>NC_140953.1:113734696-114232196 GCF_014529385.1 Adiantum capillus-veneris | reverse complement strand
ACGAATGCTACAATATCTATCTTGTAACTTTCTAGATACATAAGTATATTTCCTATAATGCATATCTAAGTATAATTATAAGTTGTCTATCTCATCCTATTATTTATCTGAAAGGTAACATATTCTTACCTTACCGTCAAAAAGTACTCTGGGAAAAGTGTCAACTCTCATTTCTCTTCTCCTTCACTTGATTTTTGAGCTCACTGAGCTTTTGATCGTCGTGTGTGTGTGTGATTTATGAGAGTATGCACCCATTGACCTCTTCATTGGTGATATTAGAGTAGATTAGAGAGTAGGCATTGAGTAGCACTCTCCATTAACATTGCATTCCCCTCTTCTTCACTCTCTTGATTTGGATCCTCTTCTTGCACGTTCTCCTGACTCCATGCACTAGCTGGGTTCAGATCCATTGGATTTGACATTATGTCAGTGGATTGAGCTATGCTACAACCTCCCAACAAAGGGGATAATCTTATAGTATCTAGGAAGCAAAAATAGACAAGGCATGCCAACTATGAGGAGGAAAATGCTTCACATCGACCTGAGTACTTGTCACAAGACATTTTGCATAGTTGAAGAGGTGTGCAAGCAGCTAGCAAGGTGGCCTCTCAAGAAGGAGAAGATCATGAGGGTGGAATGGTGGTAGAGGAGACCAACATACCCAAGACATACCCAACATAGGTGGTAGGGTGGAATGGTGGTAGAGGGACCAACATACCCAAGACAATGTGGGCCTTTTGATGTATACCAAAGGGCAATTGAGTTCAATGTCAAGGGTGGCTAGGGTCTAGAGCTAAAAAGTGTAAAAGGAACATAAATACCATCGGTACCGATGTTGTTGCACCATCCTTTTGGGGTATCAAAACTTGGGAATGCAAAACAGACAATACTCATGGTAGAGGATCAATGTGGTTTTGTAATGATAGGGTGGATCATACATGAAAAATTTGTAATACAATCACTCAATGTCGAGCTAGAGTACCTAGCGTATGGCCCGTAGAGCATGGAACAAGCTTGACTGTTGCTGAATTGAAGAATTTGGAGTTAGTAGGGCTCACAATAAAGATTAGTGAAATTATAGAAACACACAGTGCGCATTATCAACTATGAATTTCAAATTCAATCCTCCAAGAGAATTGACTCAATAGTTACCATGGAAGCTTGAGTTGTGTAGCATACTATTCTGAAGACAAACATGCATGGGAAATATGTGGTTGAAACAACTAGTTCTCACATATGAGGCATGACGTATGAAGTTCACATCACAAGTAGTCCAATGTGTACATGTGGAGACCGTGCATTGCTTGCAAACATATTTACTTTCTCTTCCTTTGGTACTTTGGATTGGATGTGAACCATAACATGTTTATGCATCAAAGCAAGTTAACCAATGAGGATTTACTTTGAATGTCAATCATCATTGTACCATTTTGTCAAAGTGTGAACCATAATTTTTATATCCCAAGAACACCCTGCCCATATGGTCTAATTTTACCTTATAATTCCTTATTAAGAAATTTAGAAATATTTCTTTATTGCATGTTACGTTGTTGATTGCTTGTATGTGCATAGTTGTGAATTGAATGGTGTCACCTACAAAAGGTATTATTTGATTTTGATAGAGTGTGCAATGTAGAGAAATCTCACAAAGAGAATAGTAGGAATATCTTGTGAATATAGTGAGAGAGAGGGTGAGCAATAATTAGGTTGATAGAAGTGCTTAGAGAGAGATGATCTATTGCCTTGTGATATAGGGAAGAGAGAGAGAGAGAGAGAGAGAGAGAGAGAGAGAGAGAGAGAGAGGGGAGATATTGGAGTTGGAGTGTGACAGAAGCCCTTCTCACTTACTTTTTGCTCTGGCACATCTCCATGATGCAAATCTAAGATCACCTTCAGCATTTAGTTTTCCAAGTTAAACCATCTACTATGTTGTTTAAGCCTCTGTAAAAATTAATATTATAAAACAAAAGATCGTTCCCAAAAGCTGTCTCTAATGATCTTTAAAGTAAGCATTTTCAAAAAATACAACATTAAAGAGAACGATGAAAAACGCTTTCTCCAAAGCTCATTCTGTTCCCATCCCCTTGTCTACATTGTCATGGAGCTTTGTGTCTACAAGAAGAAAATAGCTCATTGTTTGGGAAAAGTGTGTCTCAATTTAGCCTTGAGTTGGATAGAAATTTATGACTATCAATTGAAAGCAAGTTGAGAAGGATAAATCCAATTTAGCATTAGATTAAAGGTATAAAGGTTCTTTTCGAACATTACTTTGGCATTTAGGCTTTGAACAACCCATTTTGGCCTTTGGTCGTGAGAGAGGGAATATCTTAGGTAATTTTCTAGGCACAGGTCTTGGATTTTGGACACCCCATATGTCTTTGGACAATTGGATACCCCATTTGTTTGATCCCTTTTTGAGCACCTAACATTGTTTTCTTTTGGGTTTGGGCCACCATGCCCGCCCATAGAGTAAATGAGACATGGGATAATATGAAAGGGTGTGCTCAATTCAACACTTTTCCTTTTGTACCTTTTAGTGTAACTAATTCTTAAGTGTCTATGCTACATGCATATGCCATTGGTTGAATTGTAACTAAATCTTGTCTATAAGACATATGACATCAGTTGAATTGTAAGAGAAGATCAAGCAAACAACAACGACAACAATGAGCAGGGAGAGATGTTAAGAGAGTTTAGCTTGCACCCTTATGTATGGTGTTTAAATGGCTTCACTCATGGCCAAAAAAGAAGGAGCATCTTGGGGCACAACAACTTGCATTTGAATTGCCAATTTGTACACAAGTTGGGGATTCGACTACCATATCACCAAGACAATATTCCCACTCAAGGGTTAAAAATAGCTTTTGGATGTACAAATTCAAAAGCATAGCAAAGAGATATAAAAGGGAGGAGGCTTCAGGTGGGAGATCCTCATGGATATCCACAAAGAGAGAGGAATTCAAAGTTTAGTGCAGCAAATCCAAAGGCCTCTAGTGTTTGGGGGACATTCACAAAGGAGGGCTAGCACGACAATTCAAAGGGCATTCAAGGAGGAGCTAACACAAATCATGGACAATGTGGACAATCAGAGCAATGGAGGTCATCAAGGTAACCAAAATGGAGAAGTCAAAGAAGGGATTTTAATGGAAACATATTTAGGGTGAGCATTAAATGTGTAGAAGATTGTCAAGGGAATCTTAGAGAAGAGAAATCAAGGGTGAAGAAAAACACAAAGTGAGGTTCAAGTCATAGTCGACATAATCAGAGTAGAGCTTCTAAATCTGTGACTAGAGAATCATAATACAGTGTTTGTAAGCACAATGTTTGCTATCAGGGTGTTTTTTGACTTAGTAATAGAACCAAGTAGTGTCTTGTATTAGTTCTGATGTAATTTAAGCACAGTGTTTGAAGGGTATTTAGTGAAAATCTCATTATTTGTAAGTGTATTTTGGTCAATTTCTCTCAAGTTCATGTAGCCAAAGGCCTGATGCCCAATAAAGTAGCACATACTTCTTGAGAAAGATTTGTCTCGATTGACATTTCTCTTTGCTATGGTGGTAGGCATGATTGCCTTTGTCCATTTTTCACAACCTCTCCATCAATGGAAACCTATGTTTCCATTGCCATCATATTTCTTTGCTAGGCTTCATCATTGGGAGGTTGTATCTCTTGTACACTTGTTCACTTTGAGCATAATTTTTGTGACAAACCACATGTTAAGCTTCAATGACTCGAGTACGAAATCACCAGTAAAGTTGTATGTGTAAGATATGTGTACATCAAGTGACATTTCTACTTGTTCACAGTACTTGTTCACAGTGCTTGGGAACAAAAATGTGTCTTATAAAGCACTCAGCCCCTCCATATTTACTTTGAACCACTGCAGATCTCCAATGAGCTACTTGTCGCCTATTGTATGTCTTCATTAGTGTGATCAAACTTTCAGAGCCACTTTTCAACATATACAAGTGACTTGGAAACCCTTTGGATGTGCCCCTTGTCCCACAAGGCCTTCAATGCCTTCATAAAGCACTCTAGTAAAAAACATCCATCTAGAATGTAGGATCTCTTCAACCTCCACTTTCATAGTATGTACACCAAGAGATGTACTTGATTGGCGAGCAACATCCAGGGGAAATGCTTCTCAAACATACAATCAACTCCTACCACATTGTGCCTTGTGGTTGGTATAGAGAATATTTCAATCTCCTTTTGAATATGTGAGTACTAGCCTTGCAAGCATATAAATGCTGGAGTAGTTAGGTGTCAATAAATATCCCTCAATGGCCAGGGAGAAAGGCACAAGTTCAAGAGTGTTTGTAGGCTCATGAACTGAGAAATTGAATTCCATGCAATTCTTAGTTTGACGCAAAATAAGACTCTATGCCCACCATATCTTATAGAAATCATGCAACTTATCAAAAGTTGTCCCTCATAAAATGTATTTTTAAGAGAGTACAAGACACTTGTTACTGGTACTGTCCATATTCTCTCCTTCACTTTCTAGCCTTGGGCTTTAGACAACACCCAAGGAATACGAAATTGACTCCATGCAGCTCACATCTTCTAAGTCTACACTTATGGATTACGTAAATTTATTCCCATTTGATGGTCTCCACAACAAAAATCCCCCATTCTTGGAGGTTTGGACGAGATCTAGTAGATGCTTGCTTCATAATCTTTTCCATAAGGAAATTTGAATATTATTGAGAACCTCTTCATTCCTTGTAGCCCCTCGTCATACAAGTACCTTTGTCCTATCCCCTACCTTCTTGGATTGTGCAAAGATGTACATCCATGAAATCCCTCATGCATCTCATAAGACAATGAAAGAGTCACGCCTAATGGCCTTTACATGTCATTTTCTTTAGTGCCAATGATGATTGTGCATGTGATCTTAAACTAGACATGGTGCATGCATTATGGCAACTAGTGACAACTTACAACATTTTTATTCAACATGCATGGAGAATGAATGTTACATGATACTTTGTTTTTTGTGTGCACGGATAACTTTAAATAGGCATAGCCTTGGAACCATGCATTGTCCCCACAGGAGCATAGATGTAATTAAAACTTTGTACTAACCTGCATGTTGTCTTGTATTTTCCACTCCTATCCCTTCTAAAATCTCTTGTAGTGCCTCCAATAGAGGAAAAAGATAAACATCTAGGTTTCTATACCACATTTTTCCCTGGAGATCTTTGTGATATTTATTTTCTTACAGTTTTGTATATCTCCATTATAGCATAGTCATGTTGAAACAAAGTATGACCATTAAACTATATACGTTTTGAGTGATGTAGGAAACCCCAAAAGTTCTTAGAGGTACATGTGATGTTTTTTGAGTAATACAATCATGCATGTATAAAGTATACATAAGTGAATCCCTATAGATGTCTCTATGTATGCATGAAAACTATGGAATAGAGATCATTTTTGTTGTTTTACAAATGCGTATGCTTTTAAAATATTAAGAAGATGAAGTTTTCAAGATGAGAAGATTGTGTGTGAGCTTGGGGTTTTGGTGATGGAACAGGGCTATGCTATGATAGCTTGCAATGATGAGTGGGGGTTTGGGACTAAAGGTTCCATGTGTCTATGCAAGGGCTCAAAATCTTGATTGGAGAGTGTGTATCTAATTAAGAGGCTTGTGGACATTGTGCCCTCCCATTGCATACTAACTCCCCTTCATCTTCTTTTTGGATATGGAACTTTTCTCATGTAGAGCTCTCTTTTGCATCCTTAATTAAGTCTTCAATATGGAAGTTAAAGCCCTATGTTATATGTATGAGTGGGAAAACCCACTTGAGAATGCCATTCTTCTTCTACATAGTGACTCCTCGTCATCTTTGTTTTGGTGATGGAAAATTTGTTGTGTAGAGCCCTCTTTTGTGTCCTTATGTTAGATATTAAAGTTTTATGTATGAATGGGGAAGTGTTGCCCCATGTTTACAATTCATATCCTTGATTAAAAAGAAAAAATGTTGGTGGTTTTGAAAAGGTCTAGATTTGAGTTGATTTTGATTAAATAATGAGTTATGAGCACCTTTCTGGCGCATACAGAAGGACAAGTGAGCTAATGTGAGTATCTATGGTTGCATCATCGCAAATGTAGTCTTCCATGTCTTTTTGTCAAATTACATGGTGCCTATGCTTCCTTGAATTCATATGATAATATGGAAGGTTACAATTGTGCAGAGGGAAGTTAGTTGAGGATAGATGAGGGCAATCTCAACTTATGGTTCATAAATTTTGGTAAAAGAGTTCAATCCAAAACATTTAGATTGATTTAATCTCTTCATCTTGTTTTCTTGTGGAGATTGGAAGTGTTATAGAGGTAGACCCCTAAATCTTTCACCTCAGCTGGTGTCCCCAATGAGAAGGGAAATTTCCACTTAATAGCAATTTAACCGGTAGTTGGGCAACCACTTGTTGAGGACCAGCTTGGACCTATGGAGGGAGAAGGATATGAAAAATGATATGGATGGAAAGTCTAAGTTGTAGACAAGCTTATATGTAGGACCAAGTTAAAAGTGCTCAAGAGCAATAGTGATGACAATGCTTCAAGGTAAGACTGGTGTGTTAGCATGGGACAAGTTTAGAGACCACTTAATGAACATCAAGAGGTTGATTACACTAGATTTGAGGGAAAATTTTGAGAAGGAAGGAAATCCTATAGATCTATGGAAGGAGTAAAGCAAGCAACATTAATGAGGGTATCGATTTACATGTAGACAAGTTTTGTGAGGCATGTTGATGAAGGAATTGAGAATTTCAAGGATATCAAATACCCCCTAGTTTTTGAAGAAGGTCAGGTAATTCATTTGTCTTTTACATAAAATCATACAATATAAAGTGTAGCTTAAGATATGACGTCTAGAAAAGAGAAATGAAATAAACAAAAAGAGAAAGCAAGGCATGGATTCCAAAGAGACGATGATCGTTGCACACCCAAGAAATGTGTATGTACCATGTGGGGATATGGAAAGGGGAGTAAATCAAGCTACATCAAAGAGAAGGTGAGGATATATGTACACATATTTATTTATTTTTGTGCATGTTGGTGAAGTATTTGAGAAATTTGGATAGAAGTTGGACCCCCCTAAGTTTTGAAGAAGGCAATGTCTTTAGCACAAAAGCATAAGCAATAAAGTGAAGCTTAAGGATCCAAATACTTATAAAGAATCTTGAATCATTTCAAACAAGCAATGTAAGAAGAAAATGAGAAGGCAATAGATGGAAGCCAATTAGAGGGAGAGCATTACACACCCAAGAAACATATATGTAATGTGTGGGGATGTGCAACAGCCTTTGCCTATGGATATGCACATGTAAGGAGAGAGCATCATGGGAAAGTTGCAAGGGTGGCATAATAGAGATAGAGGACAAGGGAAGCTTCATCAAAATATACAAAGATTTATGAAGCAAATTGATAATCTTAATTTGGCTATGAACGTTACCCAAAACGATGTTGTAACACCCTCAAGGAAAGGAATAGAATGGATCACTTACAATGTTACAATCAAAAACCGTAGACATGTATTAGCTCAATGCCCTCAACCAAGGAGAGGTATAGGACTTTGACTAGGACTTCTATATACTATCATGCAAAGGAGCTAGAATATGAAGAATGGAAATATGCCACACTTCCAAGGGCAATGTTGTTTGGAGGATCCAGTGGACGGGCACCCAAAGGGCTGGCTACAAGTCACACTTCATTGTACTCTACCTTTTTTTCAAAGAAGCCTTGTAATTAGAAAGTAATGATTCTTGAAGTGTATTCACAAAGCCTATTATTCTTTATTTTCCGCTCAAAACGTACAAGCCTTGTAAAGTGGCCAATGGCCGTCAGAAAGGGCCCAAATCTTTTGGAGTAACATTATCATTATCTGTAAGGAATTTTTGGACGTCGACTGTGAGCTACAACTCTGCTACAACTTGTTATTAGTCTTTCTCTTTGTCTGGTAATCAAAAATTGATTTTGATTAGTCCATTGTGTTCCTTGTCTCTTGCTCTTGAATCTAAGTGTAATCATTCTCAGTTTTGATATCATTCGCAAGACAACCTATTTGTGAGCTAAAAGATTTGAGTGCTGAAATGGTTATCTTTTTATGTTTTGACTTTGGAAGAGTGTTTCTAAGCCATAGAGATTTCTTTCTGAATAGTTCTGTTGCAGTTTTTTTGCACATTTTTGTGTTGGATCATGATTTTGGTACCTCCTCTGATGACCACAGAACTTGGTAGGATTGTGCCCTTAGGTGTTGTAATACTCCTCAAGTTTCGCTGCATTTTGACTTTGCTTGGATGTCAAAAAGGCATGATGACCTAGAGCTGTGAGACTGGACATATATATATTTCTGGACTAGGGAGTGATAGATTTTCTATATAGTTGTCAATTGCGTAGTTTCGTAGGTTCACTTCTTGAGATTGACAACCCCTAAGAGTCTCCGTGGTCCATCTCGAGTCGCTTCCCTGAGTATGGAAATTATGTTAGTGCCAGACAACTATGCTACAAACATACATTGCGGCCACCCGCTAACATTGGCACGGTTGCCCGGGGATTCAATCCTTAGGTGGTGAGTGACCTAGTTGTACAAAAAAGCCTCCTTTCCAAAGATTTTGACACCCATTCCATTTACACTTACGTAATAAATAAGCTAGACAAGGATTTAGTGCTTCGTAGAGACTGGAGTTGGGGATTGGTGAGTTCTACTCCTCATGAGCAAAGAGAGTTGTGAGTGAGATACAAAAGGAATTTCATTCTTTGGTTTTCTCTATGCTTGGAAAGAATTGTTTCACTGTCCATTTCTTTTTTTTTTGCACTGTTTTAATCATTTCTGTTCATAGATTCATTTCAGTTCATAAGAGTAGGTTAAATAAAAACTTCATCATATGGGGCAAAAGGAATCAAAGTAAAAATTGTCTGAAACCATATTTGGTACAAAAGACCATAACTCTGAAAAACTGAAAATTTGATGGTCAAAGCGTCAAAGTTGATTCAAAATCAATAATACCTTGCAAAAAGGGATAAACAAATTTGTAGGAAACAAACTAAACAACTTTTTTTCACTTTTGTTGATGAACATGGATCATGATTGATGTACCTCTCTGACCAATTGACTAGAAATTGCCACCCATTGTTAAAGATTGCTCTCAGATACCAGAATCCTGAGTGTGACCATAAATAGACTGCTAAAGTACATCCAAGATCAAGAAATTGGACAAATCTGCACAAAACCTTAGAAATCTAGTAAAATTTAGGGGAATTGAACTTTTAGTGTTCCAAATTAAAAAAGGGTGAGATTTGGCTTCTACAGGGAATAGAGAACCAACATGACAAAAGTCATGACAAAATGCTTCCAAACATGGATCACAATCCATGTACCTATTTGACATTTGGGACTGGTATTAGACCAGTACATTCTTGATAACTAGTGGAACAAATTCGCCAAAAAGGACCACAATAGAAAAGTGCAGAAAGTTGATCAAAACACCAAAATTATGCTGGATATCCAAAAACCGCAAGGCAGACACAAAATTTTGCTTTTGGTTGGGCAAAGGTGATTCAAATTCAAAAAGATTTGGGAAGAGTGTCACATAATAAGGACTATAAGTTGACCAAGTTTCATATCAAAATGAGGCCCAACATGGATCGCGATCCATGTACCTCATCATGATCTTGGACTGAAAATTGACAAGTGGGTAAGTGATACAATTTCAAACACATTTCTCAAAAGAACCAATGGCAAAAAAGTTTACAAAAGAGGTGAAAAGGCCAAAAATAGCAGATAGTCAAAAACCGCCAGAATAGACTCTAGAATTCAGTTTTGACTGACAAAAACTAGTTAGAATCCAAAACTTTTGATACCATAAAATCCAATAAACATGCTGATCCTAATGGTACCAAGAAAAGGAAATTTGGCTTCCCAACATGGATCTCAATTTAATGTACCTTTCTTGAAATCCTAAACAAGAACTAGATCAGCAAGGAGCCTAAACCATTTGAACAAAACTTCCCAAAGCAAGGAAGTGAAAAGAAGTTCAAAAGGGGTCAAAAGGGGCTAAATCAGTTCAGATAAAAAAGGGCCAAAACAAAGCCAGGGCTTGACTTTTGTCTACCCTAATCAGATCCAAATTTTACCAAAGCATAGATTTGAGATCATTAGACCAAGGACTAGGTGTGGGAGCAAAATCATCCCATTTATCCACTGAGGTACGTGGATCGTGATCCATGTTCCTCTGAGACATATTGAAACCATAATTGCACCACAACGAGAGATAGTCTCCAAGACCCTGGTGGTCTTTTCAAAATTGAAATTGGACTTAAGTTGTGGGTGTTACAAGTAAAATTGTGAATTTGGTGAAGGTGAGGGATAAAATTTTGTTGACAGTAAGCTTGGACTAACAGAGCAGCTGTAAATTCATAACCATCAAGTATTTTTTCAGGGTGCAGGAGATAGAGGGTGTGGCTCAACAAGCTAAATCGGAGAGAACAGAAAGCAGCCAATGAGGTAACAAGGTTGGGGTTTTGTAAAGTCATTTATTCATGTATTTGCGATCAGGAAGATTGTACCAGAATAGAAGCCTAAGAGACCAAGTGAGCAACATTTCAATTGAAGAAAGTGTGAATCAAAAATTTCTACATCCGCTAGAGATCATTAGAGAGGAAGGTCTATCTGATACATCATCAGAAAGATCATACACCATAATGGATGAGGGATTCAATAGGGTGAGCTTTAAGGAAGGAACTTCCACGGGGGTAGGTCCTTCTAGGCCATCATCGGATGTCAAGCTATTATATCTAAAATTTCAATTTGAGAACAAGTTGAAAGCTAAAATCTATAAGGATGGTACGGATCTCTATTGTGTTAAATTGGAGAACAAACCAAGCGAGTTCAAGGACCTTGTAGATGTGGACTATAACGGAGATAGATACTTTGATCGGGAAGGATGACCGGGAAGGAATGATGGATCTAGTCGTGCATAATCCCTTTATTATGGACAAATGGGGATTGACCAGCACCAAGGACAAAGTAGATGAGGAATTAGTAGATGAACCACCTGAGTTGGACAAGAAAAACACTTGATCAGGCACGTTGACGAGACAAAGTGGATCAATATAGACAGCACTTACGTGGGGGTGTATAAATTCAATAATGGAGAGAAAATACTCTATTATAGATGTGATGAACCTCGCATTGAGGAGCTGACTGACCACAAGAGTCTATATGTATTCACATACACGGAGGGGACGAATATCCAAGTGGTCATGATGGATAGACATGGTTGTAAATACTCTCCTATAGACAATAAGGAGTTAGAATAGTATACATACTTTGGTGGACCACTACATCACTATTATGTAGCCCTTGAGCAAGTTAGATCCACGATGACCCAAACGAGATCAACAACTACATATGTAATCCCAGTAAGAATGAGATTGGAAGATTCAGTTGGTCATAAACAAATCTTGGATGTAGGACCCATGGGATCCTTGGGGTCTAGAGTTTCTTTGAGCACACTCAAGGTCTGTGAAGCATCTGATTTGACTTACGCAGCAAGGACTCCTATGACATTTACACGAGATCAAGCATATCAACCACATGAAAGAGTAGCAGAGAGGGCTCTTATTGTAGTGCCAAGGGGAGAATACGAAGCTAGAGAGACCCTATCAGGAGGACTGGGAGTGGTTAGTCTGGTTGCCAAAACTAGACCCATGCGACCATCTCAAGTGGCCAAGTGTGTACCCAAAAAGTATAGTGGGTCGGGATATTGGGTATGCACATGTTGCAAATTTCAAACAAGTATTGAGGGCAGAGCAGGTAACGGATTTCCATACTCAGTACGAAGGATTTGGATTGACCCTAGAAGGAACATCCTTGACCTAGTTCCAACCATTAAATAGCCGGGATTTTCCCAACATATAGAGAAACTTCTACAAGAATTTGTAGAGGAATTCTCAAAGACAGGGATCAAGCATAATACAGTCTCTCAAATCTATGCATTTAAACAAAAGGAGAAAGAAAAGGTGAAGGAAGCCTCATTTCGATTCAAGCAGTACATTGAAAGATGTCCTGCCAGAGAGCTACCTCAGGATGAGAGATTGTCAATTCTTTTCATAGAGGGATTGCAAAATGAGACTCTAAAAAAGGATCTACACTTTAAGGCATGTGTTATCTTCGAGCAAGTCACTAGAGAGGCATTGTATCTAGTAGACAATGGTAAAGCATATGCGGAGGTGACTAAGGACACTGACCAAGGGACAAGTAGCACCTCTTCAACCACTAGTGAATCCATATTGGAATTGGGAGGGCAAAACGGAATTGTGCCAGATGTTGATCAAATGATCGAGGAAGTGATCAAAAGGATGAACCAAGGTAACAGGCCGAACCCGAACACACGACAATAGCCCACACGGAAATGTGACACTTGTGGAGGAGACCATATGACTAAATGGTGCAACATGTACCCAAGGCCAGGAGAAAACATACAGCGTGTATTGAAGTGGTAAGATCTTGAGAAGGTTCATGAAACTTATCTCAACGGAAAGAGGAAATCCAAAATAGAGGAGCAAACCAAAATCAAGACCTGTGAATACCTCCGAAAAATCAATGAAATTGTAAAAAATAGAGCGCAAACAAAGATACAAAGAATTGAAACAATTTTTGAAAGAAGTTTGGACAACAGACTTGGAGACTGAGGAAGAATCCGACAATAATAGGTTTGATGCGCCTTTTCACTACAAAAGATACATTATCCAAGACAGAAAAAATGTAGTTCCAAAGCCAAAACAAGACCCCAAAGAACCTGGAACCTCATACGATGGACCAAAAAAATCCAAGTGCATAGACCTAGAAGAACCAAGAGAGGAACCAAATCCAACATACATTGCGATTGACCTTACAGAAGAAGAAGAGCAACTATTGATAGCAATGCTCTGACAATATAAAAATGTGTTTGCATGGTCCTATAAGGATCTTAAGGGAATAGATCCAAAATTTATCAACACACAATACCCCTTAGGAGTGATGCCAAACCTTGCAAACAACGTCCCTATACATACAATGAGACATTTGCCAAAAATATTAAGAAAGAGATAGACAAACTCAAGGACGTAGAGTTTATCTATGAGATTGAGCACATGGATTGAATGTCTCCAATTCTAGTAGTGCCCAAGAAAAATGGAGAATTACGAGTCCGTGTGAATCTCAAACAAGTCAATGTTGCTACCATTAAAACAACTATCCCCTACCAATAATAGATCATGTGATTGAGAGAGTTTTAGGGAAAGAAGCTTATAGTTTTTTGAATGGGTTCTCAGGCCAATACCAATTAACCATAAAACTAGAAGATCAACGTAAGACAGCCTTTGCAACAAAATGGGGCATATTTGCATATAGCGTGATGCTCTTTGGCTTGACCAATGTACCTGTCACCTTTCAAAGACTAATGAGAGTCATGCATTCAAGGAGTATCTTAGATAATTATTGGAAATATACATGGATGATCTATGTGTGCATTCTCAATTGAGAAATGAGCACATAAAACACTTGGAGAAAGTGTTTGAGAAGTACAGATCTTACCATATTTGCTTAAATCTTGAGAAATGTGTTTTCATGGTGGTAAGGCAAAGTAAATCTTGGGACACATTGTGTCCAAAAACGGGATTTCCATTGATCACGATAAAATACAAGTGATTTCTACACTTCCAAATCCAACCAAAGTAAAGGAGGTACAAGCCTTTATGGGCCATTACAGATATTATAGGCATTTCATATACATGTATGATGTTATAGCTAAGCCTTTTTATGCGCTTATTACCAAGTTTGAGTGGACGAAAGAATGCAAGAATGTTGTTCAAAAATTGAAACAAGGGTTAATCCTTGATCCAATTTTGCAAGCCCTTGATTGGAATAAGATCTTCCATGTCCATGCCTCAACCTATGCCATAGGATGCATATTAGCTCAATTTGGAGAGAAAAACATGGATTTTCCCATTTGTTACTCTAGTAGGCAGCTAAACAGTGCAGAGAAGAACTAAACCACTACAAAAAGAGAAGGCATAGGGATGATCTATGCCGTCAAAAAGTTTAGACATTACCTTCTTGCGAACAAGTTTGTTTTCTTCGTCGACCACCATGCACTATTGTACTTGGTAAACAAACCCTTCAAGCTAGGAAGGATTGTTTGATGGTTTATCATATTGCTTGAGTTTGATTTTACCTTGGTCATCAAGAAAGGTACAATGCACCAAAGAGCTGACCATCTTTTGAGATCACTCCATGGAGAAGCACCCAAAGGTATTGATGTGATGACCTTCCAGATTCTTATCTTTTCAACGTTGAAATGGTTCCAAGGTGGAGTGAAGAATTCATTCCTCTACTCACCATAGGATCATTACAAGTAAAAAGACAACCATCGATCAAACAAAAAATCTCCAGCTTTTAGCTAGATGGCTATACAAGAAAAGTGATGGCTATATCTTGAGACTATGTGTAGAGCCGAACAGGCACGAGCGATACTTGAGACTTGCCCATATACAACACACGGGATTTCATAATGTAAAAGTGCAAACATCCAAAGACTAATGAGACTTGGTGTCTACTGGCTAAACATGGGGGAAATCATCCATGATTACATAAAATCATGTAAAGCGTGTATGAGACAACCACCAACGGAACACGCCACACTCTTTAGCGTAATTGGAGCACCCAATTGGAATACCTACATTATCGAGTACTTAAAATCAAAGACAAAGGAATCGAGTAAGGCACGAATGAGAACTATTGAAGAGGAAGTGACACATTATGTGATGACTCCAATCAATTGTACCGGAGAGGAAGAGAGGATCAATTGATATTGTGTGCTAGTGAAGGCGAATGTTTCTCCATCTTAGAACAAGCACATGTAGGCCATCCAAGTGGATATTTTTTAGGTGACAAAACAGTGTAGTTGATACTTCTTGCAGGAATATGGTGGCCAACCTTGTTCATCGATGCGGGGACATATGTAAAACGGTGTGATGAGTGCCAACATACTAAGGCACTCTGCGGAGAGATGATGACATTAGGATTGGTCATGGGAGCTCAAGATTTTTCCAAGTAGGACATAGATTTTGTAGGCCCCATGATACCTCCTGCATATCGCACACACGCTCAATATATTATAGTTAGCAACATATTATTTGACCAAATGGCTGGAAGCCAAAGCAACACAGAAAAATGATGCACGGATGACAACACGGTTCTTATTTGAGAATATTTTTACCAAATACAACCTACCCATTGAGATTGTGAGTGATCAAGGAACCCGCTTTGTGAACACTGTCATTGACAGTTTACTCAATGAATTTATGGTGGTTCATCATAAAATCAGCCCCCTATCACCCCCAAGCTAACGGCCAAGAAGAGTATCGATAAAATCTTATGAGCAGTGCTAACCAAAATAGTGAGTGATTCACGAACGAATTGGGACCTAAAGCTACAGTCAACGTTATGGGCTCAGGGGGTTCACCATTCAATACCCCCTATATAACGTGCATTTGCAGGGTATTAAAAACCCCTCTTTTAACATGTCTCAATGAAGAAAATGACCCCTTATTTTAGGAATTTTTTCCAAAATTGAATATAAAAACCCCTTATTTTAATGTATCTATGTTAAATTGCCTAAATTTTTTGCATGTTAAAACCCTGGGGGATTCACTATTAGTAATGGGGGGATGTCACCTGCGTGCATCCAAACTAGAGAAACCCCCCTACGTACGGTATCTTACATGCTAACCTACCCCCCTATATACGAACAAGATATGGACGTTCTCGCAATGAGTCATCCCCCTCATACGGACTTTGTACGGAATGTAATGACCCACTATTTTATGTATACTAGTAACATGACAATTTTAGAAGCACATTTCATATAACCTCGTGATTGAGGTCCTAAGCTTGATATTGACTAGGTGCATGAGTGTGAGCCTTGAGAATTTTACATAAACAAAAAGACCTAGCTAAAGAGGAAGAGGAATGTGAATAGATTGCATCCACTTGAGTGTGGAAAGACCCACTAGTAGGGAAGAAAAGCATATCTTCAAGATTAAAAGAATTTTCTTTGGGCTTAGCAAGATGAGAAAACAAATCATTAACAAACTACACCTTCTTGGGAGTAGAGATAAAAACAAGTCTACCACCATTACTATTTAACAGACTTATTGGACGCTAGTGAGCCACGTGCCAACCAAATATTTCTTATTATTCTTGTGCAAAGCTTCTCCCACACTAGCAAGCGTCTTGTTGGCCTACCATGGATAGTGCCTATCCTATAGTAATCTGATTTGTTCTATTTAAGGCTGTGAAGCAAGGAGCTTATGACACCCTCTGAATCTATCCACCTCCTTGTCCTTCCCCCCATAGTAGCATCTTTTTCACTCTCTTCATCCTCCTTGCACTACATTGCAACTTGGGATTTTTGTTATACAAAAAAATAAGGGAGAATACTCTTTCCATAACACAAAGAGGAGGAGCTTTGACCTAGCTAAGAGGCAGGATGACCATGTGACAATTGGAGGCAAGTGCAACAGAGCAGGTAGTGGACAAGATGGCAAGCATCCCAAGCACACAAACGGGAATCCATGCTACTCTATATCACCTCGCAAGAGTGACCATAAAAAAAGGCCATTCATGCTTCATGGGAAGCTTGGAGATTCTAGTGATTGTGGGGAATTATCTTCTTCACCTTCCAAGGTTTGAATAAAATCCTATAGCTTAGTTGATGCAGCAATATTGTATCAATTAACAATGTCTTAGGCAGGTGAGTTCTCTTGTAAGAAGTAAAAAGCAACATATACACATTGCTAGAAACAATTGTCGATTGTGTGCGTGCTTGCATCCTATATGTGAACTTCCAAAATACACGAAGGTTCAAAGACTCACATAGGGACACACAATGATATCCTTGAAATTTACACACAACAAAAATTTCAAAGATTCCACACATGTGAGAGATTAAATTTTACTTTGCATTAATTACAATAAAAGATATCTTTCCCACGATCTATGATGTTCAAAGAGAGGCATACCAAATGCTAAAGCAACAATACTCTGCTCTCCAACATTCATGTTCACAAGTAGTGCAGGCCAAGCAGCTTCATGAATCTTATCAAGGTCCATAAATCTAAATTTGTCTCAAAGAGCCTACATATAGAGTACATTGCAAAAATGTCTTCATCATGCACCCAAGACAAGCCAGCTATTAGAAAACTACTTAATCCAAAGAGATGCGTTACAATACCATCAATCCGGTTGAGGTAGGAATACGCTCCATATCAGCTGGCTTCCTCTCTAATGCTACCTTCCAGGTTACTAGATCTTATCATGAAAGAGGATCTTATCGTGAAAGAGGGCTGGTTTGAAAAAAAGAAAATAATGTCAGAAATCAAATTGATCCTAAGAAAGAAGTGATTGGCCTAAGGCCAATGCTGAAGGCTAGCTAATGAAAGAAGATGATGTGGACAAACCTATCTGGAGAAAATAGAGACGCATTGTTTTCTTTCATTCCAGCCTGTTGATCTCTTCTACTAGCCTGCTAGAAAGCAGCCCAGCTTCAGCTAAACGTGGAAGAGAACAGAAACAAAGTAAATTTTGACGATCTTCTACCATGACACAAAGGCCGCTGACAGCATGAACAACACAAAGTCATACCTTGGACGAACCAAAAGACCTAATCTTGAGAAGTCACATTATCATAAGCAAGCACTGACACATTCTCTATGTACATAATCGGAAGAACTTTATTGGCAGGGCATCTATACAAGGTCATCATTTGTCCTTACTAAATAGTTAAAATTAGATTTCCTAATTTGTACCAATACATGGGTCAGTACCTTGTAAGGACTGCACTTGCTGCCATTAACCACCGGGCATAAGTGGTAGGGTCTGGAAATCAAGGGGCAAGAATTTTGCAAACACAGTGGCAAACTAGATGGAAAATCCTAGTCGCACGATGTAGATGTTGCAGGTGGAATCTACGATCCATGTCAGATCCATTTACTATTGCAGCCTCCTTACAAGTGCATGTGTGCACCATTTGAAACGAGCACCATCAGAGACTGCCAATTGTGCACCTTTCAATGTTGATCCAATGATCTAGCTGAGAGGGCTTCACCATAGGCCCTCTAAAGGGCCTTACAGTTGGGGGGCACTTTACCCTATTCTATTGCCCCATACTCTACCAACTTCCCATTAACTAGGGTATGGAATTAAGTACAAATTCCAATTATCATGGAACACACATGCAGAATCAACCAATATCTTTTCCATCTATCATATGCACTAATTACATGCAAATCAACTAGAGCATGAAGCCATTTTCTCGCGCTAAAATGTGCTAGTAAGATGTTTGTAACGAAAGGAACTCTCAACAACTGATAAAAAAACGGATTTTGAAAAAACAATATGATAGAATCGAGTGATGTCTGTTTATACTTACTTTCCAGAGCCTATAAAATCGTCGGCAGTCAAAGTGTTACTATTCCAAATAGCAACATTGATCTCTTGAAGTCCCTCGATAAGTGAAAGCATGTACTTCTCATTAAAACTAGGATTTCGTCCACCATCTGTATCTTACAGCTCAAAGATTAGTTCCCAATGCTTGATTAAGGATGCAGATACATTAGCCTAAATGACACGAGAATCACATGTATCAGTCTTGGTCCGATATTTGTTACCCGCATATTCAAGGATAACGTAAGGGTCCTGCTTTGAAATCCATTCAGTATCTTTCAAGTTCTTACATCTGATAACTGCCAAACAATGTCTCCATCGAGTTAGACAGGACAAAATAAGCACTCAAAACAAAAATATATTCTCTTATTTTGATCAATGGAATGCAAAGCTAGATATACATTCAAAATTCATGATAACAACAATATTTTACTGACCTGGATCATCAATAAATACACACCTAAACAAAAATTAAGAGTTATCTCCATCATCCAATTTCAAAACTAGAGAACCTTCTGGTAATTGTATCTAAGCATAATGCTAATTTGGAGATTTTAACTAAGAGGAGAAGTGTATCCGAAACAAGAAAAAAGCATTTGCAAAAATGGGTGCCTCAAGCATCAGCCAAATTTCATTCAAGGCTCTACAAATCAGAGATACAACATTGGTGGAAATAAGTGTTTCACCAATGTTGGAGATGACAAAAAGCCTGTAAGTACTTCAAGGTTGGATTCAATCGCGTTCAATGGTCAGAGTATACACAAGCTGTTTTTCAAGCGAACCATGGGCTATTGTACCAAGATCTCAAGGCGGCTGAGCCAAGTAGACTGCAGTTAGTTCTTTTGCTCTCTCTCTCTCTCTCTCTCTCTCTCTCTCTCTCTCTCTCTCTCTCTCTCTCTCTCTCTCTCTCTCTCTCTCTCTCTCTCTCTGCATACTCCCTTCTGGTGCAAATATCATCAGCTGTCACATCAACTTCCATAACCTGCAGACTACGTCCAAATTAGAACTACTCAGCAGAGCAAATGAACTACAAATTGACTACTAAACTGCCCTTCAAATCTTGAAGTGCAGCCAGAATTTTTTCTTGCATTTGATCAACATGGTCAACCACTATCACCTCTCCAAGTGAATTTGCTAAACTTTTTGGAGGAGTAGAGGGAGCAGTTATGGTTGCAGGCAAGAAACCATTCCTCACTTTAGTAAAAACGAAGAGATCAACACTGGGTTTTTCTCCATCCATTTATCTTGCCGGCTTTCTATCTTATCCCCCTTCTCTTTGGCCAAATTTTCCGCGTCTCTAAAAGCAGGAGTCTTTCTTATGCATCCTTGAAAACGTAATAACCCTGAAAAAGGGATTTATCTAGCATAGGCTCTTCGCTTATAAGAATCTCTCTCTCTCTCTCTCTCTCTCTCTCTCTCTCTCTCTCTCTCTCTCTCTCTCTCTCTCTCTCTCTCTCTCTCTCTCTCTCTCTCTCTCTCTCTCTCTCTCTCTCTCTCTCTCTCTCTCTCTCTCTCTCTCTCTCTCTCTCTCTCTGATAGAAATGTACCTGTGACACACCCCTGTTGTGCTCTCTATGTTCATTAGCCTCCTGCGCCCTTCTGCTTCAAGGATTGCGGGACCAGCATGCCATTTGCGTTCGTGAGCCTCTTGCATCGATGTGCATCAAAGATTGTAGGAGCATAGCTCTGTTTAGGGTTTACAAAATTTGGCTAACAAATTGGCAGGGGTGGACCACATTAATATTAAGCGTTTGATGGCTTGAAAACCAAATAACAAAATGTGCATCATATAAACATATTTAATAGCTCGTTAAACCAAATTACGAATAATGCCCTATCTTTGGTGGGAAAATCCCGCAATTAATGCACTCCAAATGACGACATTCCGGACAAGAAGCTCCTAAAGTAATTTTTGTGCCTTCTAAAGTACATCACATTTGGCATACATGTCGATCACTCGACCAAGGCAGTCTCAAGCATGAAAGCGTAGGTGGTTGCATCTCAAGAGATGCCCTCTCTTCTCATATGTTGAAAACAACCCAAAGCTTTCTAGCACTACCAGCCCCTATTGGGAATATCCTTCAATCAGTGTGTTCCTAAGGACGCAATGTGCCAAAAAAAATTGTGCTTTTTGAAGAACACCACATTTGGCTCTCTTCCCCTCCTCCTCTCTCTCCATCAAAACAACTTAGCTGATGCTCTCTCTCTCTCTCTCTCTCTCTCTCTCTCTCTCTCTCTCTCTCTCTCTCTCTCTCTCTCTCTCTCTCTCTCTCTCTCTCTCTCTCTCTCTCTCTCTCTCTCTCTCTCTCTCTCTCTCTCTCTCTCTCTCTCTCTCTCTCTCCCCCCCCCCCGCCCACACCACTACCATCCCCCGACGCCCCTCCCTTATGTATACAGTATGAGTATGAAATAACGAGGGGCTACCCCTATTGTATACGCTTATGTACAAAATTCAAAAACCCCCCTCTTGTACACTCACGTGGTACAATACGGAAAAACACAGTGAATCCCCCGGGGTTAAAACCCCTCCTATTGTACTCACGTTATACATTAACATGATTACATAGTGCACCCTCCGAGGTTATGGGCATACAGGGTAGTATTTAAAACTTCCATTGGAACCACTCCATTTAATCTGGAAGAAATGATATTCTCAATGGAATTCTTGATACCCACATTGTGAGTTGCAACACAATTAGGTTGGACATGACACAAACACTCTAAAATATTGGACATCTTGGAACAACTAGATGAAACACGATTGAAGGCTATAGCAAAGATATATGCCCAAAAACAACAAATGAAGGCTTTTCATGACCAACATATAATAAGCAAGGAGTTTTAGAAAGGGGATTATGTATTGGTTTATACCCCTAAAGCAACACTCAAAAACTCAAAAAGTGAGGAATGGGGCCGTTTGTGATCCAAGATATATCACAAAGTGGTGCCATCAGACTTGCAACATTGGCAGGTGAGGAGATGCTTAATTGGATAAGTGCATGCAGGTTAAAAAAGTACCTTCTCCCAATGACACAAGAGGAGTTAGAAACAATTCATGCAGCAGTTTGAGAGGAAAAAACAAGCCAATGTTATTCAAGAACAAGCCAAGGAGGAAGCCAAATAGACTAAGGATATTGAAGCGAAAGGAACAAGCCAACCACAGGGAAACTTGGCCAAAATTCAAAGGTCTCAATCCTCCTCCAATCACATCAATTCAAAAGGAACCTACATCGCTTGGTGGCATGGATGTACAAATTATCCTTCATTTTCTTAATGGTTCTACCAAACGAGCACTAGTGGACAACAGAGCATGAACCAATGTCATAAAATACTCAACATTCTTGAGAATGGCCACAACGAACCCTCTAACACCAAACCAAGTTGAGCTCAAGGAAGCCAATCAAGGGACAATGCTCAGCTTAGGTCAAGCCAATTTATCAATCAATGTCGATGGTCACAACAGCTTCCCTCATCAATCTCAGGTAATGACATATACCAATCTTAATGAATCACTGATTCTTGGAGTACCTTGGATGCGCACATACAAAGCAACACCAAATTGACAGGATGACACCTTACAACTAAAATTCCATGACACATCCTTCACGGCTCCATTAGCGCAAATCTATCACTTCTGGGAAATTCAGGCTCTTTTGGAAAAACCTAAACCTACACCGTCATGTTCAACCAAGGCAATCAAAAACATTTGATTCAAGAAGTCCATGATGCAATCAAATCCACAAAAAAATGGATTCCCAAAAGCAGTTGTACTCACAATCAAACCCCACTAATCTGACCTACTTCTTTAACCACCATGCATGCTCATCCCAAAGAACACAAAGCTTCTCATGCCCAATCTATCAGTTCTCATTGGATATCAAAGCCAATCCGACCCCCAACCACAACCACCCCGCAAAAACAACTCGGCAATGGAGACCAAAACAACATCAGAAACAAAATGGATCACAGTCTCCACGCTTCCCATAAAAGAAACTCCAATGGATTTTGAAAAAAACCAAACCAACTAAACAAGATATCATGTCAAGGTTACCAACCTCCACCATCAAAGAACGTGTACGTCTTCTTCAAACCCTTTTCTTTGGGCCTCATAGCTTCAAAGCAACCTCGCCCACACTAGCTACTGAACAAGCAGTTCAAAACCCACATCTTGCACATCATTTTGTTACCCCATGCATCTCTTCAATTTTCATAATAGGGCCACATTACATAGACACATAGTTTACGCCCATGCACCACGCCACACCTTCGTTTGAGATGACTCAAAATGGGATGGGGAGAGTAACACGGACAAGCAAGAAGATCAATGTAATCATTCTTAGTTTTGTTGTGGTTTGTGACAACCTGTTTGTGATCTAACTGCATAGATTTGAGTGCTAAAATGGTTATTTTTTTATGTTTTGACCTTGGAAGAGTGTTTCTAAGCCATAGAGCTATCTTTCAGAATAGTTCTATTCTAGTTTTTTGCATATTTTTGGGATGGATTGTGATTTGGTACCTCCTCTGATGACCATAGAACTTGATAGGATTATGCCCTTAGATATTGCAATACTCCTCCTTAAGTTTCATTGCATTGACTCTGTTTGGATGTCAAAAAGGCGTGATGACCTAGAGCGGTGAGACTAGACATAGGTAGATTGAGTGATATATTTTTTATAGTAGTCGATTACGTAGTTCTGTAGATTCACTTCTTGAGATTGAAAACCTCTAAGAGTTTTCATGCTCCATCTCGAGTCGCTTCCATGAGTATTTACATTATGTTAGTGCTAGATAACTATGCTACAAATGTCTGTCATGGTAACCCACTAACAGATGCCAAGCAAATGTGGGGAATAGAGGTGAGTTCAAGCACCATTATGGTTTTCCATTGGGATTGTTCGCCTCAATTTTGCATGGTAGGGGCGTGTAGATTCAATTTTGGTCATCTTCAAATTTCTCGCCAGTAATTTTTCAAGCTTTAAAGTGCCCCAATTGGAATTGTACTCTTAAAGTTACGACTAGTTCTCTACAGGGTTATGGCTACGACAACCTAGTGGTAAATTCTGTGCAGACAGATCGGGAGGGCATGTATCTATAAATTGTGGAATTGATGTTGAATTTGTGGGTTTGTGATATTCAATTGTGAAAGGGAGGCTCTTGTCTTCATATGCATTGGTCAGCGTGTGTTGTAAATCCGTGCTTTGACAGGGTTTTCCTCATATGTGCTATGGTCCTTTGGGTGGGCATGTGCTTGTAAATTCCCAAGAAATAATAGGCCTTTTGGTTGGGGTTATTAAGAGTGGTTTTGGTATACGTTTTGGTGCTGAGGTTGATGGTTTATTTCTCTTGGGCTATCAAGCTATAGAGGTGTTCCACTTTTCCTTTGCCGAGCAGCATTTTGGTGCTCGTCACTAAGGAATCGCTTCAAGCTACCTTCAATTTACATGTTTTAGAAGACACGGTGTTTAGTTTTTTGGAGTTTAGTGGGAAATAAAAAGAAAGTGCCAAAGGTTTTGTTGAGCCAACGGAGATTGCTTACCTTCTTGCTGACAAGCAAGGCCCAACGTTGGTGCTACAAATCTTCTACTTCTGTTTGAAGGGAGATGCTAGGGAATGGTTAGAAGGATAGAAAAAGGAGCTACAGTCAGCCCAACCTCCTCAATTTATGACTTATGAAATGGTAAGGCATGTTTTTCTTACACACTTTCAATAGGTGGAAGACCCACAAAAGGTATGGCAGTCTATTCAAGGCTTAGTACAGGGTGAAGGCCAGACCATAGAAGACTTTGTGAAGGCATTCAATGTGTTATGGACAAAGTGGTGTACATCTTCCGGGGACTGAAATTTCTCTAGCCATGTTGAGAAAGGATAAATTTTTCACAAGCTTGAGGAGTAGTCTACTCTTGAGGGTGGAGCTTAAGCAATCAAGGACCTTTGAGGAGGCAGTTGAGGAGGCAGTGAAATTGCAAAGAACAAAGAGTGGAAAGTGGAGCGTCTTCATCAACTTGGAATCAATTTCGTGTTAGGAAATAAGACGTAGCTTAATAGATTTTTGAGTAGATTACTTAATGGAGAGAGATAGATTTCACACACAAGAGATTATAGAGTAGCGAGAGAGAGAGAGTACACACAATATACGTGGTTCACCCAATGTGGGCTACGTCCACGGGAAAGCAGCCACTCAATGGCTTTAGCACTTCAAAAGAAGAAGTATTTTACAAAGGGATTAAACCCTTGATAGAGCTCCCGCCTTGCTTCACTCTCACCACCTCACACTCACCTTGTTGCATCAACTTCACACTATGAAATGTGTGTAGAAATGGCCTCCTTTTATAGGCCAAAAGGGCTGCCCTCTCTTATGAGAGGCAGCCATGTGTAGCCGCCCTTGTGCGAATAAGTCCAAATCGGACCCTCCAATCCGCCCATGTGTGGCCGCCCTTGAGAAGACAAGTCCGCTTTTGAATTCAGCCACCGGCCATTGACTTCCGACCACCGGCCGGCCACCGGCCATTGACTACATGCCACCGGCCAACCGATCGGTTGTTTTCCGACCACTTTTCGGCCGCCGTCCGGCCATAATATTCCTGCAAAAAGGAATATTCCGGTGAAAAAAAATCCCCCGAGGCCTCTAAAGTTGCCCATGATTCTTGTCCGTGAAAATTTTGGTTTCCTGTGAGTGATTTTCCTTCACGCACGATGGCTTCTCCTCATAATGGGGGCCTTACAAATGTGCGCTTTTACCACAGAAAATTACAAGGGTAAATCAGGCTCCATACTTAACATTTCGAGTCAAAGGTTGAGGTGAGAGTTACAGAGCAACCAAGGGTCCTCATCGAGAAGCCAGGTTATGATCAAAAAGCTTCTTATGATGTGAATGCTTTTTGCAAGGAGACGTAAGAGGTGGTAGGCCTTATGAAGAATCTTAGTGTGCATATGATGGGAGGTGGAAGAGGTCAAAGCTATGGATATGGACGTTGGTATGGAAGCAATGAGGGGTTTACAGGTGGTAGAGGAAGAGGCATGGTTGGAAGAGGGGATATGTTTCAGTGTTATAATTGTGGTGAATGGGGTCATAAAATCCATCAATGTGACAAGCCAAAGAGAATGGGTGGTGACATGTTTCCTCTTCCTTCACAAATTCCTTCTCGAGCTCAAGAATATGATATTGAGATTAAAGGGGAAGTAGGGCCAAGTGGTTTGACAGTTGAAGAGAAGGGCAAAACAAAGGTGGTAAGCATAATCCATTTGGAAAATAAAATAGATAATTTGGGAGCTATGGTTATGCCTTAGGTAAGAGGGCTACAAGAGATCATGACATGAGTGATGCAACTACCAACCATAAAAGAGGGAAATAGGTTGAAACAGGTACATGTCAAGAGAAGAAGAAGAGAAAACCCAAGCAACATTACAATGCATCCGAATTTCCTTTGGGAGAAAGGCAACCAATTATAGTTTAAGGGTTGATTTGGTAAGTATAAAGGCAACCAAATTATAGTTTAAGGGTTGATTTGGTGAGTAGAAAGGCTAATGTTACCTTTGGGAAACTCATGGAGATGTGTCCTAAGTTGAAGAGGCAGTGGAAGTATGTAGTCAACCCCATGAAGAAGGAGCCTGCAAGGGGTCTGTGAGAGTCCTATCTTTGAATGAGCTACTTGATATATACCCTACTATGGATGCACGGCATAAGAGGAAGTGCATTGGAGAGGATTCTATTGATGGATGTGCACATGTATGTGTTATTACTCAAGCTTGTATATCAAAGCTCGGACTCAACATGGTGAAGAATTCAGGTTTTTGCATAAAGCTTGCCAACCAATAAGTTTGGGAGTTATAAAGGACTTGGAGGTGGATGTATTTGATGTTAAAGTGATGGTCAACTGCCATGTTATGCCCGCGGGTACTGGTTCTTTATGTCTCATCCTTGGAAGACCATGGTTATACAGGCAACCAAAGCTGAACAGGATTGGGGACATAGTACCATCACACACTACAATAGAATGGGTGGTAAGAAGAGGTCTGACATGGCTAGCAAGCAATATTTGGATGCTAATTTTGATGAGCAAAGTGATGAAGAAGAATAATCAAATGAAGAAAAAGACAATGGGGATGATGGTAGTGAGGCGGAAGACAGCAACGATAGTGATCTAGATGTTTCCTCCTTGTTTCTTGAAGAAGAGCATGATGAGAAACAAATACTTCTTGGCCTTATAGAGAATGAGGATACCCTTCGTCCTTATGAGAAAATTGAAGAGCTGATGCAACCCAAAGTTCAACCTAATGTCAAACAAGAGCTAATACAAGGTATGTTGTCTCCTGACTTGATTAGTCATGAGAAGGGTGAGTACCTACATACGGTACAACAATTTCCCAATTTATTCATCACTTTTTATGAGGAAATTAGAGGCTTCAACGGAGATGAAATCCACATTCCAATAAAGGAAGGCATATGCCAAAAGCTAAGGAGAATGGGACAGGTACAACTTAATTCTTTAAAGGAAGAGGTAGATAAGCTTCTCAAAGCAGGTTTCATACATCATGTGAGTACTACAGAATGGGTGAGCCTGTTGTTGTCACACCCAATAAGAATGGAAAGTGGCGAATATGTGCTGAGTTTAAGCCTCTAAACACAGCCATGTAGAGAGATCCATACCCTCTTCCACTCATAGATGACATACTTGATTCTAGCAGGGCATGAAAGGTACAGTGTATGTGAGGGATTCTTTGGATATTTTCAGCTCACCTTGGCTTTAGAAGATCAAAAGAAGACCACATTTATCACACCACGGGGATGATTTTGTTATTGTGTGCTTCTTTTTGGTCTTATGAATGGCTATGTGTGGGACCAAGAGTGTGTCATTAAGGTGTTCTCTCCCTTTCTTGGCAAGTTTGTGAAGGATCTTATTGATGACTTTTGTGTTTATAGCTCCAGAGAGAATCATTGTGCAAAGCTTGGGATGGAATTGAAGCAATATGATGAAAGTGGAGGTCAACTCAGCCCAAAGAAGTGTCATCTTGCTCAACTAAGAGAGAAGTTTTTGGGGCATATGATCTCAGAGAATCGGATTGAAGCGGATCCTGACAAAGTGAAGGCTTTGGTTCTCCTCCCTAAGGACACAAAGCAACCTGCTACTTTTATTCAAAAGGTGAAGTATATGTCAAGGTTCATTCCTTTGTTCTCTGAAATTCTTTATCCTCTATAGCAAGTAGCAAGGTTGGATCCTCTACAATGGACAAATGAATGTGAAGAAGTTTTTCAAGGTATCAAAGAGGTTCTTGGTTCTCTTCCTGCTATGCAAGCTCCTAATTGAGATAAGGAGTTTTATGTGAATTCATTAGTAGGTGAGGATGCTTTTGGAGCTATGCTTCTTCAACAAGGTAACAACTCCAACTACATGAATCCTATCTATTGTGCTAGCAGGGTGAAGTTAGAGGTGGAAAGAAGCTATATTGAGCTGGAGCTCAATATGCTGGAGCTCATCATCATGGTAAGTGTGATTTATGCATGTAGAAGGTTTATGCACTACCTTCTCCCCAAACCATTCACATTTCTCATAGCTACACTCTTCTAACTCAATTGGTGAATAGCTCTACTTTGTCAAGGAGGCTCATGAAGTGGATTGTGGAGCTTCAAGAGGACACCGTGAAGAAGCAACACATGGAAGCTCATGACATAGACAATGCATATCTGTTGTTTTTTGATGGCTCTTATAGGAAAGTGCATGGTGAAGCTTCAGGAGGTGTGGTAATTTATGATCCTCAAGGTGCTTTGGTAACTAAAAGGAGTTTGAAGCTTAGGACACAAAGTAACAATGAAGCTGAGTAAGCTACTTTGGAGAAAGGGCTCAACCTTTGCCTTGAGCTTGGCATCCATCGTGTGAGGGTAATAGGTGATGCTCTTTTGGCGGTTAAGCAAGTACTTGGGGTGTGGAAAACTAAGAAACCACTGAAAAATATGTGTTAATTTATGATCCTCAAGGTGCTTTGGTAACTAAAAGGAGTTTGAAGCTTAGGACACAAAGTAACAATGAAGCTGAGTAAGCTACTTTGGAGAAAGGGCTCAACCTTTGCCTTGAGCTTGGCATCCATCGTGTGAGGGTAATAGGTGATGCTCTTTTGGCGGTTAAGCAAGTACTTGGGGTGTGGAAAACTAAGAAACCACTGAAAAATATGTGTTTTCAAGTGAAGAATCTACTTAAGCGTTTTGCAGCTTGGAGTTTAATGCATGTGGAAAGGTCTCAAAATGAAGAAGCACATGGTGCAACACAAGCTTCAATAGGCCAATTGTATGTGATAAGGGCTGATTCTCCTCTTTATTTGGGAAGGGGAGCTTTGGAGAGGGAGGAAGAGTTTCTACAAACAGGTATGCTTCCATCAGAGTTGGTGAAATCAAAGAAGTATGCCTTCCGTCGTCGTGCCAAAAGGTATGTGCTGCTTGGTGATGCCTTATATGTGAAAGGGGCTGATCTTATGATGAGAAAGGTTCCTTGGAAAAAGAAAATTTACAGAATTTTAGAGGAGAATCATGAGGGTTCTTGTGGTGGTCACTTTGCATAAAGTCTTGCAGGAAGGGTATGTGTGGCCAAGCATTCAACGTGATTTTCATCATTGGTGCAAGTCTTGTAAAGAGTGTGAAAGCATGGCAAACAGGGTTCTCAAATAAAAATTATAGGCACCATTGTGTCTTATGATGTGTTTGAGAAGTAGGGTATTGATGTAATAGGTCCTCTCCCTATGACAACTAGAGGCAAATGTTACATACTCACGGCTGTTGACAATCTATCCAGGTGGTGGGCCAAAGACAAGCTGCTAAGCAAATTACATGTAAAGATGTTTCCCAATTTGTATATGAAGATATTTTTGTAAATTTGGCATGCCATTGGAGTTACTTTTTGACAAGGGTCCAGGTTTCAAGGGAGAGCTGGTGGATTATCTATGTGAGAAGCTTCATGTGCATTGCTGGTTTACTACTCCATATTATCCCCAATGCAATGGCATGAATGAGAGGTTTAATGTAGAGCTTATAAGGATGCTTACAAAGATGACAAGAAACAATGTGAAGACTTGAGATTTAGAGCTACCTTGTGCTCTATGGGCTTACAAGACTACCATCAAATCAGGTACTGGTTTCTCTCCTTTTCATCTAGTTTTTGGTAAAGAGGATTTACTTCATATTGAGGTGGATATACAGCTTTGAAGATGATGCTAAAGATTGAATAATAGCCCAATGATGCATTCAAGGGGAGGCTTCTATATTTGCAATGTGTATAGGTGGATAGATTGCCATATTTTAAGCATTATGAGCAGGTCTTGCAGAACAATCAAGCAAAGAAAAATGAGAATGTGAAGGACAAAGACATCAAGAAGGGTGACATATTGCTTTGTTACAATAGTAAGCTTGATAGCACTTTTCAAAAAAAGTTTCAAATCAAGTGGAAAGGTCCTTTCTTGGTCTTAAACATGTTTCCAAATGGCATGTATCAACTTGCTGACTTTGATGGTACCCCACATAAGCACGTGTGAATGGCTACATGTTGAAGAAGTATATGCAAGGTTGATGATTGTAATTGAGGATAGCCTTCTTTTTAGCATTCTTCTTGAAGTTGTGGGTTTGTGATGCTCAATTGTGAAAGGGGAGGCTCTTGTATTCATATGCATTGGTTGGTGTGTGTTGTAAATCCGTGCTTTGACAGGGTTTTGCTCCTATGTGCTATGGTCCTTTGGGTGGTTTATTAAGAGTGTTTTTGGTATATGTTTTGGTGTTGAGGTTGAAATTTTAATGCTCTTGGGCTGTAAAGATATAGAGGTGCACCACTTTTCCTTTTGCCCAACAACGTAGTGGACAAAGGTTTCTATGTGGTAGAACGTCTCTCTGAACAAACAATCCAAGATTTGGTTATCAAAGGAGGCCTTTGGGAGGCATCCCACTTTGCTTATGTGATGCCTTGGATACTCAAGTTTTTCCCAAGGGAAGATTTTATAGACTATTGCTCGGTCTGGGTTACGCTCAAGAACCTCTCTATATGGCTACAGGAACATATGTACTCCATTGCTGCTATGCAGCGCCGTGTATTATTCATCCCGAATCGGTAACGGATTAGAGCGGTCTTGTATATGAAGGTTTGTTTATTGTGGAGCATGAAAATGCCCATCCCGAGGTACCTGGATCTTAATATGGGTAGATTGGGTGCCCTTCAACATAGGGCTTGCATCATTTCCCAATGCCCGTTATTACAAATGTCAAAGAGTTGGTCATTAAGCCCGAAACTGCCCCGAGGTAGGAATAGCCCGCAGTCAGGTGGTCAGGACAACATGGAGAGAGTTACCAAGAATGCCAAGTCACAAGAGAGGGGCAGCATGCCGGTTGATGTGGCCAATGATAAGAGATGTCTAGAGAGGTGGTGGTGGAAGAAGTTGTTAGTTTGATAGTTGTGATGCAAGAGACTACACTTGTGAATGGGGGACCCCTTGTGGAGGTCCCGTTTATCATTGAAAACCCCATCCAGTGTCGTCCGTTCTCTGGATGAGAAAAGCAAAGAGATTGAGAGCCCGACTGAGGAGATGCAGGATCGACCCCATTGAAGGAGTACGAGCGGAAGTGCGACGCGAGAGAGAGTGCGAGAAGAAGAGCACGACGATATGGTGAACTCGCTCTACTGTAATGTGTAGAGCATAGTGAGTTCTTATTAGGTTTTTACAAAAGAACATGTGTACATACCCGGCGGCCCGCCCACTTACCTGGGCGACCACATTGGGCTTTATACCCCAACAACCTCCCACTTAAAGTCCAATGTGGTACTTTAAGTGTGAGATAAGCTACTATACAAGCTAATATACAAGAGATGTAGAGAAGTGATGTACTACCCTACACCTAACTGCTTGCGAAAATGCGCAAAGCTCTCTGAGGGAAGTCCTTTTGTAAGTAGATAAGCAGGATTTTCTATGGTGTGAACTTTGACAAGCTGAAGTTGCTTATCCTCGAGCATTTCCCTCATGAAATGATACTTCACATCCACACGCTTTGTCTTTGACTGATAAACTGGATTGCGAGCCAATTGTATAGCACTTTGACTATCACAATATAACACAGGCATCTCTTCTTTGATTCCCAAATCTATTACTAGTCGATTAAGCCAAATTGATTCTTTGCATGCCTCTGATGCTGCAACATATTCAGCCTCTGTAGTAGACTGAGTAACACAATCTTGTAATCTAGAACGCCATGATACTGCTCCACCAGCCAATGTAAAGACATACCCTGACATAGACCTTCGGTTGTCTATGTCACCTGCATAATCTGAGTCTGTAAAACCCTTTACACTTAGCTCCTGACTCCCATAGCATATACGCATACTCTTTGTAGCTTTCAGGTATCTCAATATTCCTTTCACTGCCTCCCAATGTTTCTTGCCTGCGTTTGACATGTAACGATTTACTACTCCCACTGCAAATGCAATGTCTGTGCGAGTAGCAATCATTGCATACATCAAACTACCCACTGCAGACGCATATGGAATCTTGTCCATTTCAGCCTGTTCTTCCTCAGACACAGGACAATCTTGTTTGCTAAGTTTCACATATGGTGGCAATGGAACACTCAGTGCCTTTCCCTTCTCCATATTGAAACGTTGCAAAACCTTGTCAATATACTCTGTTTGAGATAACCAAATCAACTTCTTTGATCTGTCTCTCTCAATGCGCATACCAAGTATATGACTTGCCTCACCCATGTCTTTCATGTCAAACGATTTTGCCATCTTTGACTTCAAAGCTGAAATTTCTTCCACGTGCTTGCCAGCAATCAACATGTCATCCACATACAAAATAAGGATCAGCCAACTACCATCCTTAGCCTTCTTTGTATATAGACAGTGATCGAACTCATTACGTTTGTAGCCTTGAGAAAGCATAAACTTGTGGAATTTATGGTACCATGCCCTCGGTGATTGTTTTAAGCCATAAAGACTCTTTAACAACTAGCATACCCAATCTTCATTGCCTTTGTCAACAAACCCTTCTAGCTGCTGCATGTAAATTTCCACATCTAAATCACCATGCAAGAACGCTGTCTTGACATCCATTTGGTGCAACACCAAATCTAATATGGCAACCAATGCAAGAAAGCATCTCAATGTAGTCATCTTGACCACCCGAGAGAAGACTTCATCAAAGTCAATGCCTTGTTCTTGCTTAAAGCCCTTGGCAACAAGCCTTGCTTTGTACTTTGGCTGACTATCATGAGCGGTGATCTTATACCTGTAAACCCATTTACAAGGTAGAGCCTTTTTGCCCTGTGGTAATTTAACTAGCTTCCATGTCTGGTTTTTATGCAGAGCTGTCATCTCTGACTGCATGGACAATTGCCAATTCCCGGAGTCCTTCATTTGCACTCCTTCCTTGTAACATGAAGGCTCATTGCAATCAGTCAACATGACATAGTTCATAGATGGAACAAACCTATCAGGAAGGTCCTGTGACACGTCCAGATCTACGCACAATAGGTGGCTCAGGCTCAGCCAAAATCTGTGGTTCCACTCTATCCTGTCCTTGCCACTCTTGAGCCCTAACATTTTTTCTTGCACGTGCAGGTCCATCTTCTTGGAAGACAACTCTTCTAATCTCCTCAACCCTCTCTAGTTTAGAATGATATTTGGATTCATTAAAGTGAACATCATTGTTGCGGACAAGCTTTCTGGATTCGGGATCCCAAAGTCTGTACCCCATCTCACCAGAATTACCATAGCCTAGAAAGATGCACTTTCTACTCTTTGGCTCAAGTTTGTTCCTAAATTCCTTTGGAACGTGAGTATATGCCTCACAGCCAAAAACTCTGAGATGCTTGTATGAGGGCATTTTGCCTGACCATACCATCTCTGGCACTGAATCCTTCTGCAAAACCTTGCTAGGAGATCTATTTACAAGATGAACAGCTGTTGATACAGCTTCAGCCCAAAACCCATTTGGCAGCTGTGCATTAGACAAAATACTTCTGACCTTCTCTTGTATGGTCCTATTCATCCTCTCAGCAACACCATTTTGAGGAGGATTGTAAGGAGCAGTAAGTTCACGTTTTATACCTTTTGAGTCACAAAAGTCCTGAAAGGCCTTTGAAATATACTCTCCACCAGTGTCAGTGCGTAAGCATTTAAGCTTCTTGCCACTCTGATTCTCCACAAGTGTCACAAACGTTTTGAAAACACTAAACGCTTCATCCTTGTGCTTGATAAAGTAAACCCACACTTTCCTCGAGTAATCATCTATAAATATCATAAAGTAAGAAGCTCCCCCTAGGCATAGGTTAGGCATAGGTCCACACAAATCACTATGAACAAGTGCCAACTGCGTATCTCTTATACTGCTTCTATGCTTATGTGGCTGCTGTGTTTGCTTAACATACAGACAATGTTCACAGAATTCAAAATCATCAAATGAAAAGCCACGCAAATATCCAGAAAGAGACAAGATTTCCATTCCCTTCTCGGACATATATCCTAACCGGCTATGCCACAAAGAAACGTTCGGCTGCTCGGTTACATTGATTACATTTTTAGAGACAGTTGATACATAAATCATGTAAAGTCCTCTAGACTTTACTCCATGTGCTACTGTCATAGAACCCTTGGATATCTTCCACATGTTCTGTCCACAAGTGGTGACGTAGCCAACATCATCAAGTAAACATGTGATGATCAAGCTCTTTGTAATTGCGGGAACATGTCTCACATTCTTCAGCATTAAAGAAGAGCCGTTCTGAAACTTCAATTGAACATCTCCAACACCTAAGATCTCACATGTCTGCCCATTGCCTAGCCGAACATGATCTTTAGTGGTCACATAAGAGGTAAACCACTCCTTATTTGGAGACACATGAAGTGATTCCCCATAGTCTATATTCTAGTCACTCAGTGCATTTCCATCAGATGCTATAAGAAGAGCTGAGTCCATTGTATTCTTCAAGAAGTAGATGTCTCGTGACACGAGACTGTCATCACAGTGTTTGTCACATTTATTTCTTGAATCTTCACTGAGGACTTGTTCTTCTCACCATGGTCTTCAGCTTTCTCTTTGCCTTTTTCTGCTTTCCATTCTCTGCAGTCTCTTTTCATGTGACCCTTCTTGCCACAATGGTAGCATTCTATGTCACTCTTGCCTTTAGCACTGCGGGACTTGCCACGAGACTGATTCCTCTTTCCATCTTTGTACTTTTCTTTGGTCCTTCCCCTGACAACTAAGGCTGTTCCTTTGCCTTTGTCCATTGTCTTTCTATTGGTTTCTTCAGTAAGCAGACTTCCTTCTACACCTGCTATGTTCAAACCATCTGGAGGTGCAGAATTACTCAAAGCTGTGCGAAAAGTGTCCCAACTTTCCGGCAATGTGATCAACTGGAACATAGCTCTAACAGGTTCATCAAACTTGACACCTTGAGCTGACAACTGACTATAGATTGTGTTGAATTCATTCACATGATTGGACATAGGTGTCCCTTCTTTCATCTTCAAGTCAACAAGCTTCTTAAGCCAGTATACCTGTGAAGCTGCACTCTGCTTCTCATAAAGATCACTCAGCTTTAACCATGCTTGATAAGCCGACATCTCGTCTGCTACATTGAAGTAAACGCTTTCTACCAAAGTCAGCATAATGGTAGAAAGTGCCAATTCATCCATTTCGCTCCATTCATCTTCGTCCATATCTTCTGGTTTTATCCCCTTGAGCTTTATAGGTTTTATCTGCTTCTTTTGTACCAACACATGCCAAATCTGTTGCTTCCACAATGGGAAATTGGTTCCATCCAGCTTCTTGATATTATAAAGAGCAGTGTCCTGTGATCCAGCCATAGCTACGCTTCACAGTAGTTTACTTTCCTGAGAAAAATTCGGCAGAGTTTCCCCTGTAAACTGACCTCTGAACCAATATCAACCTGTCAAATGAACCAAGAAAGCTTCAGATTCTGCAGAAATTTTGGCAGAGTCTCCTTTGTAAAATGGCTCTGGTGTACTAAAAACAGACCAAAAAACAGCTCAAAAAACCACTGTCTCTCTAACACTGTAAGCTATGGGTAAACCTGTCCTGCACCTGTACTGTCTCTCATTGTCCTATCACTGTCCTATAAGCATAGACTGCGACAATGCCTCAATGGCAGTAAAGCAAAGATGCAATCCCAACTGTCTAACTCACAGTCAATACATCCTAGCTGCCTATCTAAGGGTGCTCGAGGGATCGCTCCAAGACCTGTATCACCGAAAGGATCTCAACATTCGACAATCCTCCAGCTCAATAAAACCTCACTCGACCCTCAACAAAGGCTGCAGTAAATCTGACAGTACATAGACTTCCCACAAAGTCATACATCCACAAATGTCCCACTGTATGCTGTAACCGCTGCGGCGGTTGTTTGCTGCGTGACTCACAGCCAGCAAACCCTCAACAGACATACATAATCTCTGACAATACATCCCATGTGGAAGTACCTGCAATGTCGAGATGAAATCTGGAATATCAAGCAGCAAACGCAAGCTACCTTATGAACTAGTGGATGTCGCCTACAGTCTATGTGTAGATGCGCCCGTGTCGTATGTGACATGCCACCAAGAACTGTGAGCCGTCCTTCGATGTGTAGACAACCACAAATCAACACTCTGGGAGTGTCGATATCCTCAGCACCTGCAGTCGTAGGCCGAAAACCCCAAATTTGCAGAGTCGGATCTGCACCCACTGAGACCACGTAGTCGAAAATGGCATGCGCAGAACTTTGTCGAAGCCGAACGGTGGCAGAGATGACCTCAGAATGAAATTCTGAGCACACCGAGCCCTATGGGCTCGCCCACAAGATTTGGGGCCGTGTCTTCGCCTGTCGAATTTCACTCCAATATGAGCTGGTGACTCTAGCCTCCTACAGTGCTACCCCGAGCCTCGATCTGAGCTCTGATACCAGTTGAAGGAGTACGAGCGGAAGTGCGACGCGAGAGAGAGTGCGAGAAGAAGAGCACGACGATATGGTGAACTCGCTCTACTGTAATGTGTAGAGCATAGTGAGTTCTTATTAGGTTTTTACAAAAGAACATGTGTACATACCTGGCGGCCCGCCCACTTATCTGGGCGACCACATTGGGCTTTATACCCCAACACCGATTTGGTTGATAACTCTACCATTGGGACGAGTGAATCTTGCCAACCAGAGCCGATTACAGATGATTCTCAGGATGAATAGACCTTATTAGCCATATAGTTAAGGTTAAGGGTAACAAAACCATCACTAACACTGTTAGCGTGCTTAAGCAGAGGAAGAAGAAAAGATGACTTTGCTAGTTTCTTCAGTTCCTGATACCCTAGCTTGGTGGTCAAGGGGGGTGTTGTGATAGGACTTCCTCCTTGGTGGCAATCCCAAGAAAGTTTTGGCTTTGCTTTGTTGCTTTTGGTCTTAGGGTGGCTCCCTTTTTAGCCGATGTATGGTCGTATGGTGTGGTTGATATGGTGGATGAGTTGTTGGTAGATGCCATGGCTCAGGTAGAGAATGGCTTTCATTGGAACTTTTTTTTTGTAATATATATATTTATATACACACACACACACACAAGGCTCACTATTGTGAGTTTTGAGGGGAAAAAGAGTTTGTTGTCAAAAAAGCATATGAATATCGATAAGTTTTATTAACAGATTTTTACCCACACACTCTCCACTAGTGTCTAGTTGCTTATTTTGTGTGCAATGCCAAATGTGAGATATTGGAGGTTGTTTTACAAGAAGAATAGGGGCTTATTTATAGGTTGGAGACTCTTCATTAAGATTATTAGAAATCCTAATTTACAAGATAACAAATCAGGATTATGATTTTTTCTGAATATCAAAACATTGTGAGCCTTCTTTGTCTGCTTGAGTCATGGATGTGGGCTCAAAAGAGAGCATTATTGATGGTAGATAAGGTGAAAGTAGAGTTTTAAGGAAGAGGGGAGAGAGAGAGAGAGAGAGAGAGAGAGAGAGTTACTATACACATGTCTTGAGGTGAGGTGTCTTTTATGGTTAGGTCAATGGATATTTTGTGTTAGTATGTTAGTGGTTAGTGTTAGTAATCACTAGAAAAATTATGTTATATTACAATGGGTAGATTGAGGTGGATAGTTGAAGTAAAATGGTTGAATGAAGTGAGGAAATCCTTGTGATGGTGAAGCTTGAAGAAGTTTTTGGTTTACTTTTTACGTTCTCAAAATGATTATTGATCCTCTTCCTCATCTTCTGTTCTTTACACCATCGCCGCCAAGGTTGATTATCGCAATGAAAATGAAAATTCGGTTGATGAGATCTCTCAATTTGCCGAGGTTAAGCATGGTTTACATGCTGAATTTTATATATATAGAGAAGGGGTAAGATGGAATTGTACTTTGTAAGTAATAGAGAGAGGCATAGAGATGGTGTATGTACATGGAGAGCTCATATGAGAGCTATGGGAGTAAGAGGGGAGGTTAATGGTGAAGAAGGTGAGAGAAACCATGAAAGGTGTAGGTTTGAGTGAGGGATTGAAAGGAATGAGTGTGTGTATGTGTGTGTGTAGAAGTGTGGAAAGAGGTGAGAGAAGACTATGGGCTACTTGTGAGAAACGTCGGCAGACTGGGTCCACTCAAAAAATCTTAGCTCACCAGTGGTTGCTCCAAAAATGACCAAAATATTTGAGGTGATTATTGAGCTCTTGATCCACATTTTCTCTTTTGACCACCGCTTCAAATTTGGAGTGGAGATGGATATAAAAAATCCCACCAAAATACTTTTTTTTCTTCACAAAAAAGTCTTCAGTGACCCCCCTTTTGTTGAATTTGCATATGGCTCCAAAGGTGAGCCCCTCCTTGCATGAGAGCATGACCTAATTGATTCTTAGGGGTTTGAAAATATGCATGGTTGTGGATTATGCAAAATATAATGCATGGATAAGATGGGGAAAAACAGACTAGTATATATAAACAATTTATGGAATCTAGAATAGTGTCAACTATATATAAATATAAAATGGAAAAAAGAGATATATGAAAATATAAGGAATCAAATGAGGGGTCCCTCATTTGTTTTTATTGAAGTATATTTATTTACAAAAGATAAGAAAAAATACCTCTAGAAAATAGGAATTTAGTGAAAGGCAATGACTGATGGTGAAATGTATTTTTGAAGTTTTCCTTTGGAGTGGATTCACACCAAAAATAAGAGAAGCTTGTGTGAAGATATTTATATATGAAATAAAGAGTATGCAAAATGGTAAGAAAATTGTGGTAATGATGAGTCAATGTACATAGCATACATAGGCAAATAACGCACACCTAGTGATAGCCATTTTTCGGCTCTCCATAATTTCCATAGTAAGTTACTCCACCCTACCAAATTCACCCAAACGCTATGGCTATCCCTACCATTTCACTGTACATAGGCATGTGTGAGTTAGGGGGCTTTTCCCATATCTTCTTAAAAACCCTCAGCTAGCTAGTCACTGGGCTAGTTGAGCCAAAAAAATAAAAAAAATAAAAGTATATTATGACCTCTTTGTGTGTAAATATTTCATTGTATATATGACCTAAATATAGGGATTTTTTATCATTATTTTGGTATTTTATTTAAATATTCTACTTAGGTGTGTGTTTTATTAAACCTATGTACACCTTCTTTCATTCTCTTACACCATAATTATATTTTTTGCCAATATTGTACATACTCTAGCCTCATATTTTTCCTTTATACAAATCACTCCCACATTTTCACCCTCACCCTCGTGAAAACAAAAAATTGATTTCTACTCATTGGTTACTTTTATTATATTATTTACTTGCATACCTTTTCCTCTTTCACCCAAAATAATTCAAGGAGGGACCATATCATATGATTCCAATATCTTTTCATATCCATAACTCCTCCATATTTTTATTATTATTTTTACTCATTATTCTAACACCATGTGCTCATTGAGCTAAAGTCCATGAATAGTCCATACACTAGTCCCACCATGTATATATTTCTTTATTCACCAATAATCCTCCTCCATGCATGGGTCAAGGGCAACTTGGATGCTTTGTATTATAATATGACAAAGGAGGGGCTCACTCTTGGATGCATTGTACATATTCAACAAAGGAGGGGGCCACTAAAAGACTTTTGCAGGCATTAAAAACAGGCTTTTTGGTGAGAATTTTGGCACCTATCTCCACACCGAATTTGGAGCGGTGGTCAAAAGAGAAAATGTAGCCCACGCTCTGAATAATCACCTCAAATTTTTCATGATTTTTGGAGCTACCAGTGATGAGCTATGATTTTTTGAGTGGACCCTAGTCTGCCCACTTTTCTCACAAGTAGCCCTTAGTCTTCTCTCACCCTTCCACACACCTACTCACTCTTACACATCCCTCCCTCTCCTTCCCTCACTCAAACCTGCAATTTCCATGGCTTCTCCCACCCTCTTTACCATTACCCTTCTCTCTCATCCCTATAGTTCTTTTATGAACCTCTACATACATACACCCTCTCCATGTCTCTCTCTATTGCTTCTATGTTACAATTTCATTTACCTCTCCTAAAAATATCTAAAATTCAGCATCTTAACCATGATAACTTCTGCAAATTGAGGATTTTTCATCAACAAATCCTCTTTTCATCGTGGTGGTCAACCGTGGCGGCGGCGTAAAGAAGCGAAGAAGAAGAAGAAGACCAGCGGTCATTTTTCCACAATCTACACAAGGGTGAGTTCAAGCTTCTTCAAAGCTTCACCATCTCAATGATTCTCTTTTAATTCACCCCTATTCCTTCATCAAATCAACTCATCCTACCCATTGTAAATGTATCACTAACAATTCTAGTGATTATTACCACTAACAACTAACTTCTCTTGTAAAAATGCACCCACACTATCAACATATGGAGTAGGCAACCGCACAAGTAAACCAAATTCACTCACTCCCATGGAAGTTTCTCTCCTTTCACCACATCAATAATTCTCTTACTTGAGCCCACATCCATGTGACTCAAGAGAAAAGAGAGACCCCATTCTGATTTTAAATTCATAAAAATTCATAATCCTTGATCTTTCCTAATAAAATTGATTAGGCTTAATCCTAATCAAGGCTTCTAAAACCTATAAATAGAACCCATTCCTCCTTGTAAAAACCATCACTATACCATTGCACACTAGATTGAGCGTACCACACGCCAGTTCTATCTTGGTTGTAAAGAGAGAGTAAGCTTTCTATACACCATCACCTTGGTGCATAGAAAAGCTTGAGCTAGTTTGAGTGAGTGCGAGTAGAAGATATTCTTCCTACCATTGTTGTATCTACCCCAACATCAATGAATTGGTAGTTTTGGGTGCAATTCATTTCCAAATGCTCACGCTTCTCCTCCAATTTGGCTTGGCAAACTCATTCAGCTTCATAAGGTGACTTGTTTCATTGAAGGTTGTTGTTTTGTTGCTTGTGATTCATTGGCTATTGTTTGGCTACCATTGTAAGAGGGTGGATGGTGAGAGGGCTCTTATAACCCTAAGACAATGTGCTAGTGATGCTATAACCAAATCTTGTCACTTGATTCCGCAAGCTCTAAGTTCCTTTTTGTGCAAAATATAAAGTTGAAGCTAAGTTGTACACCATCTCTCTCTCTCTCTCTCTCTCTCTCTCTCTCTCTCTCTCTCTCCTCTCTCTCTCTCTCTCTCTCGTGTTTTAGTGTGTGAGAGTGTTCCATTGGTGTTAGGGTTAGTGTAACTTCATTGCTTGTTTGTGGGTTGCTCTAACGATTCTCCTCTTTTGCGTCCTAGTTCGCTCTTAAACTAGGTGGTGCCCCTTGTGTAGTTGGGATTTGGCTGTGGGTTTGTTGTTTTGGTTTATGTTGTGTTGTGCCCCAGCCCCATTGAGCAGCACGGGAGCCTTGAAGGGTGTCTAGAGGTTGCTCTTCTTGTTGCCCGCCCCGGACCGCCTCACTAGGTAGAAATATTTAAATAAATACCAAAATAATTATGAAAATTCCTTATATTTAGGCTCTATATACAATAAAATATTTACACACAAATGGGTCATAATATATTTTATGTTTTTAATTTATTTAATTTTTTTGGCTCAACTAACCCAAATTACTAGCTAGCTGAGGGTTTTAAGGAGATATGGGAAGAATTCCCTAACTCACACACGCCTATGTACAGTGGAAAGGTAAGAATAGCCATAGTGTTTAGGTGATTTTGGTAGGGTGAGGTAACTCACTATGGCGATTACGGAGAGCCGAAAAACGGCTATCACTAGCTAGTGAAATGAAGATGGAAACTTCATGCACTAAGCAAAACACTTATCAAACATAACATCAATTCCCTCACGGTCTCAGACCCAAGATCTCACACACCTTCGAAGATGGTGAGAGCTAGCGGGGTATGAGAGTAGATTGAGAGGAAGAAGGAGTAGTCTTACGAGAAAGATGTACATCTCCTCACATAATCACTCATATTAGTATGGCTTAGCTTAGTAAGTAGCATGGTAGCTTAGCTTAGTAAGTAGCATGGTAGAGGAGATGTACATCTCCTCACATAATCACTCATATTAGTATGGCTTAGCTTAGTAAGTAGCATGGTAGAGGAGATGAGCATGCATTGAAGCTTGGCTCTTGGTTGGATTTGCCTCACAAAGCCAAGAGTTGTTGGTGTAGGTCTCCCTTCTCCCAAGCTTGGAGTAGGTGGTAAGCTTTCCATTACAGCTTGCGAAGGAGAGAGAGAGAGAATCTTCTTGCTCCACACATGAGATTGTGTGAGAGTGTAAGTGATAATGCCTTTGAAAAATCAGCCCCCTCTCTCTCTTGGTTGACCCCTCTTGCTATTTGCCCACGCTCACACCCTATTGGCCCTTTCCAGTCTTAGCCAATGAGTATTAAGAAGCATAAGTGATAGCCTTCTGCCATGTGTCCCCCTTTCCCCTTTTGTGAGAGCTTTAGGTAATTAATAAATGCAACTAAACTCTCATTGGACCCCTTTGCCTCCTGGCCAATAGGAATCAGGCAAGCCATTGGGCTGTTGAATGCTCATTGGACCCCTTGGGAGACTGTCCAATAGTCTTCTAGAGAGCTTAATTCTTATTGGTTCTTTTATGAAGTGTTTTTAAATTAATTAAACTAGATTTACTCTAGCCTAATTCTCATTGGTCCACCTCCAAGGCCATCCAATAGGATTTGAGTACACCTTGTGGGCATTTGGGCTAGGGAGCTGACATGTGTCCCTCATTCCTTTTGTGTAAAGGGAGCTTGTGTGTGTGTGTGTGTGTGTGTGTGTGTGTGTGTGTGTGTGTGTGTGTGTGTGTGTGTGTGTTTCTCTCTCATTCCCTACTTCTTGGGCTCGCCCCCTCCTTTGTAGGGCTTGTGAAAGACTTTTTGGACACACACAAAGCATCCAACTTCCCTACGCTTTTGACGTTTGGACACAACCTTTGAATTTTGGAACCTTAGCATTTTGGAAGTCTTAATGGGCTGAACCTTAGGGTCTTTTAAGCCCATTGTTGCACATTTCTCTTTTGCAGATGGCCCCCCCTTTGGATCCCTGTTTTCCCTCCTTTGGATGCCTACTATGGCAACGAGAAAGAAGGGAGTACTTAACAATGGACAGGTTTCCAAATCTTTTATCACTTCATATCAAGAAATAAGGAGTTTTGTTGGAGATCCTGTAAAGATTGAGCTAGTTGAAGGGGCAAAGCCAATAAGACAGAAATTAAGAAGGATGGGTAAGGAGAAAATGAATGTTTTAAAGGAAGAAGTGGATAATATTTTGGATGCAAGGTTCATTGTGTCAGTTGATAATGCTGAATGGGTGAGCCCTGTAGTGGTCACTCCAACGAAAGATAGGCGTTGGAGAGTTTGTGTTGATAATAAGCCATTAAATGCAATGACCAAGAAAGATCCTTATCCCTTACCTTTCATTGATCAATTTTTGGATCCCGGGGCTAGGTTTGAAAGATACATTGTCTCCGAAGCTGCATTTTCATGCCTAGGATTTCCACGGTAAATACGTTAGAATCTTGCATAAATTTCTCTTGTGTCATGGGCTTCATGGGCTTCTCTAGTTGGATCCCTTGCCACGAATCTACTACTAGGGGGAAAATTGGACGATCATTGGGAAGGGGATGGGGTCTAAGGGGGGCTCTATATTTGCCATGGGATTAAAAGAGAGATTATGGTAGGAACAAATGGGTGGATGCCATGTGGACTGAAATGGTGGGTATGGAAGGGCCTAAAAGTAAGTGGTCAAACTTATGCTCTTTTATAAAATATAAAGAGAAAATCTCTTATAAATTCAAAAAATTGAACTTTTCTCTATATAGTGGGGTAAATACCAATTCTTTCTCTCTGTAGTGGCTGCTAGTTTCTCCCTCCCCTCTCCTAAAAGAGGATCCCCCCAAAAACTTGTTGATCATTCCCTCCCTCTCTCTCTACTCTACCATCTCTCTCTTCTCTTCACCCCACCTTGCAAGTTGCTTCTCTTTCCTTCCTTTCACTTTTCCCTCCCAAAAGCTCTAGAGCAGAAGTTTAAACCTCCTTTCCCTCCTCAAGCTCATTGCATTCTACTCAAGTTGAAGTTCTCCATTACTACATGACCCTCACAAAACAACCGTACCTAAAATTGAAGATCTACATCATATCCTTCTGCTAGATCTTCCCTCTTTCTTTCCTTCACTGGGTTTTTGGTTCTTGCTTCTTAATCATTAACCTCTCTAGGAGGATCTACTTGCCTCTCAAGCTTTTCAACATTATCTTTCCCATTAAGCCAACTTTCAAGTGGAGCAGTACATTAATAAGTGACATTAACCATCTTTGTGCACCACCAAGAATCTTTCTCTTTGTGCAGTTGAGAACATGGATGTGCATAGGTCAATGATAAGTGTTTGTCTGCAGGTTGTGCCACTATTTTCCATGGCATCATCAGGTACTCAATGACCTAGGAGTGTCATTGACTCCATTTCATGAATCAATGTACAAGACGATAGTGAATGTTGGGTGACAATGGAGTTCAAACGATTGATGTGGGTGACAATGCAGCCCAGCTCAAGAGGTGCACACAAGGTCTCAAGGAGACACATGGCTTCTCAAGCTCCCCATTTGAAGGGAGGGATCATGGAGTCTTTCATCTCTACTCCAACTCTCTCTCTCTCTCTCTCTCTCTCTCTCTCTCTCTCTCTCTCTCTCTCTTTTTCATCTCTACTCCAACTCTATCTCCCTTTTGATGCTTCAACTACATCTAGTGAGGCATTGTTAACCTCGTGAAGGTATTCATCAGGTACATCAGTGAGCTTACTTTAAGAACACATGCTACTTTGTTCTTACCTCTTTGACCACATCATTACAAGGGGGTTTGCTATTTGGTAGGGATGGTATTCATATAAATCAGAGCTTGAACTTACTAGTATACTTTGTTACTTTGTTTTTGTACATGCTATGGTGTTTTCATGGAAAGACTCTTGTAATGAGAACATGGAGGCCACGCGAACGGCTAGTCAAGATCTGCAGAGCTGCTTGCTTACATGGAATGTGCTTTATGGCAGGCTTGAGAACAAAATGAGCTAGTGCTTAGGCCACACAACCAACAATTGCTTCTTGTGGTTGTCCAGCCTCATGAGTTCCCACATTGGATTTTATAATTGGTAGCATTATGTTCACACATTGCTCTGGTAGTCACTGACCTCTTCGTTGTCCTCATTCTGCACAACGAAGAGGCCACAAATCATTGTGCTGATTCTACACAACAAAGAGGCCACAGATCTTTGAGACTTAGTTGAGTGTGGACCACCTTCCTCCATCTTCTAAGGTCATATGGATGTTTTGCAACATGAAGCCATGGATTTAATTGACGTAATCACGATTGTGTGATTACGTTAATAACTCTAGTATTTACAAAAGAAAATCATGTGATCACATTAATTGTTAACGTGATCTTGATGGTGACTTGCAGAAACCAATAGAGCCGGTAGGCCTGTCGGAATTTTTCATTTTCTCAGCGGGCCCCTCTGGGCTATAGGGTTTTCCCGGCAGGCCCGTCGAGAAAATGAAAAAGCCCGACAAGCACGACTGAAATATTTGGGATTTATTGTATCCAAGGATGGTGTTTCTATTGATCCAAGTAAGATTGAAGCTGTTACAGATTGGACTACACCAAAATCAATACGACAAGTACATGGCTTTCTTGGTTAACAGGATGGTATTGTACATTTATTCAAGGCTACGCTAGGATTGCATCGCCAATGACTAATACACTTAAGAAGGCTAAAGTGTCCACTTGGAATGAACGTGCTCAAGCTAGTTTTGAGAAACTCAAGGAAGCTTTGGTGAATACTCCAATACTATAGCTTTCTAGACTTCTCAAAGACATTCATTGTGCTCATTGATGCAAGTGGACAAGCAATTGGTATCGTTTTATCTCAAGAAGGAAAACTAGTAGCTTATGAGTCTCGTAAGTTACGTATATATGAGTCCTCCATTGAGAGACTAGGACTAGCTATGCATAGACGGCTATAGATCTCCTCTGTATAAACGAAGTCAATCTCTGGTGTAAATGTATAATGGGTATGTGACTTGCCTCCTGATGTCTGGGCTGTACTATACTGAAATGAAACTAACAATGTCAAAAGAGCATGATCCATTGCTACACCCACTGGTCTGGATACCACTTTGAAATACTAAATACAAGGAATAAAGTTGGGCTGTGCCATAACATAGTCCACTGTATTGGCCCCGTGTCTGTGTGGAAAGCATGTGAAGCCGACTGCTCTAGGAAATCGCTTTAAGCCATTGAGTATGGCTAACCCATGTGTGGTTGTCATCTCTGTGAGGTATCTCCCATACTCCATCTACTCTCTGTCATGTGAGTGTCTATCAAGCCCTAAGTCACCCACATCCAGCTCTCTAAGCATATGAACTATCGTAGAAGACTCTCTGAGAGTTGCCCATTCGGGCATTGAAGTCCCCAAGGAGGATGATATCACCATCCCTACAAAACTCACATATATCATCATCTAGTAAAGAGAAAGTTGATTGTCCTCTGGGTGCAACATATACTGACATACTAGGGAGGAAGTAACATATGGCAATGTATAGAAATCGGTTTGTGTCAGCTCTCAACCTCACCCACCTGTATCTAGCATGATCATCTCTTCGTACAATATGTAGTAGTGGCTGTAACTCCTCCCTAAATAGCACTGCTACTCCTCCAGAACCTCTACTCCCATGCTCAGATCTCACAACTATCATGTGGGTTGTCTCCCATCTGTATCCCACCACATGTGACAGATGTTGTCCAGGGGCTTGATGAATCTCTGACAAGAAAATAATGTCCCTCTCTCTGAAACTGTCCTCAAAGGCACCAACATCCAACCTCATAGATCCATTACAATTCCAAGTAGCCATCTTCAATGTGGTCGCATAGGTCTCACACCGTCATATAGAGTGCCGCTCTACAATCACCACCCCACCATCTCTGTAAAAGGCCGTCTTTCCCTTCTCCCTTTCTGTCGTAATCTCTGGCATTACCTCTCTCATATGCCCAAGCTATGAGAGAGTCAGATCATCACCATGGAAAATACTTGTCTACTTGAGAGTGGGCCTCTTTTTCAGAAATTTCTTCCTCTCTTCCAAGGAGGGGAAGCGTAGTATGAGATCTCTCTTTTGAAGATTCTCCCGAGCCACCACTCTTCTTGCTCACTCTCCATGCCTTTATGTGTGAAGGCTTGTCCACCCCCATCATGGATGTGAGGATTGTGCCCCTTGTTGACCACCTTTGTAAACATGTCTGCAGGATTATCACTTGTATGCACCTTTCCTAGCTTTAGTTGTCCCTCTTCCAAAAGAGTGCGTATGAAGTGATATCTCACCTCAATGTGCTTTGTCCTTGAATGAAATGTTGAGTTCTTTGCAATATGGATAGCACTTTGGCTATCACTGTACAAGACAAAATTGTCTTGTTTGAATCCAAGCTCTTCTAAGAATCTGTGAAGCCATAGAATTTCTTTGCTAGCCTTCGTCATTGCTACATACTCTACTTCCGCAGTAGAAAGTGAGACCACTTTCTACAGCTTTGGCTTTGAAGAGGCCCCTTCTCTTTTAATAGCAAGGGCAATGAAAAACACGGCCTCCCTTCGGGTCCTATATAAACTTCACATAGTTATGCCCTATCTTGCAACCCCTACTACCCCCGTTCCTTGCCTTCTTGTCCAATCTCTGGGAAATAGCAAGACACCATATCATCTTGTGCTACATGTTGGTAAGAGAGCAAGAGCAGTAGGAGAAGTTTTAGAGAAATCTAGGGAGGGGCGGTAGAGGCTAGTCCAAGAACATTGGAGCAGCCAGAGTAGTTAAAGAGAAATCCAAGAGAGATAGAGAGATTGACACTCATGTTTAGCAAGAGCTAGTTTAGGAGCAAGAGGGAGGTGATTGAGAATTAGTGGTTTAAGAGAAGGAAGAGAAGGCTCAACAAGCACGGGCTCGAGAGGAAAGAGATATGTACTCGGATGCCTGGTGTTGGTTTAAGTGATACCATGCTCGTAAGTCAAGAACAAAATCCTGTAATTTGCTACCGTAACATGGTCAAGTTGTCGTTTGCTATGAATGTTTGAAGAATGTGTGACTACTGCCAAGGGAGTTGAGCAGTGGATGGGATGTTTAGGATGGGAAATTACTGCCAAAATTTGAAGCGTTTGCCAATATTTGCAATAAAACTTGTAAGATTTTAACAGTTTTCTTAAAGGCAAACTCAAAACCATAGGTAGCTGCAGGAATAATGCCTTTGGACGAGCCTCATTACTAGCCTCTCTCTCTTTCTCATATTCTAATTGATGATCATTATTGAGAATCAAGATTAAAAACACAATGTTGTTGCAAAGGCGTGAAGTTGATCGAGTTCACAATTTAAAAAACATTAAAAGAAACCACTTTTGGTTTGCAAAGGCATGCACCTACCACCATGGTTTCAACAGGCATGGGAGACTATGGAGGGAGAGAGTGGAGCTTCACTCAAGTATCAGCAGGCATGGGTCTAGAGAGAGAAGATAGAGAGAGAGAGAGAGAGACATGATCATCAAGTTTTTTCAAGTATGGGCCCTTGGATCCTAGACCTTTCACCTTATCATTCAAGTGGGGCCTTTGACAATATATAAACCATTTGTGATTATGTATCTATTATTGATAATATAATTTCTCATTATAACACAACAAAAATGTCATGTGATTGTGGAAATTTTAGTTAAACTTACTTTCCATAACTCTCATTCCCCTCTTAACTTAGCAGGCATTAGAGCCTTCTCACCTTGTTTTGCATGGAATCTCTAAATTATTGAGGTTTTTTTTTTCAAAACTCACACTATGTGAGTGATTTTGTTTCCAATTCTTGAGCTTCTTAAAATGACATTTTACGACTAAAGAAATAAATTTCAAAGCAAAAAGTTGAAAAAAAAATTATTAGGTCCTTAAATGAAGGGATCCATTTACAAACTAAGCAAAGACAATAAAAAAGAAAGTGAGCTTTAAATTAAGGGATATAAAAAGAAGATATGATCTTTAGAAAATCTTTCTTTTCAACCAAAGAGGGCATGTGTCCACCATTACCAAGCTCTAAGCTCTACATCAATGGCTAAAAAATTGCACCCTTTACTCAACCATGCCCCCATGGCCTTCTATAAGCCAAAAATGAAAAATCCTTCAAAACATAAACACGATCAAGCTCAAGGTGGCATTTTAAAACAAAAAGATGAAGCTTGGAAGCTACTCAGGGGAGCTAGCATGAAAGTGTAACAAAGCAGCTTCAACCCTGGAATGGGGGGAGAATTTCAGATACTTCGGGGATTCCTCTCTTAATTAATCTCCCTGGCTCTCCAAACATGAAAGGGGTTGAAGGGTTTCCTTAGACCCCTTTTGGAGGGAAGTTGCACGTCTAGTAAACAACAAAGGAATTTCTAAACTTTGTCATCTTTGGGATGACAGAAGTCTTTGCTAGAAGGATGTGGAGCTCGTAGTGATGCAACATAACTTAGGTATGTACAAAAGGCTTCTAATCGGTAGACTCTTGGAAGTGCTTGCATCCTCACCTCCACCTGTCAATGGATCAAAAAGAGCCTGGCATTGGTTGAAAGACAGAGTGTCCTCGCTTCCCAAGAACCAGAGTACCTATAATGTGTTGATATACAAAGCGGATTGGTTTGACCTACTCACTAGAATCTGGAAGAAAAACTGGTGTGAAGAGTGCTAGCAAAAGAGTGTTAAGGCCATTTGGGAGATTAAATGGCCTAAATAAATGAAGAAATTCATATGGAAGGTGCTTTGGGGAGCCTTGCCTACTAGGATTAAGGTGCATGCCAGAGGGTACCCACTCTAGTTTTAGGTCAGCCTTTGAAGATCCCCTTCATCTATTCACCAAGTGCCCTACTTCATGGGGGCTAGCTGCTAAGGTTGGCAAATGGGTACAGAGGATTTGGAAGATCATCTTCTCTATTGAGGATATGATCTTGGGAGGGCGTGGATTCCAAAGCCAGGTCATTTTAGTGTGTACCCAACTTACTAGATTTTGCTACATGAACCGGGTCTGGAAGTTTAGGAACCTTCGAATATTTGAGGCCAAGCTGGCTGTAGCTCGTTTTATTATATTGTGCATATGAGAATTGAGCTCATTTATGGTGTTGGAGCAAGAAGAGGGTTGGCGAACAAGGATGAAGATTGGATACATGCATTGATTTGCTTAGAACACTCAAGAGGGTAGGATATAGGTTTATCGCCATTGTTTTTGTATCCTCTTTGTTTGTGTACAAGCATCTCTTAGAACTCTAACCCCCGCAAGGCACATGTAGTGCTTTATGGAAATTGTATTCTTTTAATATAATCTCTCTCAACTCACAATTGTGAGTATGGCAAAAAAAATAAAACGAAAAACAAAAATTTGAAGACCCATGTTGGTATTTCAAAACAAAATTGAAGACGAAGTCTTGACTTATTGACTGAAAGAACCATCTACAAACTAAACTAAATCTCTTCAAAATATAAAGTTGAAAGAAAGTTATGACTTTCTGCAACTAAGGAATGATTTTTTATTTTTTATTTCAAAAATCACTGAAGGAGTACGAGCAGAAGTGCGACGCGAGAGAGAGTGCGAGAAGAAGAGCACGACGATATGGTGAACTCACTCTATCTTAATGTGTAGAGCATAGTGAGTTCTTATTGGGTTTTAACAAAAGCATATGTGTACATATGTGGCAGCCTGCCCACTTACCTGGGCGACCACATTGGGCTTTATACCCCAACAACCTCCCACTTAAAGTCCAATGTGGTACTTTAAGTGTGAGAGATTCTACTATACAAGCTAATATACAAGAGATGTAGAGAAAGTGATGTACACCCTACACCTAACCGCTTGCAAAATTGCACAAAGCTCTCTGAGGGAAGTCCTTTTGTAAGTAGATCATCAGGATTTTCTGTGGTGTGAACTTTGACAAGCTGAATTTGCTTATCCTCAAGCATTTCCCTGATGAAATGATACTTCACATCCACATGCTTTGTCTTTGAGTGATAAACTGGATTGCGAGCAAATTGTATAGCACTCTGACTATCACAATATAACACAGGCATCTCTTCTTTGATTCCCAAATCTGTTACTAGTCGGTTAAGCCAAATTGATTCTTTGCATGCCTCTGATGCTGCAACATATTCAGCCTCTGTAGTAGACTGAGTAACACAATCTTGTAATCTAGAACACCATGATACTGCTCCACCAGCCAATGTAAAGACATACCCTGACGTAGACCTTCGGTTGTCTAAGTCACTTGCATAATCTGAGTGTGTAAATCCCTTTACACTTAGCTCCTGACTCCCATAGCATATACGCATACTCTTTGTAGCTTTCAGGTATCTCAATATTCCTTTCACTGCCTCCCAATGTTTCTTGCCTGGGTTTGACATGTATCGACTTACTACTCCCACTGCAAATACAATGTCTGGGCGAGTAGCAATCATTGCATACATTAAACTACCCACTATAGACGCATATAGAATCTTATCCATTTCAGCCTGTTCTTCCTCAGACGCAGGACAATCCTGTTTGCTAAGTTTCACATATGGTGGCAATGGAACACTCAATGCCTTTCCCTTCTCCATATTGAAACATTGCAAAACCTTGTCAATATACTCTGTTTGAGATAACCAAATCAACTTCTTTGATCTCTCTCTCTCTCAATGCGCCTACCAAGTATATGACTTGCCTCACCCATGTCTTTCATTTCAAACCATTTTGCCATCTTTGACTTCAATGCTGAAATTTCTTCCAAGTGCTTGCCAGCAATCAACATGTCATCCACATACAAAATAAGGATCAGCCAACTACCATCCTTAGCCTTCTTTGTATATAGACAGTGATCGAACTCACTACGTTTGTAGCCATGAGAAAGCATAAACTTCTGGAATTTATGGTACCATGCCCTCGGTGATTGTTTTAAGCCATAAAGACTCTTTAACAACTGGCACACCAAATCTTCCTTGCCTTTGTCAACAAACCCTTCTAGATGCTGCATGTAAATTTCCACATCTAAATCACCATGCAAGAACGTTGTCTTGACATCCATTTGGTGCAACACCAAATCTAATATGGCAACCAATGCAAGAAAGCACCTCAATGTAGTCATCTTGACCACCGGAGAGAAGACTTCATCAAAGTCAATGGATTGTTCTTGCTTAAAGCCCTTGGCAACAAGCCTTGCTTTGTACTTTGGCTGACTATCATGAGCGGTGATCTTATACCTGTAAACCAATTTACAAGGGACCCCTGTGGTAATTTAACTAGCTTCCATGTCTGGTTTTTATGCAGAGCTGTCATCTTTGACTGCATGGCCAATTGCCAATTCCCGGAGTCCTTCATTTGCACTGCTTCCTTGTAACATGAAGGCTCATTGCAATCAGTCAACATGACATAGTTCATAGATGGAACAAACCGATTAGGAGGTCGCAAGATACGTCTAGATTTATGCAAAATAGGTGGCTCAGGCTCAGCCACAACCTGTGGTACCACTCTATCCTCTTGTTGCTCCTCTTGAGCCCTGACATTTTGTCTTGCACATGCAGGTCCATCTTCTTGGAAGACAACTCTTCTAATCTCCTCAACCCTCTCTCGTTTAGAATGATATTTGGCTTCACTAAAGTGAACATCATTGTTGCGGATAACCTTTCTAGATTCGGGATCCCAAAGTCTGTACCCTATCTCACCAGAATTACCATAGCCTAGAAAGATGCACTTTTTACTCTTTGGCTCATGTTTGTTCCTAAATTCCTTTGGAACATGAGTATATGCCTCACAGCCAAAGACTCTAAGATGCTTGTATGAGGGCACCTTGCTTGACCATACCATCTCTGCCACTGAATCCTTCTACAAACCTTGCTAGGAGATCTATTTATAAGATGAACAGCTGTTCGTACAGCTTCAGCCCAAAACCCATTTGGCAGCTGTGCATTAGACAAAATACTTCTGACCTTCTCTTGTATGGTCCTATTCATCCTCTCAGCAACACCATTTTGAGGAGGATTGTAAGGAGCAGTAAGTTCACGTTTTATACCTTTTGACTCACAAAATTCCTGAAAGGCCTTTGAAACATACTCTCCACCATTGTCAGTGCGTAAGCATTTAAGCTTCTTGCCACTCTGATTCTCCACAAGTGTCACAAACGTTTTGAAAACACTAAACGCTTCATCCTTGTGCTTGATAAAGTAAACCCACACTTTCCTCGAGTAATCATCTATAAATATCATAAAGTAAGAAGCTCCCCCTAGGCATAGGTTAGGCATAGGTCCACACAAATCACTATGAACAAGTGCCAACTGCGTATCTCTTATACTGCTTCTATGCTTATGTGGCTGCTGTGTTTGCTTAACATACAGACAATGTTCACAGAATTCAAAATCATCAAATGAAAATCCAGGCAAATAACCAAAAAGAGACAAGATTTCCATTCCCTTCTCGGACATATATCCTAACCGGCTATGCCACAAAGAAACGTTCGGCTGCTCGGTTACATTGATTACATTTTTAGAGACAGTTGATACATAAATCATGTAAAGTCCTCTAGACTTTACTCCATGTGCTACTGTCATAGAACCCTTGGATATCTTCCACATGTTCTGTCCACAAGTGGTGACGTAGCCAACATCATCAAGTAAACATGTGATGATCAAGCTCTTTGTAATTGCGGGAACATGTCTCACATTCTTCAGCATTAACGAAGAGCCGTTCTGAAACTTCAATTGAACATCTCCAACACCTAAGATCTCACATGTCTGCCCATTGCCTAGCCGAACATGATCTTTAGTGGTCACATAAGAGGTAAACCACTCCTTATTTGGAGACACATGAAGTGATGCCCCTGAGTCTATATTCTAGTCACTCAGTGCATTTCCATCAGATGCTATAAGAAGAGCTGAGTCCATTGTATTCTTCAAGAAGTAGATGTCTCGTGACACGAGACTGTCATCACAGTGTTTGTCAAATTTATTTCTTGAATCTTCACTGAGGACTTGTTCTTCTCACCATGGTCTTCAGCTTTCTCTTTGCCTTTTTCTGCTTTCCATTCTCTGCAGTCTCTTTTCATGTGACCCTTCTTGCCACAATGGTAGCATTCTATGTCACTCTTGCCTTTAGCACTGCAGGACTTGCTACGAGATTTATTCGTCTTTCCACCTTTGTCCTTTTCTTTGGTCCTTCCCCTGACAACTAAGGTTGTTCCTTTGCCTCTGTCCATTGTCTTTCTGTTGGTTTCTTCAGTAAGCAGACTGCCTTCTACACCTGCTATGGTCAAACCATCTGGAGGTGCAGAATTACTCAAAGCTGTGCAAAAAGTGTGCCAACTTTCCAGCAATGTGATCAACAGGAACATAGCTCTAACACGTTCATCAAACTTGACACCTTGAGCTGACAACTGACTGTAGATGGTGTCCCTTCTTTCATCTTCAAGTCAACAAGCTTCTTAAGCCTGTATACCTATGAAGCTGCACTCTGCTTCTCATAAAGATCACTCAGCTTTGTCCATGCTTCATAAGCAGACACCTCGTCTACTACATTGAAGTAAACGCTTTCTGCCAAAGTCAGCATAATGGTAGAAAGTGCCAATTCATCCATTTCGCTCCATTCATCTTCGTCCATATCTTCTGGTTTTATCCCCTTGAGCTTTATAGGTTTTATCTGCTTCTTTTGTACCAACATGTGCCAAATCTGCTTCTTCCACAATGAGAAATTGATTCCATCCACCTTCTTGATATTGTAAAGAGCAATGTCATGTGATCCAGCCATAGCTATGCTTCACAGTAGTTTACTTTCTTGGGTAAAATTCAGCAGAGTTTCCCCTGTAAACTGACCTCTGAACCAATATCAACCTGTCAAATGAACCAAGAAAGCTTCAGATTCTGCAAAAATTTTGGCAGAGTGTCCTTTGTGAACTGGCTCTGGTGTACTCAAAAACAGACCAAAAACAGCTCAAAAAACATTGTCTCTCTAACAGTGTAAGCTGCGGGGTAAACCTGTCTTGCACTGTACTGTTTCTCACCGTCCTGTCACTGTCCTGTAAGCATAGACTGCAACAATGCCTCAATGGCAGTAAAGCAAAGATGCAATCCCAACTGTCCAACTGACAGTCAATACATCCTAGCTGCCTATCTAAGGGTGCTCGAGGGATCACTCCAAGACCTGTATCACCAAAATGATCTCAACATTCGAGAATCCCCTAGCTCAATAAAACCTCACTCGACCCTCAACAAAGGCTGCAGTAAATCTGACAGTACATAGACTTCCCACAAAGTCATACATCCACAAATTTCCCACTCTATGCTGTAACCGTTGCGGCAGTTGTTTGCTGCGTGACTCACAGCCAGCAAACCCTTAACAGACATACATCAACTCTGACAATACATCCCATGTGGAAGTACTTGCAATGTCAGGATGAAATCTGGAATATCAAGCGGCAAACACAAGCTACCTGATGAACTAGTGGATGTCACCTACAGTCTGTGTGTAGATGTCGTAAAGAAACACCTCAGCTTCCCGCTTCAGAGTTGCTGCAAATCGAAGCTCACACAGCAAATCGACTCTCACACAAAGTTAGTTGCTGATTCCAGGTTGCTCGGCCACAAGCTCACACAGCGCTTCAGAGTAGCTACAAGTCGAGCTCTGCAGATGGCATGCTGCAGATCAATGCCTTCTCATACCGTTGCTTCTCTTGTTGCAGCTCGTTTTTGGTCTTCACAGCAAAAATTGATAACGTTGTTGCAAAAATAGCCTCACGCTACCTTGTGCTTGATAGCTAGCTTTACTTTGCAAATTGTCGATTTCTTCTCAGCAAGTTGAAAACTTACAACTCGTAGGTTGCAATTAAAGCCTTCGACTTCTCAGCAAATCTGAAATTTCAGATTCGACCTCTTCCAGACTCAGCAAAAAATTCTCCAGCTTTTGATTTTCTCAGCTGCTAAGGCTTCCTGCACCTTATCTCTGGGTAGAGCTCGCACATGCGTCGAGTGCCGAACCGTCGGCTCTGATACCAGTTGAAGGAGTACGAGCGGAAGTGCGACGCGAGAGAAAGTGCGAGAAGAAGAGCACGACGATATGGTGAACTCGCTCTATCTTAATGTGTAGAGCATAGTGAGTTCTTATTGGGTTTTAACAAAAGAATATGTGTACATACCTGGCGGCCTGCCCACTTACCTGGACAACCACATTGGGCTTTATACCCCAACACTCAAGATTCAAACTATTATCAAGGACGTTGTTACAAATCGCACGGGTTGCCCTGAGCGAGTCACATATATAAGCTCCTCACTTTCTTGTACAATCACTAAGAATCTAGCCACAGAGAGGTCTTTATCAAAGATGCAGTAGTTCCTAACCTTCTAGATATTATAAAAGAAGCAAAATCTAACAATTTGGGTACAAACAAGAAGGGCACAACCGTGAAACTTTTTCGCCCCTAGACACGGATCCTCCTTGAAGAAACCTATCTTCCAAGTTCTTTGCATCCACTTACACACCTTCCTCGACATTCCTCTAATAGTCGTACACTTCATGAAAAGGTGTATGAGGTCTTCACTAGCCCCTCAGCACCCTGAGCACCTATCGGATCCTATGCCCCGTGCTTGAATCTTGATGCCCGTCGGCAAGCCCGCCAATAGCACTTTCCAGAGAAACACCTTCATATACTAGGGCCACTGTGGCCCCCAAATGTTCATCGTGATCATAGCCCAACGGGCTTCCAACCATTATTTTTTCCACTGTTTGTTCAAGGGGGCAAACCAATCATCCTTGTGCATGAGCTCTTGATAGATGTTCTTGGTGTGAGGTTTAGAGAAGAGACTACTCTTGGGCCATTTCCAAGCTTTCCACTCAAAAGTGGATTCTCGAATCGACATCAAACCCTTGTCCAAGCGTTCAACCGCTATGCATACAAGTACCTTTTCCATGTCATTTAGTTGAAGCTGGTCAACTAGAAAGTCAAAAGATTTCTAGCGCTTGTTGTTATCATCCCAAAAGTAAATTGGCCTTCTAGCAATTTCCCTCCATTAAGAATTCAGGTTAACTTTAATTGCTTTTGTCAGCCAAAGGGACCAATGTGAGGTGGAGTTATGGAAGTACTTGATTAATTCCCCCCATACTAGAACCCATGTTGCTCTATTGCACTTTCGCACCACCTCCCCTATTGTGCCACCCATTTTCAAACTAGACCACCCCGTGGCTAATAATTTGTCGTGAGTCTCCATCCCTTCCATTGACCACCTCCAAAGAAAAGCTTTGACTTATTAATCATGTCCTTGGTCATGATAGCCCAGGCCTATTCTTGTTTGCCTATAGAGACCACAAACTTGGCACAAAGAGCCTCAACATGGACAGTATAGTTGAGGATTATGAGGCCACCTTGGGTAACTGGACAAGCTATAGTTTCCCACTTTGCCCACTGCCATGGTGTCGAGGTTTTAGTGATGTTCTTCCATAAGAATCTTTTAACAGGTTTCAAAAACTCCTTCCAATTACACTTGGAAATTTTGAGGAGAGGGCTAGTGAAGGCAATGTAAGGGAGAATACTTGAGTTGATCACTTTTATCTGACTCGGGAAGGGAAGCAACACAAACTCCCATATACTTATTTTCTTCTAGATCTTCTCCAGAACCCACTGAAACCTTTGGTTGTGAGTGACGTCCACCCCCAAGTGTGCACCCAGATGTTAAAGATCCTTTCTTTATATATAATCTCCCCCAACCAGTTTGATGGGTCAAATGAGTCATTTTTGTGTAAGGGAGATTAGTCTCAACTTCTCAATACTACACTTTGGCCTCGAAGCCAGGGAGAATGTCCGTACAATCTCTAGTGCTTTCTTGAGAACCTGAGGGCAGGCTTTCAAGCAAAAGAGAGAGTCATCTGCAAACATCTTGGCAAAGAGTTGATTGTTTCTAGGCAGAGTTAAACTTTGAATTTCACCCCGCACAGCAGCAGGTTCAAGCATCATTATTAGGGGATGCAAGCCAATGGAAAAAAGAAGAGGGGCTAGGGAGCTTGCTTGATCGATCTCCTAGCTTCAAAGGAGCCCACATTTCTTTTGTTGAACAAGAGCTCAGATTGCCCACTTGTGCCCAAAGTGTGAACTAGACGACAACCATGAGGCCCAAAGCCCATGGATTTCATTGCATCTTCAATTAAGGACCACATAATCCTATCATATGCCTAGATCAAGATGGAGCAAGATGCACTCCTGCTTCGTGAAGGCCGCATACTCAATGCCAACCATGGTTGCCAAGATATTGTCATATATCGACCTCCCTTTGATGAACTTGTGCTAATGGAGAGAGATTACCCTGTCTAGGAGCTAAAGAAATTCTAAGAGTGACTACTTTGGCGATGACTTTATATGCCACAGACATCATATTTATAGGGCACTAGTGCTTAAGATGTGAGCAACACGCCTGCTTAGGAATAGGCTTAATGAGCCCTCTTTTCACAGAAGGATCCAACCACCCCTTGACAAAAGCTTGGTTAGCCATAAATGTGATCGGGTCCTTGAGGTCATCTTAGAAAAATTTAGTGGTCAAACCATCCCAACCATGGGATTTCTCCTTGCCGAGAGCATGCAATGCAATTTTGCACTCATCTTTTGAGAAGGCCGGCTCAAGACGATTGGCTTCTGGTTGGTGAATTTTCCTATGATACTCTCCACCAAGATTTCTCTTGCGTCATCCACTTCTTGAGAGCGGGTCTCTGGTTGACCAATAATTTGGCTTGAATGCTCCAGCATCATCACAGCCATTTCATCTTTATCTTGTGTAGCATCCCCCTTCTTGTCTGTGAGTGAGTGGATATAGCCCTAGCTTTTCTTGATTTTCAAGGCCCTAAAGAATTGTGCTTCATTAGCAGCTTCATGCTTAAGGAAGGTCTCCCTAGATACCAATCTAGCCCTCCTAACCTCCTCGAGATGCTGGTTGGACAAGTTGGCTTTAGCTTCCATCCATCTTTTTTTATCTTCATCGGAGGCAAGCCCATAAGCTTTTTTTGAAATAAGATGATCTACCTCCTCTTCAAGCTAGTTCAAATGCTCTTTACGGGCCTTTTTCACCCAAGGGACTGAGCTTTTGATCGCTTTTTGGACACTACGAGCAAAGAGGCCCAAGCTTTAGGTTTTTCTAGGCAAATATCTTTAGTGAGTTTACACATAGCTTTCTTTGCGATACTTCTAAACAAAGGGTCTTTGAATAAGTGCGCCCCCGTAACCAGCAGCTTCTTACTCCCACTTGGGGTCTTTCCATCCCCTTTGGCTTTTGTGAGTTCCAAGTGTAAGGGAAGATGGTCTGAGAGTCTCTTCGTTGTCAGCACCTTCATCTCAAGTAGCAATGGTATCCAGTCTTCTTGGTGAGAGCAATAGCATCTGTCAAGCCGGGATGTCGTGCCGGCATACTAGAGGCTTGTGTATGTGAAGCCCGGCATATTGTTCCAAGGACCCATCTCCCACAGGTCCATCAAAGCCCATTTCTCATAGAGACCAAGCAATTTATTTATTTCAGAATATGCCAACAAAATAGCAGAGCCTATTCTATCCTTGCTCTTATCCACCATATAAAGTCTCTTATCAGAAGCCACTCACCTTCAATAGGGAAGTCCCTATGATGCATCCACAGTTTGGCCCTACCCTTGGCATTACAAGGACCATAGATGTTCGCTATGGTGATCGGTTGACCAACCCAGATAACTCTCACTGCTAAGACTCTCTCAGAGGGGTGATTGAGGACCACTTTGGGATCTAGGTCCTTGTCAAAATAGAGAGGACACCACTAAATTCATCCACTCCCTCTCTATAAAATGCTAACTTTGTCCCCATAGCCTGTTTTCTTTTGCTACGGGCATCCAGATGGTGCTCTTGTATGCCCCAGCATTTAACATCCTTGTCCTTCCTAACTTCCTCCCAAAAAATGGTGTGCTTCTTTCGGGTCTTCAGTCCTTTCACATTCCATGATTGCAAAGTCAGAATTTCCATCATCGGGAAAGAGGGACAAATTCCTCCACGTCTGACCCGAGCCCCGTTTCTCCTTCTCTAACTCTAGGAGAGTCAGGGGGCGCTCCTGCACCCCGTGTTCCATCCCTTGCTACACTTCAAAAGGATTGTGAAGCAAAAGGGCACCAACCCCCCCTTCAAATGAGCGGGGGGGAGAGGCAACTTTCCCTTTGATGGATCTAGCGACTTTCCATGTTGTGGATTCCCTTGCCACTGACTTCTCCCTTTTGAACCTTTTTAGTCCTGAAGCAGTTGAAACTACCATAAGTTAGGTGAAGAAGCATGAAAGACAATTGATTTATCCTTGCACTGGCTTTTGGGACTTTGCATTGTGAGGCTTTGCTTTTCCACGCGCTTTGCTTATAGTTGGGAGGCACCATTCCACATCATAGCCTCTTTTTCCTCCACTCCACCTGCCACTAAGTTGCACTCCATTAGTTTCTCCTTCTCTTCCATGACTTCTTTCTTAATAGGGACCTGGTTTTCAAGCCCTACATTTGATTTTTGCACTGAGGGCTTGTTCTTCTCATCAGATTTCCTGGGGTAATCTTCAACAAAGTGCCCGAAGTTGTTATACTCAAAACACACACCAAAGTAAGTCCCAAAATTAAGCAGAACCGTAATAAGTCAAGCTCCAATATTGATCACCATGCTCTTGGGAGGTGACTTAGAGATATCCCAATCTATACAAACTCGGTTCAAGGATCTTCCAAGCCCCCTCTTGTTAGGGACAAGTAGCAAGGTTCCCAACTGACTAGCAAGCAGCTTGATGTTATCCCACAGCCAACTATGAAAACCCATGAACTCCACCCAGATAGAATGTATACCTTGAAGGGATTTCTCCAAGTCACAAAGGGATTCCGCCAAGTCAAACATTGATTCCCATGGCACCACACACATAGTGGTCCTATTGAATACCAGGGGGCTTTGTCCAAAATCTTAGCCATGTCAGATATCTCCTTAAATTGGATTGAGCAGAATCCCTTGGCAAGGTATGTAGTGCTCTCAACTATCCCCCCCGCCCCCCCCATGTCTAAGAATTGGATGTCCTTGAATCCATTAGATCAACTCAAATCCATTTGGGACTCTCCCATTGAGCCAAACATGAGCATAAGCTTGGCTTGCGTGGCTAGTTTCTTTTTAAGCAATGTTGGTGGGATCCAGATAGTGATGGCCTCTATAACCTCCACTTGCTTTGGTAGAGTCTTCTTTAGAGTGCTAAATGCTCAATCTGCCAGCCCTTCTTCAAACTACCCACTGTATTCAGCTTGGTAACAAGTTCCCTTGCACCGATTGGGGCTGCCTTCAAGATATCTATTTATTTCTCTTAGCTCCTATTGGAGTAGATCTTTAGCATTCTTTAGATTCCCTTTGCCTGCCTCTCCTAATATCTCTATAGCTGTGGATCTAGTGGAGTCTATAGAGATAGGACCCTTCAAAATGCTTGCAAATGAGATACCTAGTGTGATAGCAGCAGAAGTGGTTGACCCCTTGTTCACCTCCGTACAAATAGGCCCCTGGGGCATGTCCACTTTGAGGGCCTTCACCTCGAAGTTGATCTTTTGTGCAGTCTAGTAGGCTCTTTTCCTTTATCTTTAGCACCGAGGAACAAGCTCTGTAAGAGAGTGGTATTGATCAGTGGTGTCGGATTCCTTGCCTGAGCTACATCATTCATAATGTCATCTTTTGAGTGACGTAGGGCCAACTCTTTTCCTTCATCCACCGGGGAAACTTCATCCTTCGATGAAATTTACCTAGTCGCTCACATTTTTAAGAACTTGTTGATGTCTTCGCCTATCATAAAAACCTTTGGTTCCATAGCATGGGGTGTGGCGACATAGAGCCCTAGATCGCAAAAAAAACTAAAGAGGCGGGGGGGGAGGTGGGGGGCTTGCAGGACCGGGGGAATCGCCTCTAGGATAGCAATATGCGCTTAAGTTAAATTTGTATGAGCGCTTAAGATGTACCCAACAGGCATTGAAGATAGGCAGTTAAAATATTAGTGCTAATTATAAACTATCTAATGCGCGCATATTATATTATTCAAGCGATGATTATATCGTGCTTCTTATGGTCGACCAAAGCGCACTAAGAAACTGCTATGTCCTAAGGTGGAGGGAGGTGCTATGGGATTGAGCACCCATAGAACTCCCAACAGGACAACGCAACACCAGTGCAATTATCCAACCTCCTATGAAAAGGCTGCCTACGAACTGCCCCTAGCGGAATGGGATCCACAGCACCACGAGAACACAGCCCTTTGCACCTCACTCGTGAACCTCACAGCAAGGTCTCAACCCTGTGTAATGCCCGTGTCGTGTCGTTGGGGACTTGTTGTATGCTGTGTGTGATCCACTAAGGCTACAAACACACAACTCGTGTGCAGGAAAGCTCACGAACGCAAATGGTGTGTCACTCACCTCTTTCTTTCTGTCGTTGCAGGAATCTTGCGCTGCTATGAAGAGGGAGATTATCGTCAGCGCTGCTCAATCGCCTCGCCGTTGCCATAAGGTTCCTCACCCTCGCTCGCACACACATGCTCTCAAACACTCACACACAACAGGAGTCTATGTTGCAGAGGAGGAGAGCAAGCCAACCATACATTCAAGAATAAGATAAAGGTTAGGGTTACAAGCCCTTATGTCACTTGTCCCAACCACACTTGGGTGCCCACACTTGGACAATAGTTAGAATGCTATCTCTCTCTCTCTCTCTCTCTCTCTCTCTCTCTCTCTCTCTCTCTCTCTCTCTCTCTCTCTCTCTCTCTCTCTCTCTCTCTCTCTCTCTCTCTCTCTCTACTAAATATGGCATGCGCCTATCATCAATGATCACCCATGAATACTTGTGGGGAGCCAGCAAGCCCGGCCCATAGCTCAACAATAATAACAAGGATGAATAAAGTTAACATGTCCCCCTTCCTGATGTAAATTCCGACCTCAGAATTTAGGAAGGTGTGTTTGAAAGTAGGAACTTGGTGGTCCACACGGATGGGTCTCCTAGTAGTTAGACATCTTGATGAGAATAGTGGCCCATGGACGTGGTCTCAATCAAGAAGTTTAATACTACAAGAGTCTGCATTGGTCCTCTGCAAGAGCTCGACTCTTTAGCTTCACTCAAATACTACAAAATCAACCAAAAATGGCATGGTAATTGCACTCTCATAAGAACATGGATAATTAAAAATCATATGTAATGAACAAGCACATAGAGTGATTGGTAACAGAATATTAAACAATTTCTTGAGCAGTAAATATTAAAATACAATAGAATCAAACACATAAGTACTTGTAAAGGTCAACAAAACAAAAGGTCTAGGGTCACTAATTTAACTGTCAATAGGCACTAAAGGTCAACTATTAACGCCATGGATAAGTGTCTCAATTCTCTATGGTCAGTTAAGCTGTTAAATTGCAAGAGAAGAGTGTCTCATGTCCCAAGGCTGACTAGAGGCTATACCTAGAAGATCATCTCGTTAAGATACGATAAAGGAAATCGCACATGAAATCTTTGCCTGAATGGTTCCCTTTGTTTGATCCCCCAAAGTGTTTATGATAGATTCTTTGTTTCCACGTAGAGCCTTAATTGAAATTTTGGGCTCTCTTTGGTTCACATTGATTCAAAGTCATTTGAAGTGTGTGCTTATTTTGTATGCATGGGATTTTTGCTTCTCAAGGAAAAGTGCCCACAATGGAAACCTCTAGGGCTCTAGTACCATAGGCAATACATGTGAGTGGAGTACCAAATCAAATTGGGATTTCTCTTCCCGCCTAAGGTTTTACATTGTTGGCACTTTTGCCTTCTTTTTTTTTTGGTTGTTTTTCTTTCATTGCATTTCCATTTTGTAACTTTGGGGAGTCATTTTGACATTCTTACCCTTCCCATGCTCATCACAATAATCAAACTCCCATTATAATACTTAAGCTAAAAGTCACAAGGAATTAAGCCCACTAGAAAGCAGTGATACACTACACGCCATGCTTCATAATATCCGATTAAGATTGAAAATTAGGAAGGCATCTCCTATGGTATTAAGAGAAGATCTCCAATGCCCTACCTTGGTCAAAATAGCTTAGTCAGACTTCTTGATTAATAAACCTAGACAAGGGATTGTGACATAATATTATATTGAATCTAATTTAATACTAAGCAAATGTGTCGAACATTTTGCCACCAATCACGATTAAAGCAGACAAACATGGATGTTAGAAAATGCAACAAGCAATGATAATGGACAAGAAACACCTATTTGTAATGTCCATTGTGCTCAATTCAATGAGTGGGATGGAAAAAGATTGCCTGATGTTCAAAAGCCCAGCTACTACAATGCGTTTCTGTACACACTAGAAAACACTAGGAAATACCTCTAGGGGCACATCAGTGGGAAGAGGTACCAACCCTTATTGCAAAAAATAAAAACAACATAAAGAAACCTAACCTATCTATCTTCACCCTCTATAGGGTCAAGGAAATAGGATATTGTATAGATGGGCTGACAGTCCTAAGTCTAAACCTCTATCTCATCATCGTCAAGATAAGTAAAGTCATCCTCAATGAAACCGTGTGTCCCATCCATGAAATCATGTAAATCTTCCTCATTCATCAAATCCACAAAGCTTCACTAAGAAGGTCACTAGGCGTGGATATCCATCTTGCTCAAAAGGATAAGCTTGTGCAATCATAAGCAACATTCTCTACTGAGTAAGGATCAGTTGTGGTCAAGAGACGTATCAGTCATTCTAATTTCACAAAATTTTTCTCACCTGCTAGTTTATCTACCAAACCCCATTCAGAGGTAAGCACAGGGTAGACCATGTGAAACACTTGAGGGAAGTAAAGAGGGTACCTCTCACCCAAGGTAGGAGTGGATGAAACTAGCGTACTAGCCATATCTGTACATATAGATATATTTTGGTTAGTTTGCAAATATCATAAGGGTCGTGTCATTGTGCATGAAATGTCATTAAGAGTTTTCGATGATGGACCAGATTTTGTGGTTCCAAGTTCTTTGTTTGGTAGCTCTTGCTCTTTTACTTTCTTTCTTTCTTTTAAATCTTTTTTTGGATTTAGTATAAGGCTATATATACACATTCCCTAAGATTAGGAGGTTAAGAGGTCAAGGAGGAAGGTTAAGGGAGAAGCAAGCAAATGATGGATGTCACCAACATCCCCCCCGCCTCCTTGGGTAGATTGTACCTTTTGGAAAGATGTCGTCAGCCTTTGAAACCACTTGTTCCAAGTTGTAATGGGTGAAGACTTTGATAAATATCTTTCCGTCACCCTATGCGCTTTATCAAGTTGCAAGGGTGGTAAGGTACTCTCCCATGATCTTACTTGTAGAGTTGCTTTAGGTGGTGAAATTACAATGGGAGATGTTACTTCTTTCTTGTTTTTTTGGATATTTACAGTGGTAGGTGGAGGTTGTGTAGAAGCTTGTATTTTTGTGGATGAACTACATGAACCTTTATTTGACTTTCCTATTCCCAAGCTAAGTGATACAAATTGTTCTTGCTTCGGTACCCAAACTAGATTTGGAATAGGTGTGTCATATTCTATGATCTTTCCCTTTTCGCGATCTTCAATCGGCTCCATAGTTATAAGATTCGACTCACATAAGCCTATAGGTGACAACGCAGGACACAATTTACGTTTAGGCACCCAGTCTCACCAGGACGATAAAATCAAACTCAAGAAGAATTAATAACCATCGTGTAATTCTTCCCATGGAACATGATTTGTTTACGAAATACAACAACGCTTGATGATCCACATAAAAAACAAACTTGTTGGCAAGAAGGTAACAGAATAATTTCTATACTGCATAAATCATAGCTAAACCTTCCCGCTCTAGCAACTTGCAAAGCTAATGAGGTAGTCCAATTTATGTTCTTTTGGTTGAGCTAAAACACACCCAATAGCAAAGTTCGATGCATTGATATGCACGTGAAAAATTACATTCTAATCGAACACTCGTAGGATAGGGCCACTTGTCAAGGATCTTTAAAAGGCTTAAAAGCATGGTCACACTCCACGGTCCAGTGAAACTCAATAAGAAGCTTATACAATGGGCAGGCTATCTTTGTACAATTTAAAATAAACCGCTGATAATAGCCAACATGGCCCATGAACCTTTGAACTCCTTTTAGTTTGTAGGCAAATTGGAAATGATTTTAATTTTGCTCTCATCTATGGAGGTCCCATTCTTCGACATTATATATCCTAAAAGGACTCCATGTCTAACCCAAAATTGGCATTTCAAAGGGTTTTAATGAGATGCGATACAATCTGCACCTTTCAAACACTTTTCGTAAATATGATAAATGTTCTTTCCATGAAGAATAAACACAAAGTTCATCTAAAAAAGCTTCGCAAAACTCCCTTAAATATTCCCTAAAAGCAGTGTTTTTTAATCTTCGGAATGTAGCAGGGGCATTGGTTGGGCCGAAAACCATGACACAAAATGCAAACACTCCAAATTCAGTTATAAAAGCGGTTTTACCTTGGTCCTCTAGCACAATCGTGATTTGATTGTAACCAGAGTACCCATTTGAAAATCTACAAGCTTTCTTTTTTGCAACTCATTCAATCACATGTTCTGAATATGGCAATGGATAGCAATCTCTCCTAGTGGCTGCATTAACCTTCTTGAGATCCAAGCACACTCTTAGTTTCCCATTATTTTGTGGCACAGTAACTATTGGAGACACCCATTCTAATTGCTCAATAGGGTAAATGAATCCAAATTTGATAAGCTTTTCAAGTTCTTCCTAGATAATTTGCTGGATTGGTTTAGCAGTGCTAATCATTGGAATTGTATGTTGCACTATGGAAGGTGGAACGCCCTTCATGTCATAATATGTCCAAGAAAATATATCCTTGAATTCATTGAGGAGCTCCTTAAGTACATATTCTTCAGTCTCTGTCAGGTCTAGGACAATAATAAAAGGTTTGGACTCCTTACCTAGGTCTGCTAACTCTATTTCTTTAACTATCGCCGGACCATCATAGACTCCACTACTTCCATTAGTAGGTGTTATTTGGGCCTTTGTATACACAACCTTAATACGATTCCGAACCTCACGCTTAGTAACATATACATAGATCTGTACAAATTTTGGGACGCCTTGTTCATGTGGTAACAAAGAATCAATTCGATGGTACACACCGCCATGTACACGAAAGTAATATGTATTAGAACTACCCATCAATGTCTCATCAATGGTAGCTCCAAGAGATGCAAATGCCATCAACTATTGTTAACTCCTCATGTTTCTCCTGAAAGACCTACTCAAAGCATCACTATTATTGAGTAGCCTCTCCAATACATATGGTGGTCCTGTAAGAGGAAAGAGGGATACTTTTCCACCTTTGCAACAATATTTTCCTACCGATGGTATATCTTTATTCTTCATTTCACATGGACAAAGATGTGCATCACAGCAAGAAGACATGGTTCCTGTATGATTTGTAGGTAATGAGACATGCATCAATGGCAACATGGAAGGGTGAACCCCTTGTATAGATGGATAGGTGTGTAGTGCAAGAAATGCCTCCAAGTGATGTGTCATGACATATGAGGCATGCTCCTCACTTAGAGTATTTATGAGAGGGCACAAATGGCCATCATGTCAATGGTGTTTTTCTCTTATGTTGGGACATGAGTTGCCTTGTTCGTTGTCAACGATATGTTCTTGTAGCATCCAAACACAATAGAATGTGTTTTCTTCATCTGTGTCCTTGCATTGATAGTTTGCAGACGAACTTGTGGAATAGTAATGTCACAATGGTCACAATCCTTCACAAATGCAGCGGGACTACTACCATGACCATGGTCATTCATTGAGTATGGCAAGGTATCACTTCGCAAATATGTCGGACGATGTATAGCAAGTTGACAAAGATAATTATGTGCAATGTTTCGATGTGCACGCACATGCAAGGAATGAATTGGAGATTCAGGAAGAGAAAGACATGTGTCATTGTGCAAAAGTTTTTTCATTTTATTTACTTCCAAATGCAAGCATAAAATACCCTCAATACATCACTGTATTGATTGGATTGCTACAAATTTTGAGAGTTACGTCTAAATTGTATTTGAATTGTTAGAACATCTAAAAAGTTCAGACAAGTTTAGTTTAAAATCTTAAAACATACTTAATTGCCTGTAAAATTTCTCATATGCACATTTTTCAAATGTCTGGGCAAAAGCATTGTGTATCTCAGTGGGTATCCAATTGCTTGGAAAAAACTATAGGCTATTGTAATCCAACATACAAAATTTTGAGATTCACCTTTAAATTCTAGTTTTGAAGTTTAGAAAAAAACATCCAAATAGAGTAAATTTGCCCCACTAATTTTTGAAAAAGTAGAGGTTTTTTTTTAAAAGCATTGTGTTGTATGCGAATGCTTGAAGAAAACCTAGGTTTAGTGTAATATACTACCAAAAATTTTGAGATTATCTCTAAATTCTACATTTGAAGGTGAGAAAACTTACAAATTTAGTGTACAAACTTGCAAATATAGTAAATTTGCCTCTAAAGTTTCTCATATGAAAGATTTCAAGTTTTTGGGAAAAATCATTGTTTATCCAAGTCCTTTAAAAAACCCCAGGTTTAGTGTAATCCCACCTACAAATTTGAACCTTTCCCTCTAAATTATAATTGATGGCAAGAAAACCTACAAAGGTTACATGAACCTACTATTGTAAAGTAGAAGTAGGTTGCATATTAAATTTCTTGTATGCATGTTTTCCAAGTGTCTAAGTAGGAGCATTGTGTATCTGAGTGGGTATTTGATTGCTTGAAAAAAAAACGTAGGTTTTGTGTATTCCCTCATATTCAATTTTGAAATTTACCTCAAATTCTAGTTTTGATTTTGATTTCGATTCAAAGATGAGAAAACCTACAAAGATTAGAGAAAAAACATTGAACACAATAAAGTTGCCATAAATTTTTCCATATGTCGGTTTTCAAACTGGAAGGAAGCTTAGACTTAGTGTAATCCTATCGAATAATTTGGAGATTTAGCTATTCATTATAACTTGAAGGTGAGATGGAAGTAAACCTAGGTTTATTGTAATCTCACTTATAAATTTTGAGATTTAGCTTTTCATTGTAACTTGAAGGCGAGAAAAAACCCAAGTTTAGCACAAATCTTAGAGACATTTATTGTAGAAACCATCAAATATTATCAAGATTTTTTATGTCTCCTGCCTTTGCCACCTCGGATTTGCTCGTGCCACTGCGGTCAAGCATTGTGTATCTAAGTGGGTATCCGATTGCTTGAAAAAAAGTAGGTTTTGTGTATTCCCACATATTTAATTTTCAAATTCACCGTTAAATTCTAATCTCGATTTTGATTTCGTTTTGAAGATGAGAAAACCTACAATTTTTTCAGGGAAATAAAAAGTTGCCCAAAAAAAATCTATATGTTAGTTTTTTAACTGGAAGCAAACTTAGGTTTAATGTAATCCTACCGATAATATTGAGATTTAGCTATCCATTGTAACTTGAAGGTGAGATGGAAGTAAACCTAAGTTTAGTGTAATCTCACCGATAAATTTTGAGAATTAGCTATTCATTGTAACTTGAAGGCAAACAAAACACCCAAGTGTAGCACAATCCTAGAGAAACTAATTCTAATAACCTTCAAATATCGTCAAGAATATTTGTTGATCTCCTACGTTTGCCACCTCGAATTTTCTCGTGCCACTGTGGGCAAGCATTCTGTATTTAAGTGGGTATCCGATTGCTTGAAAAAAAGTAAATTTTGTGTATTCCCACATATTTAATTTTAAAATTCACCTTTAAATTCTAGTTTCAATTTTGATTTCAAATCGAAGATGAAAAAAGCGACAAATTTTAGGGAAAAAACATTGAAACACAACAAAGTTGCCATAAGTTCTTTTCCATGTGTCAGTTTTTAGACTAGAAGCGAAGTTAGGTTTAATGTAATCTTACATACAAATTTTGAGATTTAACTATTCATTATAACTTGAAGGTGAGATGGAAATAAACTTAGATTTAGTGTAATTTCACTAATAAATTTTGAAATTTAGCTATTCATTGTAACTTGAAAGCGAGAAAAAACCCAAGTTTAGCACGAATCATAGAGAAATTTAGTGTTAAAGAACCTTCAGTATCATCAAAAAGTTTGTCCGTCTCCCGGCTTTGCCACCTCAAATTTTCTTGTGCCACTTTGGGTATGCCTACGCCGCCTTCGGGCCGCTCATCGTCCGCCTCTGTTTTGCTTGCCTTTGATGTTGTCTTTGGATTTGCTTCCTTCACCCTCGTCCAAGAATCTCTCTCTCTCTCTCTCTCTCTCTCTCTCTCTCTCTCTCTCTCTCTCTCTCTCTCTCTCTCTCTCTCTCTCTCTCTCTCTCTCTCTCTCTCTCTCTCTCTCTCTCTCGCGCGCTCCTTGTGAGAGGAGAGAAGTTTCTTGAGGAGAGGATCAACACACACACACACACGCACGCACGCACGCACGCACAGATCATACTTGGCTGGCTTGAGTAGTTGGTTTCAAACTTAAATATTGTGTAATGTGTTTAAGGCTACCCATTTGGTTGATATTCATGGTACAATTGGATGTGTATGATATACCACACTGCATATCAATCAGGGATAGTCTCCCAGATCTTCTCAACCCAGATCACACATACTCTGACTCGAGCATTTACTGCTACCCACCCCCTCACTGTGTGTTTTGGTGCATGCATTATACACCTTAAAAATAGTACCATTTTCTCGAGTAGTTCTCTTACTGCTCATATCTCGCCAGCACAGCTCTGGGCACTTTACTTGCCTTGCATTCTATAACACAAACACACACACTATCGTTCATACATGATGAGCGACTTTATCTCCTTCGCAAAATGAATCTCAAGTCTCCCTCTCTCATCTTGTATACGCTACCTAGCCGTGCTTCATTGCCCTCTGCTCCTTCCCTCGCAGGTGCGTGGCTATCACAACGTGTGCTACATGCGCGTGCGCACACACACACACACACACTCACACATAGAGATGGCTGCACCTTTGCTTATGCTAGCGACCCACCATAGGTTCTCTCTCTCTCTCTCTCTCTCTCTCTCTCTCTCTCTCTCTCTCTCTCTCTCTCTCTCTCTCTCTCTCTCTCTCTCTCTCTCTCTCTCTCTCTCTCTCTCTCTCTCTCTCTCACACACACACACACACACACACACACACACATCCGATAGAGTGCATATACTTCTTCCTACTCGCCATAACCTGGTGCCCTACTTGCAGCGCATCATGGATAATCCTTGCATGAACACAATTAGCAATGGCGGAAATGCTGGTGTGGACATGCTGGCCTTGCAGCTCTTTGGATAGATTTGATCTGGCAGATTTTCCACTTTATCAACCTGTCCAGGCAGGCTATGGCTTTGTTCTCGAACTCGTACTTTTTGATACGCTCTACATTCACTATGCTACAACGGAAACAAATCTAGTTGCAACCAATAGCCACATTTCGACATCGGCATAATAGGTACGTACGTGCCTATGCACCTACTCAGGATGGATAACATTTTTTGGAAACGGTACAAATTTGTAGTGATTGCAGGCGCATTAGATGTATAATAGTTGTTTTGACTTATTAGGCATACTCGTTACTTTTAAATTTTTGCAATTACATTTACAGAAGCTGCATATAGTTGTTTTAAAAATGGCTTGTATAATACACATAGATGTTAAATGTGACTCTGGGTTAGTATAGAATGCATTGCATGAGTCAGAACTGAAATTCCAATGGGTTTCTAGCTCAACATACAAAGTCATGACACATAAATGGCAAGCTTTTCCCACATTAATAAAAACGGTTTATAATATTGAGGTGCTTTTTGTCTATGGCTGATACTTGGAGGTGGAGTAGCAGCTCTAAGTTGATATAACACATGAACTGTAGGTTTTTCGGAACGGTTTTTTTTTGGTAATGTGGATTGAACAAGTGAATTACTACCATATTTTGTACAGAATTTATACAAGCTTGTTGCATATTGCTAGGTTATGGGTTGGAGTTTTTTCAAATTCTCATATTTGGATGAATCTTTGAGTTATCGTAGATGGCAGCCTATGGTATCTTTTGGTTGACTGCCGGAATACAAATAAATTGCTGATCAAGTGTTTTTGAACTTTAGAGACATACACAATATGATATGATTGGCATTACTTGGTTTGTCAATACTAGCTTTGGATTGGATACTAGAAGCCTTAAACCTCCCATGAGGGTCTCAAAAGAGATGGCATGGATTGGATATTTGAAAATGTGTCCAATTTACAAAGGAAATGCTGCCCAAATTTGTACGTTTTAGAGAGTGGTAAACTAGAAGATGGAATAATAGATAACATAATTTTTTGAACTTGTTTTTCTTTTCTGATGTCGTTAACCTCCTGTTAGGGTCTCAACAGAGATGGCTTTGACTGGAAATTTGAAATTTGATCTGCTGTGAGGTTCGGCTTGACGACTTCAAGCTGACTAAGAACCTGACCTACATCATATAGTTACTTTTGTATACACGGATAGCGACCCTCAACCTTAAAGAAAACTTTGAATTTCTATTTACTGAATGAGGTTTAAAAGCATGGCGTGAACTCATACTGTTTGTCGTTGACAGTACCTTGTCGATGGAATGCTGGATTTTTTTATGACTCTTAACTGCATCTCCATGGGAATGACACCATTGGTGGTGGTAAAAGAAACATAAAATACTTTTTGTTGAATAGAAGCTTAACTTTTCAAATTAATGTTAGTGATGTACTTTGAAAACAACTTAATGGTTCACAAAAAGGGCCTTAATCCTCACATGAGGGTCTCGGATGAGATGGCATGTAACTGGACTTTTGAAAATCGATTCAAATCACAAAAGACATGCTGTCTGATTTTCTTCTGAAATTAAATAAAGAAAACATTCTAGCTGAACATACAAAGTCATGACACATAAATGGCAAGCTTTTCTGACATCAATAAAAACGGTTTATAATACTGAGGTGCTTTTTATCTATGGTTGATACTTGGAGGTGGAGTAGCAGCTCTAGGTTGATATAACACATGAACTGCAGGTTTTCCAAAACGATTTTTTTTGGTAATGTGGATTGAACAAGCAAATTACTACCATATTTGTAAAGAATTTGGGTGGAAAGTCATCACTTGTTACTTAAGTTATAAATTTATACAAGCTTGTTACGGGTTGGATTTCTTTCAAACTCGCATATTTGGATGAATCTTTGAGTTATCATAGATGGCAGCCTATGGTATCTTTTGGTTGACTGCCGAAATACAAATAAATTGTTGATCAAGTGTTTTTGAACTTTCGAGACATACACAATATGATATGATTGGCATTGAACAAGCAAATTACTACCATATTTGTACAGAATTTTGGGTGGAAAGTCATCACTCGTTACTTAAATTATAAATTTATACAAGCTTGTTGCATATTGCTAGGTTAATGATTGGCATTACTTGGTTTGTCAATACTAGCTTTGGATTGGATACTAGAAGCCTTAAACCTCTCGTGAGGGTCTCAAAAGAGATGGCATGGATTGGATATTTGAAAATGTGTCCAGTTTACAAAGGAAATGCTACCCAAATTCGTACATTTTAGAGAGTGGTAAACTAGAAGATAGAATAAGAGATAACATAATTTTTTGAACTTGTGTTTCTTTTCTGACGTCGTTAACCTCCTGTTAGGGTCTCAATAGAGATGGCTTTGACTGGAAATTTGAAATTTGATCTACTGTGAGGTTCGACTTGACGACTTCAAGCTGACTAGAACCTGACCTACATCATATAGTTACTTTTGTATACATGGATAGCGACCCTCAACCTTAAATAAAACTTTGAATTTCTATTTACTGAATGAGGTTTAAAAGCATGGCGTGAACTCATACCGTTTGTGGTTGACAATACCTTGTCGATGGAATGCTGGATTATTTTAAGACTCTTAACTGCATCTCCATGGGAATGACACCATTGGTGGTGGCAAAAGAAACATAAAATACTTTTTGATGAATAGAAGCTTAAATTTTTAAATTAATGTTAGTGATGTACTCTGAATGGTTTAAAAAAAGGGCCTTAATCCTCACGTGAGGGTCTCGGATGAGATGGCATGTAACTGGACTTTTGAAAATCGATTCAAATTACAAAGGAGATGCTATCCGATTTTTTCTGGAATTAAATAAAGAAAACATTATTGTAAACAAATGGCTCATTCTTTAAACTTCATATTTGATCTAGGTTATGTTGTTAGTTTTGTTGTAATTTTTGACACCAATAACAAGGGGAGGGAGTCGTTGACACCTGTCTTCCCAAGTAATGCCAGTTCTGACAGGCTTGTGTTTCTTGGATGGTGACAGGTAAGAGATTCTTTCCTTGGGATTACAATGAAAACTGCAGCACTAACGGGTCCAATGTACCAGCTAATGTACCAGTCGGATCCTTCTACATGTAGATGTAGTGGAAGCTCATCCCAAAGGATGAGCACATAAGATACAACACTAAGATATTATATTGTAGTGATCAAAGATCAAATTTTTGATTTAAATGATTGTATTATCCATTAGATATAGAATGTTGTATTAGTGTATATGAAATGATAATTGAGGTTTATGACATCTTGTTTTAAAATATTGTTATTTAATATATTATTCAATACAATTGTCTAAGTATGGTTCAATTATGAGGGGATTTTTCATACTTAAACACACACACACATTTTCCCTACTAGTCTTTGGTCGGACTAGTGCCATACTTAGCAATTGGAATTAGATAATATATCAAATAATAATATAGCTACTCCAATTTATCTTGACTTTAATCAAACGATTTTTGTCAGGATATGGGTATTTATACCCTAAGAATTGGATTGCCTACTCTTTATACAAGTTAAACTATTAATAGCTTGATCCACCCAATCCAAAGGGATGGGTCAGGGCTCTCAGCTCCTAAATTGGTCAAGCATATACATGTTGACATATAATCCATATACTGTAATCATTGACCATCCTCGAGCAGGGGTGGATTTTCAAGTTATTTTGCAGGATCGGAGTATTGTATAGTAACCAACATCATGACATAATCCACAAACTTGGAGTGACAACATCCAAATCATGAGATATCAGGTATGTAGATTTCATAATACCTTACTCTCCTCACTGGAGGACCCCTTTATCATACAACAATTGGGTGTACTTACATCTAAGTTCTGTTAGAACACATTACAAATGAGTAATCTCGCATCTAAACCTTTTTAATGCCGTACAAGTGATTGAGCTATAAAACATGGAAATTTTTAGGAAGCAATTACTACAATTGGTGGGGGATTGGTCCACTTGGTGGACCATCCTCCACCAAGTGGATCTCTCCTATGGGATGGGGAGGGCCACATACACACACACACACACACACACTTATCTAGCTGATAAGTTGTTGGCTAACCCTTGGCTGACAGCTTCCCTTTTTGGTGTACTAACCTAGAGCTGCTACTCTCTAGAAAAGTTTCACCGAGTCTCTAGAGAAGACCACATGTAATTGCTCATGGTACCAAATGTATACCACACCCACACACACCCTTGCTTATTAAATATAGATACTATTCTCTATTTCGGCCATTCTCCAGTCACGACCTTTGTCTCACTCTATGAGCTGACAGTGTCGATTCCTATATCTACGCTATGACGGCATTCTGAAAGTCCTTGTGGGATCCCTTGGCTTGGCGATACATCTTGGTGTCTTTTATGCTTCTTAAGTCATTTGTTTTGAATGAACACTTAGTCAATTAAGCATGGAGACCATTTATGCCTCTTGAGAGTTTATCTTTGAATTGAACACTTCAAGAACCTTAGTCATTTAAGCATGAAAATAACCTCAAGCTTTGGGCAAGGTTTCCACAAATACTCTAAGCACTTTACTTAGCAAGCCGACAAACACCTCAGGCTTGGGTAGGATTCCCACCTCAAGGTCCCCAGCCCTAGCTTGCCTAAGGTCAATGCCTAAGGTCAAAGGACTTTTTAACACTAACTTTTGGAGGTCTTTAATGAGAACCTTGTGCTCTGATACCAATGTAACATTTAATGGCCTAAAAACTTGTGTGTAGCGGAAATTAGCATGAACATAGTGGGCATTTCATTAGAATAGATTCCTAATGAGAATTACAAGAGTGCTTGGGTGGAGAGAGAGAGAGAGAGAGAGAGCAACAAAAAGCATAACACCTAGTTAGATAGCATGAACAATACTTTCAAAAGAGAGAGAAATTAAGCTATTGACAACAGTTGAGGACCGGATTTGCATGGAGCCGGTCCCCCCTCCAAAAGGCTTTGTATTATGGTTTCTCCCATCAAGAGAGACATTGTACAATACAATTCTTTGTGTTCCTTCAAGACTAGCTAGTGCAATGAAGATGAAAGCTTCATGCACTAAGCAAAACACTTAGCAAACACAACATCAATTATCCCCGGTCTCAGACCCAAGACCTCACACACCTTCAAAGATGGTGAGAGCTAGCAGGGTATGAGAGTAGATTGAGAGGAAGAAGGAGTATTCTTACGAGAAAGATGTACATCTCCTCACATAATCACTCATATTAGCATAGCTTAGCTTAGTAATTAGCATGGTAGAGGAGATGAGCATGCATTGAACCTTGGCTCTTGGTTGGATTTGCATCACAAAGCCAAGAGTTGTTGGTGTAGGCCTCCCTTCTCACAAGCTTGGAGTAGGTGATAAGCTTTCCATTAAAGCTTGAGAAGGAGAGAGAGTCTTCTTTACTTCACACATGAGATTTTGTGAGTGTGTGTGTTATAATGCCTTGCAAAAATCAGCCCCCTCTCTCCTTTGGGCTATCCTCTTGCTATTTGCTCTTGCTATCCTCCCATTGGACCTCCCTAGGACTAGCCAATGACAATTAAGCAGCATAAGTGATAGCCTTCTTACATGTGTCCCCCTTTCCCCTTTTGTGAGAGCCTTAGGTAATTTAATAATTCAACTAAACTCTCATTGGACCCCTTTGCCTCTTGGCCAATAGGAATCAGGCAAGCCTTTGGGCTGTTGAATGCTCATCGGACCCCTTGGGAGATTGTCCAATAGTCTTCTAGAGGACTTAATTCTCATTGGTTCTTTTATTAAGTGTTTTTAAATTAATTAAACTAGATTTACTCTAGCCTAATTCTCATTGGTCCACCTCCAAGGCCATCCAATAGGAATTGGGTACACCTTGTGGGCATCTAGGCTAGGGAGCTGACATGTGTCCCTCATCCCCTTTGTGTAAAGGGAGCTTGTGTGTGTGTGTGTGTGGCTTTCTCTCTCATCCCCTACATGCAAGGCTCGCCCCCTCCTAAGTAGGGATTGCAAAGACTTTTTTGTACACACACAAAGCATCCAATTCCCCTATGGTTGACCTTTGGACACAACCTTTGAATTTTGGAACCTTAGCATTTTGGAAGTCTTAATGGGCTGAACCTTAGGGTCTTTTTAGTCCATTGTTGCACATGGCTCTTTTGCAGATGGCCCCCCCTTTGGATCCCTATTTTCCCTCCTTTGGATCCTTACTATGGCCGGTCTGCTAGCTTAACCAATATTCTAGCTTTTTCTCCCCTGGCACTTCCCCATATTAAATGATCAGTTTAACATGAGAAAATCATTTAGGAGAATTAGATATTGATTATTATGACATAACATGATCCTAAGTATGCATACTTCTTAAATTTTGTGCACAATAAAAGAAAGAGAATGAGTCTTATAAGACAATAACTTTGTTCATTTAAAATGTATTTTCATTTCCTTACTTTAGTGTAGCATTGTAAGCATTGACAAGGTTCATATTATCCTTGATCTAGGTTCCTTGCATCCATCTAGTATCTTTAAAAGGATAATTCTTAAACTTAACAAGATATCATTGGATAACATTACTGTTTCTTAGTACCTTGTCTTTGTGTCAAAGAATTGATTTGGGTTACAACACCTTTTCTTGATCAGCTTCGATCTCTGGCGGGTTCTTCGTTATTGATTCTTTTTGTGGTTCTCCTTTGTAAGGCTTGAGTAGGCTCACATGGTTAGCATTGTGAATGAGCCAATGGTTAGGCAACTTCAACTAATAAGCCATCTCATTGATTGGCTTAAAATTTTAAAAGAAAGGACCATAGTATCTTTTTGCTAGTTTGGCATAATACTCTTGGTGGCGCGTAGTAGGATTCTTGCCCATAGTATGCCTTAGATGAGCCTTGAGAAACTTTAGCGAGACCCAATCATTTTCCTTAAAGGCTAAGGCTCTTCTGTGCTTATTAGCATCAACCCTTTTTGCCTTTTCTATGAGATGGAGATAACCTTTTTAATCTTTGGAAAAGATTCTTGTAAGTCTCAGCTATATTCATCAGCAGCAAAGATCTTTCCATATACTTTAAGTAGTAAAGGACTATTGTATCTTCCCTTTTTAATCTCAAAAGGTGCTTTCCTCATAGAAGTATGTACAATGTCATTGTACGCATACTCTATAAGAGGTAGGTACTTCTCTCATTGAGAATGTTGATCTAATTCCATGACATAGGCTTTTAGTAGATTCAAGAATCATTAGATTAGTTATTTCACTTCGGTCATCCGTTTGTGGATGATAGGCCGAAAGAGAAATTTAATCTACTTCCTAGATTCTCAAAGAGACCCTTTTAGAAATTATTGGTCATTCTAGGATCTTTGTCCAACACTATGGATGTTGGCAAGCCATGATACTTGAAAATTTGAGATCTAAAGATGTTTGTCGTTTGATGTGCCTTAATAGTCTTTTTGACAGGCATAGAGTGTGTTTTCTTGTTAAGCCTATCGACTGAAACAATCCAAGTTGCTTTCCTCCATCAAATTTCAAATTTTTGGATACCACGCATTTTGAAACATACTCTTGTATGTTTACTTTTCATGGTAGACCAACAGAAATACATTTCTACTCCTCGAAGAGTAGATTATGGAATCCCTCTTTGCCCCGCATAATGAGAAGCATGGGATTCATACATGACTTTCTTATTGTATGGGTGAGTAACACATAGCCTATTGCCGTTTGGAAGATAACCATCCTCCAAGGTGAATGGTTATTTTTTTTCTTCCCTAATGCAAAGGCTGTAATTACCTACTTAAAGTCTTGGTCAGTAGCATACTCATCTATCATAAAAGATAGATCATTGTGAGTTGCTATAAGCACCACATTTACCTTTGGCTGTTGTGAAAGTGCATCGACCACTTGATTGTGCTTGCCAGCAACGTGACCAATATGAAATTTAAATTACGAAAAAAAAATTGCCCACCTCATTTGTTAGTCGGAGAGCTTGGTTCACGTCATGAATTTCTTGGCTTTGTGATCCATTTGTAGGATGAATGGAGCCCCCAATAGATAGTGCTTCCATGTGTCTAGGGCATGTAGAACAACTAAAAGTTATTTTTCATATATGCCCAAGACCCGTTCGTCGGCATTGAGCCTTTGGCTCTCATATGCTATGGCATGCCCTTCTTGAAGGAAAACTGCACCAAGACAATCACCACAAGCATCACATTGGACCTCAAATGGCTTTGAGAGATCCAAACGCATAAGGACTGGTTAGGAGGTATCTTTGAGCTTGTCAAAAGCATTTTGTTCTTTAGCAGTCTATGAGTACTTAACGTTCTTCCTTGTTAAGTCATGCAATGGTCCTGCTATTTGAGAGAATTTTGCTATGAAGCATCTATAGTATGCACACATACCAATAAACCTTCTCAGCTCATGTAGATTCATTGGATTAGGTCATGCTTTTATTACCTCCAACTTTGATGGATTCATACATATACCATCTTGAGAGATAATGTGACCTAAATATTGAATCTCTTGTAGGAAAAATTCATTTTTTTAATTAATGAAAATCTTATTCTCTCTCACAACTTAAAAGATTACCTGGAGATGTCACTTGTACTCCTCAGAGAATTTGAGTGGCCTGAAGATTATTTTTCATCATGAGTTTGAATGCGACTGGAGCATATGCCAGGCCAAAACTTGTAACCTATCAAATAGATCTTCTACCCGCGGCACGAGAAATATTTTTTTTTTATAGTGATCCTATTTAGTGCTCCATAGTCGACACACATGTGATATGTGCCATCTTTCTTTTGCACTAAAAGGTGAACAGAATGGAGAAGAGCTAGGCCTTACCATCCCTTTTTCCACCAATTTGTGCACTTGCCTCATGATCTCCTCCTGTTGAGCTTGTGAAACTCAATTAGTAGGGTTATTAGGCAGTGAGATTCCTAGTAGAAGCTCTATTGCATGGTCATCATCCCTTTGTTTTGAGGTAGCTCACTAGGGATGCCATCAATGAAAACATTTTGGAATCCATTTAGGAAATTAGACAACAATAATTCCTCTTGATTCCCTTTTGTTACCATATACATGTGGTAGTGATGTGTGTGAATACATTAAGACCGTGGGGGCATTTTTTCCCTCTTTAGGAGGTTTTTTCCCCCGAGCATTGTATATACGCCCATCACTCTAGGGCTATCTATCTTTCCATTGCACACTAAGTAACACACTCTCTATTGTGTGCCTTGAGCTTCCTTTGTCTTCTCCAAGCTGTGTGCGTTTCTTTGCAACCCTAATTCCAACAATTGGTATCAAAGTAGGTTACGTCCTCCCGGGCTTAGTCGCCAGCTGCTCCAGCACACACCTGTTCAATTTATTCTATTACAATGAGGTTTGGCAAGCGTTCGTCGACAAAAATTTTGGGGGATCTCGTAGAGCTCAGTCTGCTCAGATTTTTGATTCGGGCTCATTTCGGCCTCCGTTTCCACTATAGGAAGGTCTGCACATGCAATTTCGTCATTTTGTGCAGAATTTTTGTCAGTGCCAATTTCTGCATAACAGGTGCCTTACATTCTTCTACGGTTTGTGCTATATAGCACGGGTTGTTCCCGCTCTATTTCTCCTATTTTTGGGCAATTTTCACATCAAGTGCAGCGTTTACCATGGCTGACAACAACACAAATGTCTTCAAGATATTTTCTGCTAAAGACAGGTTTGATGGGGACAATTACCCTATGTGGGCTTATATGATGCAACACATTCTTGTGTCAAAGGGCGTCCGGAATATTGTGCAGGGCATTGATGTACATCCTGGTTCTGAGGATGTAGGCGATATTGAGGATGTTGCAGGTCTTGCTGCAAGGATTGCTCCTATTAGAGTTGTTTTGCCTATGACAGAACAAGCTCCTCGGGATGTAAAGGATGCGTAGGTTCGTGCATTGATTGCGTTGTCTGTGAAGTGCACCATTGTTTCTCACATCCGTTCAACAAAAGCTACAAAACAAGCTTTGGGATATTTTGGCTAGTCTTTATGCAAGCCGCAATGAGGCTAAAATTGCTTTGCTGCATAAAGATCTAGAGTCGAAGTTTATGCATGAGATACCTTACCATATTCTTACCAAACTTTTGCTAGTACTTGGAGACTTAAGACCCAAGGAACGAGCAGTTGTCAAGTTTGATGCATTATGCACATTGCTGTTGCAAGAGTCACTTTCCAGAAAAACAGGACTAGATAGCGTACAGTTGAACAGGTTTATTGCTTCTCAAAGAAAGGGTGGTAACAGCAATGCAGCCACTTCTTATGGTTCTACTGTGAGTGGCAAAACTTCTGTTCCTAATGCTTCTACTGGCAGGACTTCGTCTGGAAATTCTTGTGATAAGGGCGAAAAGAAGATGCGTTGCCATTATTGTAAAGTTAGCGATCACTTGATCAAGCAGTGTCCTAAGTTGAAGACCAAAGAGGCTAAGAAGAAAGAGGGTGGTTCCACTGCAAATGCTGGTTCCACTACAAATGCAGCCATTGTTGAGTCTTCTGTGAAAGGAGACTGTGATGCTGATGTCGATGCAGAATGGGCTTTTAGCGCAGAGTGCACTTACAGTCCTGTTGTCCATGATGCATGCTTGTCAGCTGTTGTGCTGGCAGATTCACATGTGTGGTATTTTGACAGTGGTGCTACAAAGCACATTACCGCACATCGTGCATTGTTCACCTCTCTCGAGTCTGTCCCTCATGGGAATTCTGTCACTTGTGCCAACAATGCCTCTTATCCAATTCAGGGAGTTGGAAAGATTGTGCTTACTACTGCTAATAGTAGTTCTTTTACACTTGTTGATGCACTTTATGTACCTGGGATCAAGAAGAATCTTTTGTTTTTATCTGCACTTGCTAGACTTGGACTTGTAGTCAAGTTTGTGGATGACAAATGTACAGTTCATGATCTCAGTTTTGGTGATGAAATCGTTGCATCTGGGCTTTTGTGCCGTGGGTTGTATAACCTCACTTTGTATAACAAGTGTGGACAAAATTTTGCAAATGCAGTTGCAGATTCAATGGCTATTTCAGATGCAAAACTTTGGCATGCACTTTTTGGTCATCTGAATTTTGCCAGTTTGCTTCGTTTGCAAAAATCTGATATGGTTGCTTCTTTGCCACCTCTTAAAGCACCTGTCAAACATGTTTGTGAAGGCTGTATTTTGGGTAATATGTAGCGTTCTAAGTTTCCAACGGATGATTCAGTTCGGGACACATGCAGGTTGCAACTTGTGCATAGTGATGTTTGTGGGCCCATGCAAACTCCGCCCTTGGGCAATTACCTGTACTTCATGACTTTCATTGAGGATTACTCTAGGCATGCATGGGTATTGCCGCTTAAAGCGAAGTCCGAAGTTTTTATGTGCTTCAAACAATTTCTGGCTATGGCTGAAAATGTCTCAAAATATACTACGGGCACCCTCTGTTCCTATCGAGGGGGGAGTATATGTCTCATGAATTCAATGCATTTCTGGCTAGTCGTGGGATAAAACACCAATGTACAGTGCCTTATACACCTCAGCAAAATGGTGTTGCTGAGAGGAAAAATAGGTCACTTATGAAAATGGCATGATGTATGGTCAAAAGTCAAGCATTGCCGGATTCTTTTTGGCTTGAGGCCATCATGTGTGCCACATATGTACTAAACAGGTGTCCTATGAAAGCTTTGTAGTCTATTACTCCATATGAAGCATGGCATGATAGAAAGCCTTCTATTGAGCACATGCGTGTTTTTGGTTGTTTGGCATATGCTTTGGTGCCACAAACACAACGTAGAAAATTGGAGGATAAGGCTGTCAAATGTATTTTTGTTGGTTATAGTGTTGAAAGCAAAGGTTACAGGTTGTATCATCCACAAACAAAACGTATTTTGGTTTCACGGGATGTAGTGTTTGTGGAAGATTCTGTTCAGCCCTTGTTGTCATGTACTACAGACAGTAATGTAAGCTCACAGGACATTTATGACACTTTGTTGCCTCTTTTTACGGGTGGAAATACGAATGTAAGTTCTAATGAGGCAAATGTACAACCTATGGGGGTTTCTAAAAATGTTACAGATCAGCCTATTTACTGATGCAGATGTACATGATGTACTTGATAAGGAAAGGGTTGAAAATGAGCAACCTAGAGGTATGCCAAAATGGTTGGTGCACACTTTGAGTGACAGTAAATTGGATGCACCTTTGTCTGGTCATACTCGTTCAGGCTCTCGCCATGCATCTTATGCATCACATTGTTATGCTTTGGCTGTGTCTAGCATACATGATGTTGAGGAGCCTTCGTCTTTTGATGAAGCACAGAATTCATAAAATTGGATGGTTGCCATGCAATCAGAATATGATGCACTTATAGAAAATCACACATGGACTTTATGTGATTTGCCTCCTAGCAAAAAGGCGATTGGTACGAAGTGGGTTTACAAGTTGAAACGCAAGCCGGATGGTGAGATCAATCGCCATAAGGCTGGACTTGTTGCAAAGGGTTATGCACAGCAAAAAGGCATAGATTATGAAGAGACTTTTGCTCCCACTTGTCATATGACTACTGTGCATTTTCTATGTGCATTGGCAGCTCATTTTGGTTAGAATGTACATCAATCAGACATTGTTACTGCTTTCTTGAATGGTGACATATTTGAGGAAGTTTATGTAACGCATCCTCGCGGTTTTGTCATAAAAGGACAAGAGGAAAAAGTGTGCAGATGTAAGAAGGTTTTGTATGGGCTGAAGCAATCTCCTCGTGCTTGGTATGAGAAAGCTGACACTCATTTGGTCAAACGAGGCTCTCCTAACAGTCCAACAGAAAGCACATTGTATGTAAAGCGTGAGGGTGATGTACTTCTCATTGTGGTTCTTTATGTCGATGATTTGCTGATCACTGGACCAAATGAGAGACATATTGTTGAATTCAAGGCTGATTTGAATGCTACTTTCAAGATGAAAGATTTGGGGCTGTTGCATCATTACTTGGGTATACAATTTAAGCAGTGTGATGGTGGTATTGCCTCTTGTCAAAAAAGTTACATAGAGACATTGCTATGTAAGTTTGGACTTGAGGATTGCAAACTTACATGCTTTTTCGGACTCAGATTGGGCTAGTTGTTTTGACACGCAAGTGTCGACAAGTGGTTTTTGTTTCATGCTTGGCAGTTCATGTATATCATGGTTGAGCAAGAAGCAACCTACTGTGGCCACTTCGAGTTGTGAGGCTGAGTACAGGGCAGTCTTCATAGCTACGTTTGAGTGTGTATCGCTCAGACGCCTTATGGGTTGATTTGGGTGTTGGACAGGACACTGCCAACACTATCTACACTGACAGTCAAAGCGCATTGGTAGTTGTGAGGAACCCAGTTTTTCATGCTCGCACAAAGCACATTGAGGTGCATTACCACAATGTCAGGGAGAGGCTCTCAGCAGGAGAGATCAACTTGGCTTATGTGCCAACACAGGACAACCTTGCAGATCTTTTCACAAAGGCATTGTCTCGTGAGAAGCTTGAAGCTTTCCGCAAAGCTTTGGGCTTATTCCCCTTTGTAAACTGATCATGTCCTCAGGGCATGGCACTTCCCTTTACTCATGTGCTAGCTCTCATTCACAGTATCACTCCATGGGGGGATTTGTTACCATATACATGTGGTAGTGATGTGCGTGAACACACTAGGACCGCCGGGGCATTTTTTCCCTCTTTAGGAGGTTTTTCCCCCCGAGCATTGTATATATGCCCATCACTCTAGGGCTATCTATCTTTCCATTGCACACTAAGTAACACACTCTCTATTGTGTGCCTTGAGCTTCCTTCGTCTTCTCCAAGCTGTGTGCGTTTCTCTGCAACCCTAATTCCAACACCTTATTGCTACTTGTGAAAACATTAGAATCATTTACAGATTCTCTAACAAAAATCATATATGCAAAAATAGAGCTTTTCATTGACTTATCAAAAGCAAGCGTATTTACCAGGGATATGGTGTTCCCCGAATCATTAGCATCTATGTACATGCTCTTTTCCCTATAGGTGAAATAGATTCTCCTTTGAGGGAACTTCATGGTGGCAGGCATGCAGTTGATCCATGGTGCCCCTAGGATAACATCCTCATGTTGGAGAGGAGAGATTAAAAAAATCTTCTTTGTCGACGTAGCTTTGGACATGAAGCCTCAACTTCTCAATCAAGGGAGTAATGGAGGTTTTTTATCCCTTGAAAGCTCCAGCGGCAAGTACAGTATCTTTCATCTCAAAAGCTTGAATGCCCAACTAGTGGCCAACTCCGTTGATATGAAGCTGTGAGTAGAGCCAAGGTCAAAGAGAATAAGGGCATCATGCTCCCTTACTTTTCCCCAAGCATAGGAGAGGTATGAACCTTTGCAATGAGTATCCTCTTTTGGAGTTCCAACCATGGAAGTTGTAGGAGTGTCATTGCGTACATTTCTTTTGGGACAAGAACGTTAACCATGTCCTTGCTCCCCACACATAAAGCATTTATGGTCTTTATGAAAGGCCTCTAATTCTTCAAGAGAGAGCTTATTTTTACCTTTGTAAGATCCTTTCTCCTTGGCCTTGTTGTTGTTGGTGTTGGTGTTGCCTTGAGAAGTGTTTTGAGCATTGCTTTTCCCTTTAGCTTCATTTCGATCCTTGTTTTCCATGGGCTTGAAATTTCTTCTCGCCCCTTGTTGGAAATTGCTCCATGAAGCAACCATAGTGTGGTGGATGACTTTGGTGATAGTGCTAGGCCGTTGTGACTTGAAATACTCAGCCATTTCTTCAAGTAATTCAGCACAAAATTGTTGCTTTTGTTCGACGAAGTCTATTCTTTGAAAGACTATAGATTTGAGATGCATATCCCAAAACTTGTCTACATATTTGTGGCTAGACTTGTTGAAGAGTAGCTTCAAACTTCGCCATTCGATGAGCACTTTGTCCTTGGCATCGCTTGCAAGGAATTGCTTCATTATTGAAACTCGTAGATTTTTCCATGTCTTTGGGGCCTTGCCATTGCCACAAAGGCTAGGCCACCATTGACGAGAAGATTTTTGGAAGTGCATAGCTACATAGTGTAGCTTGGAGGACTCTTGAAGCCCTCGTCTCCAAAGGCCGCATCAAATTGTTGGATGAAGGCCAATACTTTGTCTGTGGCACCAAAGGTGCCATCATAGGTGAGAAAAGAGATACTTTTTCCTCCCTCTTTGAATTTCTTGATCTTTGTGATCTTCGCCATGCATGGTATGATTTGCGATGTCCTCCCCTCTTGTATTCTCTAGGAGAATAGCCATAGCTTTCATTGGAAGAGGAGGAAGGTGAAGAAGAAGGAGAAGAGGGTGACCTCTTTCTTGCCTTTTTCTTCCTTTGTTTCCTCTCTTCCCTTTCGGAGTGACGAGGAGAAGCACTATGGGTTGACCGTTTCCTCTTGGGAGGAGTTGGCAATAGTCTAAACCGCCGTCTTCATGGAGCCACATTTTAGAGGAACTTAGGGATTCACTTCATTCTCGCTCTTTGGATTCCTCCTCTTTTATGGGAGAGAGTCTTCTTTGGGAAGTCTCATTAAGAGGCCTCTTAAACTCTCTCTCCTTTAGGAGAGGAAGGGAAATCCCATAAGCACGAAGTTGTTGGGTAACTTTGTCTTGCAAAGTAGGGTTGCCCATAGCTTGATGCAACCTAGTAACAAGATAATTGATAAACATGGGGGCATCATCATTGGCACCTTCATGTGCAAAATCAAAGTTATCAATGATCATTCTACTCTCTTGGTTATTGTCAACCATGCTAATTATACTTATGCGCTTACTTAGTGTATCGTTTGGCAATTCAAAACCTTAGTTGCTACTCCTCTTAGCCTTTGAAAATCAGCACTTAAGTATCTGCACGACAGGTTTGAATTGGTTAATTATAGAGAGTAGTGGAGTGGGTCTAACATAGCAAAATTTCCAAGGGATAGCTCCTTTCGGACTTCTCATGGATCAATAATGGTAAAACCATAGGCAAATCTAAAAAGACCTTATTATTAAGACCAAATCTCGAGGTGTCCACCATATCCTACATAGTGGGTTCAAAAGAACTGATAATAGATCCCAGTCCCACTTACCCTAATATAATTAAGAAAATCAACCATTAATAGGCTACTTAAGTTCCTCTCTTCTTAAGCAAGAAAAGAGAAACCAATAGCTCTGATACCAATGTAATGGAAATGGCCTATGAACTTTGAGAATAGCGGAATTGAAAGAATTAGAGTGAGCATTTTTGTGAAATTACTTTGAGAACATAGAGGGTGAACTTAATTGATGGTAGCAACATGAACATAGTACTTAATTAACTTGGCATGAACAATACTTTTTCAAGAGAGAGAGTATTAGACAACATAACAATAATTGAGGACCAGATTTACTTGGAGCCGGTCTCCCCTCCAAAAGGCGTTTGTATTATAGATTCTCCCGTCAAGAGAGACTTGGTAATATCTTTGTGTTCCTTGTGACTTTAGTGATGCTATAAAGATGGAAAGCTTCATACATCATGAGCATAGCATAAATTTTACAAAAAGCATTAGCTATCCCAAGCCTCAGTCCCAAGGCCTCAAACACCTTCGAAGGTGGAGAGAGCTAGCGGGGAATGAGGGTAGGGAAGAGGAAGAAGAATCATTCATAGGAGAAAGAAATAGTTCCTCACTTATCATCATTCTTTTGCTTAGCATAGCATAATAGCATAGTAATGAAGATGAAGAATATGGCAAGCTTAAGCATTGAAGCATGGCTCTTGGTTAGATTTGCATTCCATAGCCAAGATTGTTGGTGTAGGCTCTCAACTTCTCAACAAGCTTGGAGAAGGAGATGGAGCTCTTGCACTTTTGCACTCCACACAATGAGAGAATGTGTGTGTGTGTGTGTGTGTGTGGGAGAGTATACCCCCTCTCAAGCTTGGTTCACCCCCTCCTCTCTCTCTCTCTCTCTCTCTCTCTCTCTCTCTCTCTCTCTCTTATTATTTAATTATATCATTTGGACATGTGTCCTCTTTTTCCTCTTTGAGAGAAAGAACTTGATTATTATTTTTATGCGTCTAAATTCTCATTGGACCTCTTTAAAGCCTATCCAATAGGATTCAAGCACATCATGAGGGTCACATGTGGAGGATTTTGACATGTGTCTTTTATGCTTCTTAAGTCATTTTGTTTGAATTAAAAACTTCAAGCACTTAGGCTAGGTTCAGACTAAAGCGACAGAAGAAACAAGACTTTGCAAATCTGTGACCGCCTAGTGTGATCAGTATGGAGAAAGAAAAGTGAAAAAGTGAAGTGGATCGAGAGAAGCCATCAACGCTTCCGGGGGAGGGAGGTCGGAAGAAAAATGGAGGGCCCGACGGAAGAGTGCCTCACCTCCAACCAATCAAATTTCACCATGGAGCATCGACGCCCCTTTGCATTTCTCTTTCGTCGCCTAGTCTGAACCCACTCTTAGTCAATTAAGCATGGAAACCCTTTATGTCTCTTTAGAGTTTATCTTTGAATTGAACACTTCAAAACCTTAGTCATTTAAGCATAAAAATCACCTCAAACTTTAGGCAAGGTTCCCACAATTACTCTAAGCACTTTAGTTAACAAGCCAACAAACATGTCATGCTTGGGTAGGATCCCCACCTCAAAGTCAACCCTAGCTTTCCTAAGGTCAAAGGACTTTTTAACACTAACTTTTGGAGGTCTTTAATGAAGCTAACCCTAAGGTCTTTTAAGCTCCATTATATGCACGTACTCTTTGATAGACTACCTCCTTTTGGACCCTATTGAGATGTAACCATCTCTCCTCTTGGTCCCTTGTTGAGATAAATCTAGAAGCACTTATTGCACATTGCTCTTTGGTAGACTGTCTCCTTTTGGACCCCTATTGAGATGCAACCATTTCTCCTTTTGGTCCCTTGTTGAGATAGGTTTGGAAGCATATATCTATATCCTAATTCTTGTTCCCCTTTTATCAGTTTAATATGAGAAAATCATTTGGTAAAGTTAGATATTATATTTTATGACTCTCTCTCTCTCTCTCTCTCTCACACACACACACACACACACACACACACAAAATTGCTCCTCAAACGTTAGCTACTTGCAGGCGCCACAAAGCCTCTCTCTCTCTCTCTCTCTCTCTCTCTCTCTCTCTCTCTCTCTCACACACACACACACACACATTCACACCTTCAATAATTGTCAGTTGCAACTCTTGTGAAAGCAACCAGATACAACTCTTCTAAATCTATGAAATTCTTGTTGAATCTATGATATGCCAACTGCACTGTGATGTGTTATCTCTCTCTCTCTCTCTCTCTCTCTCTCTCTCTCTCTCTCTCTCTCTCACACACACACACACACACACACACACACATAATCGCTCCTCACTGAATCGGAGTCCTCAGAAGCACGCACCAAAAAGTGGTGCTTTCTCACTCACTAATTCAAAAAGTCGTTGATGTTGTAGTGGGACCCAAGTCTGAAGTTGATTAATTCGTCTCTCTCTCTCTCTCTCTCTCTCTCTCTCTCTCTCTCTCTCTCTCTCTCTCACACACACACACACACACACACATAATCGATCCTCACTGAATCGGAGTCCTCAGAAGCACGCACCAAAAAGCGGTGCTTTCTCACTCACTAATTCAAAAAGTCGTTGATGTTGTAGTGGGACCCAAGTCTGAAGTTGATTAATTCGTCTCTCTCTCTCTCTCTCTCTCTCTCTCTCTCTCTCTCTCACACACACACACACACACACACACACACACACACACACATACACACATGCACTCGCCTAGCCCCACTAACTCCACGCCAACGCACCTGTACGATGGCATTTAAATTTTTTTCCCCTTTCTAGGCACTGCAAGCCAGCAGGATTGAGGCCCTTTTTTTGTTATTTTGTTATCCAAGTCAGCAGGATTGACGCACTTTTTTTGTTATTTTGTTATCAAAGGTTGTAGATGGAATTGGAAAGAAGGATGCTCAATGTGGTAGTGTGCATTCAGGTGGTTTTTCTTTCCAAGGTGAAGTGAAGTGAAAGCAAGCTTTAGTGATTTAGGGCATAAGGTGCAAAAATTAGCCTTTTTTTCCAACTCCAAAAAGGTAAAAACTTAAAAGATGCAGAGCTCCCAATATAGGACACGTGGATGCCTTCTCCTTGCTCAAAAATTTTAAGCTCCATTATCTATAGCATAGATTGTATTATCTATTATACATATATAATCACAAATGGTTTGTATATTACAAAAGGCCTATAGTTTGCAACCTTAGCTAGGTGCATTTGTGTGGGGGGGCTACAAAGGCCAATAGTCCCGTGTCTCAAATGTCACACCTAGCTAGTTGAGAAAAGACAATACAATAGAAGCACATGATGTTGCCATACTTCACAATGGTTTGATAATAGTGGAAGGAATGATGGATTCTTGTGGAAATTACTCGCCCTATTAGTAGAGACAGCAATCTTGCACTTTTTTATACTAAAATCTATCAAAATCGTTTTGTTTTTGTTAGTGTGGATCTACCCTTGCGTTCTAATACTAAAAATCTTCTCCATAGCTATTTTCCATGGGCCCTACATTTGTAACTATTCCTAAAATATGGTAGCGTTCCAACACTCGTCTGAGAAAGTGGTTTCTAGCTTAACACAATTCAAAATGGTCTAAAATTGAGAATAAAATGGACACAAATAAAAGTGTTTGTAAAACTTATGCTTGTGCAAAATTGCTAATTTTTCTTTATAATTGTTTATTTTAGTCCTTAAGCTATTATAGTCCATAGCAAAGATATCTATTTTACAGCTATCACTAGCTCATTAGATTTGCATATTAGAGGACTTACAACTCATAGACACTTGTCTTAAAGCTGCATACATCATAATAGCACTATATATCTTTTTATTGACATGTCACAAATTTTTCAATTTTGGGCATTGCTAGCTTAGTGTCCACTAATTAGTGATTGCATATATATATTGACTACAACAAAATATTGAAAATCAGTTAAAAAATACACCTCTATCAGCTTTTTTGGTTTGTGTACTGAAAATTAAGAGAGCTCTTTGCTTTTTTGTTATTGTAGCTTGCTCTTCTGCTCGGGTTAAAGATTGCTCGAAATTAGGAATCCTTCAAATAATGTGAAAGGTGCACGATGTACATCAGCATTTTGAAGCAAAACAAAATGAGGAGGAAGTAAAATAGAATAATAAAATTGAAAATTAAAACAAAAATATTTATTTTTTTCATAAAAATAAATAAAGTTAATAAACATAAAAATCAAATAAAATAAATCTTTATAAAATCCTTAAATCAAAGAACCCTTTAACAAGATGTGAAATGAAAGGTAAGTTTCCATCATGCATTGAAAACAATGAAAGTCTTCCTAACCCAACCCAACGCAACACTAAGGCCAATAATGTAAATGTAGCATTGGGAAAGATAATGTGAAAGGCTTTCTCTTCAATACCCTTCTTCAAAGCTTTCAAGATTTTTAAGGCTTCTTTGAGGGACACTTGTCAAACACCAAAAATTGGACTACCTTCATCCATATGGATACTAAGGCCTTTAGAGGTCAAAAAAGTGAATGAAACTTTATAAAATAACATTTGAAAGATTATGAATTTTTTTCATTCACAAAACTTTTAAGTCTATAGACCTTTCTCCTTGTTCTCCAAGGAATGTTTTAACATACCAAGACGTTTGTGTGCCTTTCTTCTTGTTGGCCTGCTAAAGAAAGGCCCTAGTATTGGGTCAGCTTAAGCGTCCTCCAAGCGATGTCATCCATGTGGACGCGTATTTTTTGTTTAAGTCTTTCGTTGCAGGTGAACTCGCGAGCTCAATTTTGTTCGTGCAGTACTGCGTTCAGCAGACAGGACTGGTGCAAAGCTTCACCCACCATTCCACCTTACCTACAGCAGAGCACCCAACCATGCGTTGTTTCTCTCGCCTCCCAGGTCGTACATGACGTTGTCTAGCAAGGTGATCCAGTTGGCCAAGTCTAGTAATTCTGCCACCGATGCAATTCGAACCCATGGATAGCTGAAACAGACTGGACGTAGCTTAAACACTCGAAAGGCGATTTTCATCCAGGTTTAGTATCTGTAGGTTCTTTAAGTTCATGATCTTAGTTGGAAGAGAACCGCTCAACTGATTGTAGGCGAGGCCAAGTGTGACAAGCTCTGTGCAATTGCCAAAGGATTCGGGAATGATTCCATGAAGGTGGTTTTGCCAAAGTCTCAAACACTGAAGATGAGCCAATTGGCCTAGCTTTCTAGGGATGGAACCTGAGAGCTCATTTGATTCAAGTTCAATTTCTGCAATGCTTTTGCAATTGCCCACACTAGCTGGAATAGCTCCCACTAGCCTGTTTTCTCCAAGGAATAACTTTGAAGCTTTCTCAAGAACCTGACCTTATCTAGGATGTGGCCTGCGAGCTGGAAAGCTGGTGTTGATGCAGCAATAGAGTTGTAAGGCTGGTTAAATTTCCCAGCTCTTTCGGGATTGCACCTGTTAGCTGGTCTACATACAAGCCTAGCTATATGAGGTTCTTGCACATGCCCAAAATAGCTAGAATAGCTCCTACAAGCATGTTTTCGTCTAGCAATAGGTTGTGAAGCTTTCTCAAAAAGCCGATCACAATGGGGACGTGGCCTGAGAGCTGGTTTGTGCCGAGGTCCAGATCAACAAGGCTCGTGCAGTTACCCAAGTTGTGAGAGATGATGCATGTGACGTTGTTCTCCCACAAAAGAAGTTTTTGTAGTCTAGAGGCCCAGCTTGAGATGAGTTGAGAAGAGAGGGACATGAGCCAGCTAAGTGCATCACTTTTAGTAAGGTGAGTGTGCTGGCTGTGAGAGTAGCGGAAAACAAATGTTGTGAGGAAAGAGGGAAATCTTTGGACGCTCTCAAAGCAATTGACGTCCTTGACAGATCTCTGTATCAATTACAGAAGCATTTGATAAATTGATCGTCAAGGGGATTTCTAGAAATGTATCTTCTTTTCATTACTGGGTGTCTGAGTGGAGTGTGGGAAAAGTGTTGCTCACAAGCTGTTTAGGCTAATTGAGATGGTCAGCATTAGCTGGGTGTGACAATTGCATGTGCCAGATTGACAACAGTTGGTGCATAGGTATCTTGTGAGCAGGCGGATCAACATCAAAAGCTGCATGGCACGTCTACATCTTGTGGAAGTAGAGAAGATTTGCAGCAACGTAATGGACCCCTCGGTGCCCCATCGGGTGTTGTGCATTGACGCATTGTTATGGTCAGTCAACTCTGCTCGAAAACAGACACAACTTCTATTATTTAATCTAGCTTTCAATCACATAATGTAGATGTAGCTCCCTTTCTGCTCTGCAGGTGGATTAGTGCCTTCCAGATTGCTGTCTTTTGGCAGTTTGTCCTGCTTAATGTACTTGATATATGTGCTCCACAACATGCGCTAGCCATTTTCCCCTTCATCTTACCCATCGTCTATGCTCCAACAAGCAAACTTCAACTTGCGTGCAAGTATGTTGTGCTGAGAACATCATCCCCTTGATTATTGAATTGAGGTTGTATCTCATTGTCACTTGTTTTTTCACGTGGGTTACTGGTGTGTATACTTTTCCTAAAATTGAATCTAAACAGAGTAAGTGTCCCATTGTTATCGAGTGATGTGATAGGTACCTCATGTGTTGGAGTCATTGTGATTCCCTTGCAGGAAATTATGTTGTTGCAAGGACATCTATCGATTTAATGCGAGACAACTTGAGTACCGAAGGTTATGCTCCCATTGTTTCTATGTGGTTAAAGGAGCTATAGGACATTTTTTTACTCATTTCTCACATGCATAGAATATCATTGGTTTTTATTTCTTTACGTTGTATGCATGTGAACTTGAATATGCAGAGGTGGCTTCGATGCGATCTGATGTTGCGTATTGGCATTGTGTTTATGCAGGTTGTTACATCAATTTCATTGTCAACTTATGGTTTTTTAGCTTTGTTTGCAGGCCAAATTATGAGATTATACAAGTGTTCGGCTAAAGTTGTGTGATCGGCAAGCGACATTCAGAGCTTGTGAAATTGTGGACTTGCATGCATTTCTCTTCGTTTATCATTATAATTTTGAGTTTGTGTTTATCTTCATTGATATTCTTTTGGTGTTTGGAAAATAGAAATGAATTTCTTTTATTGACAATTGACATAAATGAATTTCTCTTATTGACAATCAATATGACATCTTGTAAACAAGATATATGGCTATTGTCAAGCTCTAAGCGATTTGCTGTTTGCATTTGTCATGTAAGTATAATACATTCTTATGGTGATTTCAAAGATTGTATCCAATAGAACTAAGTTTTATAATTTTGTTTCAAGACTAGATGACGTCTAGTTTTTGTAGTCATGTGCGAGTTTCTTTGAGGCTCAACCATTTCCTTTTTTGCCCAAACATGTGACTTCTACATAGACAAACATTAACTAAATGGTTTTGTCTTCACATCTTAATTTGGATACACATGTTGCTATGTGTGGCCATGTTTCTATGGACTAATGAACGTCTTCTAAAGCATCAAATTGCTTTTTTAAGAACGAATATCTTGGATGGAGTAGACTATATGTATGTGGGGATTGTTGTCTTCTCCAATAATTGTATAGAACATCTACCTCAGCTTACATTGGGTGTTTTTCTTTAGTGTAGTGTTTGTTGGTCATTGTGCAATCGATATTAGCACGTAAGATTTGAAGCTTGTTGGGACGTACGGTTTTGTTGGTATGTAGCTTAGGAATGAGGTGAGAAGCACTATCTGCACTCGTTCTTTTCCATGAGGGGTATAAGTCAGTATATAGGGACATACATAATTGTGTAGTGATTGAATTGAAGTTGAGTTTGCTGCGCGACAATGTACTCACTCTTTTTTTAGTTTGATTGTGTTAGGTGGAGTGTGAAAGTGACTCATGTGCATTAGTTTTCCTTTCAGCTATTTGCAGTAATATGAATATTTCTGAGGCCTATTCTGTTATAGGCTTCCCTTGCATCCACATAAGCACAAGAAGTTTACATGAAAAACCTAATAGATCTCACTGGTTCAATTGCAATCTACCAAAAGCTTTTACATAGCATTGTTCCCTTTATTGGATGATTCTCTTTGTGAAGATAAGTGTAGGGTGGAGTCTAATTAACTTCCTAGTTATTGAAGGCTTCAATACTCAATTTTAGGGTTGCAATTATGCATGTATTGCAATAACAGTGAAGTGCTTTACACCTTGCAATGATATTCATTGCTTATAATGAATACACTATGCCTTGATGTCAATGCAAGGACTCTTAAGATAGACATGAAGTTACTCTCTCCTTTTTAGGAGAAAGGCTATTGTCCTTGTCATAATTTCAATGAGTTTTGCATTTTTTTGCTAGGATTGCACCGAAAACTGAGTCTTTGCCATCTTCACCAAGAGCATGAATGGGGAATGTGTGATTTTTATACCCTTTGAATTTGCAAGCCTTATAATTAAAGTGGTGTGGATTTGGACAGTATATCCCATTTCATTTTATCTAGCAAAATGCCTAAAATTTGTAGCAACATGTTGCATATTTATATGAGGTAATATTCTATATATTTAGGCTCGTGGCGCACATGGTTGTTGGCCATGGGTGAATTGGGATGACCTAGGTAGGTGGCCTTGTGGAAAAATTGTTGCACATTCGCAAGTGCGAAGGTTACGTCACACGCAAGCGGTGCCTAAGCTAGTATTTGCAAAGCAAAAAGCCGATAGCATCTCGCAAGATGGGTAATTAGTGAGCGGTGGTTACCTATGGACGAGGAGTGGGCAACATGGGAGGGTTGTCTATTTGCAAGGCAAGCTCATGACATGGCTTCCACATTATATTTTGCTTGTAATGTCCTCCACTCATGTGACAGTTTGAGAAGAAAAGTGTTGTTTTCTAATGGTTCTGTCATTCGAAAGTACTTTCGATTGCTTCTGTGTGACATGGCCATAATGTCTTGGAATGTAAAATATGATCTTGTATGCTATAATTGTTTGCAACGTTGATCAAAAGACCCACTAGCTCATTTTCCAACTCTTGAGCTTTCTTTATTTTGGCCTTGATCTCCATAGACTCTTGGTATTTGGATCATCGTGTTTTGATGGTTCAAGTGCTTGCACCTTGGCAACAACTCCCTGCACATGGCATTTTCTCTTAATGTGTTCTATAACCATCTTGTTTATGTAGACGCATGCCCTTGCTATAGTATCTACGAAGTCACTTGCAGTTATCTACTACAGGCTTGTGGCATATGCGTGCTCAATATCTCTGTTGATTGAGGGGTAGGACATCTGGGCTTTTGATTTTGTACTAGCCTAGATCCTTGATTATCTCTTGATTGGCGTGTAGCACTTCTAGGCTTTTGACTTGGTACTAGTCTAGCTCCTTGATTATCTCTTAACAAGGCCGTCAAGTGAAGACGGAGGCACTGCCTGTAATTTTGTTTTGAGAGAAAGCTCAAGTGTAAAATTGATTGTCAGTATTAATTGTCAAAGTCCATTCTTGGTAGCACCTGTTCCTTTTGTAGAATATTGTGACAACTTGATTGTTACGAGCATCCATGGCTGTGCTGCCTTCATGACTGTTAGTTGTAGTTGAGCCCTGATAATATGAACTATTAGTTTTTGAATGAAACTATTAATTTTTATTGATATTTCTAACATATGTGAACATTGTACATGTCAACACACACACAAACACACAAAATGTCTTATATAGATCATTTTTTATGTGTAAATGTGTGTGTATGAATTATACTAATATGTGTGTTGAGAGTTAGAGAGAGAGAGGAGGGAGAGGGGAAGCGTATCACATAACAAAGCTTGAAATTGTATGTGTGTGCGTTGGGAGAAAGAGGGGGGGGGTATCACACAACAAACAGGGAGGGACAAAGGGAGGGGTATCAAATACATGATTTTCATGTATATGTATCTGCATGTATTTACAAATCATGTGCATGCATGTGTTTCCATGTGTGGTGACATATTTTTCAAGTATATATGTATGTGTATGTGTTTATGAATCGTATGCATGCATGTCTTTCCATGTGTGTATATGCATATTTCTCAACTGTACATGTACTCATGTACATTGAATGAATTCGACTACCACTGCTTTCTCCTACACACCCATCTGGCATAACTTTAAAGAAAACCCAATATTTTTCAAGATTCCCTCTTGAGATTCTCTCTTCCTCACCCCCCTTGCTTCGACTATGCCTTTGCCACCTTTGCCCTCAACCGTCTGCGGCTCATTAGAATAGCAACCTTGCCTAGCAACCTCATTTTACAGCATCGTCCTCATAGCAGGCACCCGCTAACTCGTAGCCTTCACGCCCTTTAAACTCCATCAGGCCTTGCCACACACGACTGAGCTCCCTGAGGTGAGACTTATTGGGGGGGGGGGGGGAGAGGGAAGAGGGAGAGAGAGAGACCCATAGCCTGCACCCTTGCCTCCCTACTCCCTTCGTGTCCCCCTCCATCGTTGCCTGCATCCTTCTCTCGGTGTGTGTCCCTACAGGAGCTTGAGCAAGATAACAGATGAGCACAAGTATATAGAAAGGGAGAGGTCGGCAAGCGGCCGCCCACTGCCTTCACACAACTTGAGAGAGAGAGAGAGACGGAGAGCAAGCCAAATGCCCAAAACCACTACCTCTTCGCTTCGCCGCCACCTACCACCCCCTATGACCTCCTGAGTATGACCACCCTCAATCACCTTTGGATTTTTCCGAAGCATCACCTACTCATTCTGTCTTTTCATCAAGATTCATTTTATTAATATATTAAATTGTTTTATTATTCTCTATACTCATTAAATCTATTTTTTCAAATGATGATATTTTTAATTATATATATATAATAAATAATATACTTTTATATTAACACAATAAAAATTTCATGTGATTGTAAACACTCGTTTAAATTTACTTTTCATAAATCTCATTCCTCCCTTAAGATAACATGCCTTCTTGCATCTTCCTCTTGTTCTTTAAAGCATGTTTTAACATGCTTTAAAATACAAAAGTGAAAGGTACTGGTGTATGGAATGAACGAAAGGCCTCACGTAAATGGAAAGTCAAAAGACTTTGTTCTCTCTCGATGAATTAATTGGCCAAAGTGCTTGAAATGTGTTCACCTTTCTTTTGATGTTTCTTCTCCTTATAGCTTCTTTCTTTTCACGTTTCTTCTCCTTTTACTTTCTTTGAAATGTGTTACAGGAGGAGGTAGGTATAGCTTAGGTGCCATTGTATGTCATTTTCACCCTTGGAGTTATTGCAATATTTGTTGTGTAAAGGTGGAGGTGAAGGTTGGCATTTTAAAACAATAAAAATGAAAGAAAAGTTAAGTCATGTGAGTCTTTGAAATAAAAGGATCCATTGAACGGGGAATCTTGGTCATCGGTAAATAAAAGATTTCACAAGGACAAGTTTTTGGACTTTGTGTATTGAGGAGGAGGCGTCGGGGTGGTGGGGGTGGCTGCTTTGATAGCCAATGTAATTATAATCCCTGGATGATGTCATGGCTCAACAAGAGCATGACAAAACCTTGTAATTTTTTGGGCAGTTCAATATAATTCACTCACAATTGTGAGTTTTGGTTTTGTGTTTTTTTAAGGATCCATTGACAAGCTAAAACAAAAGAAGATTTCACATGAAAAGGTCGGTTATCTAGTTATTCTTACAAAAAACAAGAAAATAGTAAATGAATGTCTCTCTTCTTCTATGAGTATTGTTCTAGATAGCCAAAAATCTTATTTATAATCTATGTCGGTTTTTTAAATTTTATTTTTTTTGCAATCTGATGGTTCACATCAATTGGTTCTATAAAGTAACAAGGTGAAGGTGAAGGCTGATATTTTAAAACAATAAAAATGAAAGAAAAGTCTACTCATGTGACTCTCTGAAATCAAAGGATCCATTGACAAGCTAAAACAAAAGAAGATTTTACATTTTCACATGAAAAGTTCTGTTATCTAGTCATCCTTATAGAAAAGAAGAGAATAGTAAATGAATGTCTCTCTTCTTCTAAGAGTATTGTTCTAGATAGCCAAAAAGCTTATTTATAATCTATGTCGGTTTTTTTAATTTTATTTTTTGGCTTTCTAAAAGAAGCGTTAGAGAGGAGTTGAGTTAGACATACTTTCAATGTTTTCAATGATGATTGAAACTTATCTTAAATGTTATTTTCATTTTAAAATATCAAATGAATCTTTCTATTTCACCTTTCATTTCACATCCTTACCTTACGTGGCTTGACTTCACTTGCATTCTTTTCTTTTGAAATGCTAAAGTGAAGCTTCACCTTGCATAATTCTAGTAAATTCTATACATAGACATACATACACACATATATTTATTTATTTTACACACACACACACACATGCATATATATATATATATATATATAAAATAAGCAAACAATGGTAAAAAAAAGAAAAACTAGTGAAATATGTGAGAACATAGTTTAAAAATCTTGCAAATTCAAAAATTCGACTATTATTTTCGATTTGCTTTTTTGCAAGAAGGAAACTCGGTCCCTTAATAAAGAGATATTCTCGAACAATGCTTCACCTTATATAATTCTAGTTAAACTCAACCTAATGATTTTATCACTTTCTTATTGTTTTAGAAAGCCACTCTGACCCTTTCACTTATTTTGTGATCTGATGGTTCACATCAATTGGTTGTAAGGGATTACATCCCACACACCCACACCAACATGTTGCAAGAGTTGAACCATAGCGGGTGTCTAAAGCCCCCAGTTCATGTGGCTTTTCTCTCCTTTATCTTTTTATCCACGCTTCCCCCCACCCCAGAAAAAAAAGAAAAAGAAAAAACTAAGTAGCATGGGGTGTTTATTGAGACCCCATCATGGGATCAAATGTGCCAGAGCCTCCATTTTCAATCTCCAAGTGGATAGATATCTTCAATGTTTCCCTTTGTATTTGAACTTTATTGGCCCCCATCTAAGGCTTGGGACATGACCACCATGCTTACATGTGCTTCTTGATCTTTGTTGGAGTTGTAACATTATATATGAACATAGATGCCACCCTCACATTCAAAGTCTACTTCAAATGTGTCCTTATTTACTTCCCATCATTGGATCTTCAATTAAGAAGGCGTTCTTCGAGGAGGAATGCTCTCTCGTGATGCAAACTTTGGGCGAAGAGAAGGCTCCTCGGATGGGATGGCATGACTACAGATTTCTTCAAAGAATTATGGGAGGAGATTAAGTCTCCGATCATGTGAAATGGCTAACCAAGCCCTAGTCAATGGAGCTCTCCACTTGAGCATCAAAAGAGGCCTCATTAAAATCGATCCCCAAACAAGTTTGCTGCTCCCACTTTAAGCATTGGGTGCACTATAACTATGATGTCAGTGGCATACAAAATAATTACCAAAATTGTTGCCATGAGGCTCTCTCCCCTACTTAACAAGGTCATCACCCTCCACCAACATAGATTTATAAAAGGAAGGTTGATCTACAACAACATTCTGGCAGCAATGGTCGACATAGTGTTTGCATCATTTACTAAGTAAAAATGTGTATTACGAAAATTGGATTTATATAAAGCATATTATAGGATCACATGGTCTTTTATCAAAGAGGTCATGGAATCACTAGGCTTTAGGCCGCGGATGTGTCGGTTGGTCAGCACATTGGGTGTTGATAGTCAATCCGAGCTTCTGTTTAATGAGCAGATTGTTGGGGCTTTCAAGGTAAAAAGATCGATCAAGCAAGGCTGCCCACTAGCTCCTCTTTTGTTTTTCATTGGATCCTCATCCCCTAGTGACAATGCTCGAAGGCAATGCTTCAAGTGGGGAGATTCAAGGGCTATTCTTCCTAATAACGATTGCTTGCTGGCAAAGTTGTTTGTGGATGATTCACTGCTCTTCCTTGAAGCTTGTCCTTGGGTGATCAGGAAGGCTCTAGGATTTGTGCAAACGTATGCCATTGCATCAGCGTCGAAGTGAAATAAAAAGAAATATACATTAATCTCCCTCTTAGAAGATGACTCAATCGATTCGGCAATGTGGATCGGGGAGATTATGTCCAAAGAGATAGTATTGAGGCACCTGGGAGCCCTTCTGCGGGTGGATATAACCCACAACCAAATATTATCATGGGTGTTGGATAAGATAAGGAGCAAGTTACATAGGTGGAGTATGTGCTTCTTCCCTTTTGAGCAGATTGGAAGTGATCAATTCGTTCATGCTCCCATATATAGCATTTAATGGTCTGTTGGTTAAGATAGCCAGGAAGTAGTTCTTAAAACCGATGAAAAGATTCCCTGGAAAAACAACAATAAAGACTCGCTGCCATGGCAATGAGCAAGTTGGGAGGCCATAGTGAGTACGGTAGAGCAAGGCAGTATTGGAATACTCAATCCTACTAATCACGCGGAGGCCTGATGTGCCAAGTTTGTGGTTGCAATTACGAAGCAAGACCAAGCTTGGGCTGTTATGACAAAGGCCATGATGGACAATGCCAAACTGTGCTCGCAAGGTGGCCAATGGAAAGGGCTTGAGCTGCACGACAAGCTGCTTGCCCTCGATGGTCTAACCTAAAACTTGGGGGCTTAACATGAGAGTTTACAAAGTGCAACAGAGCATCGGAGGCCTGGGAATGGGGAGAGATAGCTATGTACTTTCACAACTCGATGTCTCACTGGTCCCCTTGGCTATCTAAGGCAGGAAGTGTCTTATTGAACGCTGCTTGGAGGGAGGTGGCCAGAAAGATGAAGAACAAAGGATTCCAATGCCTGGGCCAATTTTGAGACTACAGTAGCATTGACAGAAAAGGGTCGAACCAACTCGCCTCCCATTTCTATCTCAATGGGACTAAAAGATTGCTGGCAAATAGAGTCTTAGAATGGCTAGACAGTTGTTGCCTACCGATCTGTGAGTTTGGATGATTGGTAATCATTGCGATTGTTAGGAAATGAGATGTAGCTAAATAGATAATTGAGTAGATTACTTAATGGAGAGAGACAAATTTACATACACGAGATTATAGAGTAGAGAGAGAGAGAGAGAGAGAGAGAGAGAGAGTACACACGATATACGTGGTTCACCCAATGTGGGCTACGTCCACGGGAAAGCAGCCACTCAATGGCTTTAGTACTTCAAAACAAGAAGTAGTTTACAAAGGGATTATACCCTTAATGGAGCTCCTGCCTTGCTTCACTCTCACCACCTCACACTCACCTTGTTGCATCAACTTTACACTATAAAATGTGTGTAGAAATGGCCTCCTTTTTTATAGGCCAAAAGGGCTGCCCTCTCTTATGAGAGGCAGCCATGTGTAGCCGCCCTTGTGTGAATAAGTCCAAATCAGACCCTCCAATCCGCCCATGTGTGGCCGCCCTTGTGTAGACAAATCCGCTTTTGAATTCGGCCACCGGCCATTGAATTCGACCACCGGCCATTGACTTCCGACCACTGGCCATTGACTACCGGCCCACCGACCAACTGACTGGTCGTTTTCCGACCACTTTCCGGCCGCCGTCCGGCCATAATATTCCGGCGAGGGGAAAAAAAGGTATCAGGGGCAGTTGCCCCTGATTTTTGGCCATGAAATTTTTGGTTTTCGGCGAGTGATTTTCCTTCACGCATGATGGCTTCTCCTCATAATGGGAGCCTTACAAATATGTGCTTTTACCACAGAAAATTACAAGGGTAAATTAGGCTCCATACTTAACAGCGATCGCCCCACAGACAGACACTTCTGATAACCACACACCAAAGGTGTGTACAACATCCTCATGGTCTTGCTGGATTGATTCTCCCCCTTGAACAAGCAGTGGGGCAAGCAATGGCTGGAGGCAAGATGGATGACAATTGTAAAGAATATCTGGTGCCCACAATGGCAGCTTGGGATGAAGGTCTTTGCATGGAAGGTACTCTGGGCGACTCGTGTGAAGGTCCTAGCTAAAGGTATTGGTCTTGATAGATGCCCACAATGGAGATCAACAAGTGAGAACCTCCCCCACCTTTTTAAGGAATGCCCCGTGATCTGTGGCCTGGTGATCTGTGGCCTGGCATGAAAAATATGCAAGTGGGCTCAAAAGGTATGGAAGATTGGGTTCTTAAAGAACGATCTCTTCATGGGTGGGAAGGTGTTGGAGAGCCAACCACTGCTAATCAGTACACAAATTGTCAAGTTTTGTTACTTTAAACACGTCTGGAAGGCCAGGAACTATCAACTATTCAAGAACGTCCTTGAAACAGCTAGGTTCAAGGAGATCATTCAATAAAGCAAGGAAGTGATTATAGCCATTGGGAAATGGAGGAACTTTGAAGAGTGGAATAAGGTTGTGATTGTAGCAATATTGGAACCACATGGGTAAGTGTCTACTCCTTGTTCAACGAAGTGTTCTACCTTTGCCGTGGGGTGGCCCCCCTATTAGCCGATGTAATTATGGTTGTTGGAATATGTCGTGGCTCCCCATGAGCATGACTAGTAATTGTAATTCTTTTGGGTTGTTAGTATAATCCACTCACAATTGTGAAATCTGCCAAAAAAAAGACCTTGTGCCTTTTAGTCTTGGTCCCCTCCCCTCTCCACCGCGCCCCCACGATCAAAATAGGAAGGATTTTCTGAATGTGAACAAAAGTTACAGTATCCATGAGTGGCTATGATTTTATTGAAATGATTACAATTCACAATTATCTCACTCAAACAAATTTTCTCTCTCCTAATAATAGAAATGGAATGCTGCATCTCTTTGATTGAAGGGCCTTTATTATCCATACAATGTGCTCCATGTTTGAGGGCTATGCTAAATATGACCTCATGAATTAGATGTGGCATAGTGGGTCCAACAAGTCCTCAAGGTTTAAGTAAGGAGGCCCTATTGTTTGCCATTCTAGTAGTAGGAGTGTACATGCTTAATAGCAATCATTACCTTTTGTCAGCGAAGAGATATAGGTTGGTTGGTCTAAAGCAAGCAGTGGGAGGGCTTAATCCCTTTTGATATATAAGGAAAGATTTGGATGTGAGGTGGAATGATGCATCTGCACTCTTGGTGATGGTCACCAAATGTATGTGACAACAAGAAGGCAAGTGTCAAGTGTGATCCACCCGAGTAAGTAACGGTGTTGTTGTCCCTCTTGAGTTAGTAGGTACTGAGTTCAACACCTCCTTGATGGATCTTTAAGGCCTCCTATGATTGCTCGTATGATAGAAAAGATTCTCTTCTTTGGGGGTGCATGTGTGTATAAGTGTGTGAATAAGAACGAAATCAAAATAAACTTTTAATCAGACAAATGTCAAAGACGAGTTATCCCAATTTCCCTCATTAACATGCCTTGAGTTCAAGAGTTACTAGATAGACCTTTGTGGTCCATTGGATTGTTAATATGAGGTTAAAAAATTATCTTCTCATGGGGGTACATGTGTGTGAATGAGAACAAGAAACTAGTGTTACCATGTATGTGGTAGTGATGTGTGTGAACACACTTAGGATTGTGTGGGCACTTTTTCCCTCTAATTTCAACGATTGGCATCAAAGCAGGTCACATCCTTGGTACTATTGCTAGCACCCCTTCACTCAAGCTCTGAGCTTTGGTGAGCATCGGCAAATCAACTAATACTTCATGAGTGCTTGTAGATCTTGGTGAGCTCAGATTTGCCATTTGGGCTTAGCCTCCATTTCCACCACTAGCAGTACTCTGCATGCAATTTCGTTCTTTTGTGCAAATTTTTTGTCAATGTACTTTTATGCAAAATAGGTCCCTTAAAGTCGGTCCCCTTTGGGTTGTGCTATGTAGCATGTGTTAGTCGTACTTTGTTTTTTAATTTTCAAGACAATTTTCACATAAGGTGTATTCACTCACCACCATGACTAACAACAACACAGATATTTTCAAGATATTTAATAAACAATCGTGTGGTGCGAGCATATGTCCACAACATACTTGGGCAAACCATGCTTAGTTTTTGTAGATAGATACATGTCCGATCTACACTGCGGTTATCCCATTGATTGAAAATTCCAAGAGACTAGATTTTGAGAAGGGTCCTACAAAGGAATGTTCATTTCGTCCATCTCTCTCTCTCTCTCTCTCTCTCTCTCTCTCTCAAACATACCAAGACTATGAAGGCATGCTAGGTCTAATATTCACTCATCTTTTCAAAACTTAAAAATAAAAATAAATAAAGTTCTCCTTTCTCTCTCCTCAATCACACGCGCACGGACTCACTGCGAGGAATTTTGGAAACAGGTTAAGCCTAGGCCTACATACATTATTGGGCAGGCAAGTCTTTTGCTGAAAGCGAGTGAGCTTGCGACTTGTCGCCTCGCCCATGCACTTCAGAAGTGAATAGACGACCTGCAGAGACAAGGCGGTGTTGATTATTTGCTTCCGTTTTGCGAGGCGACGGGGTCTCTATCTTCTCGTACATCGCAGGGCAGTGCTAGTACAAACGGATCAGCATCCTCACCTCCTAACAGCTCCCTTTTTACGCTGTACCATCACCAAAGATAGGGTTTTCTTGCGAGCGTATAAGCAGGGGCGTCCACACACACACACACACACACACACACACACACCCACACACGCACACAAACACACACACCTCTTTCCATTGCTGGGCTTCAGATCATTATCGTTCGGTCTTTCTTGCCAGAGTACAAGCAGATTAGTGTGCGCGTGCTCTACTTGATTCGAGCGATGCTCTGAGTTGACAATGCAAGACACCACAGCCCACCATTTTACGTTGAATACTGGGGCGCAAATACCTGCTGTAGGACTGGGCACATGGCAAACAGGAGGAGATGTATGCCGTGCTGCTGTGAAAACTGCTCTAGAGGTTGGATATCGGCACATTGATTGTGCACATTTGTATGGAAATGAGGTGGAAGTAGGGCAGGCTCTCTCAGAAGCCCTTTCAGGTGGGTTGCCAGGCTTGAAGCGGGAGGATCTCTTTATCACTTCTAAGCTCCTGTTTGCAACCACTGCTCCCAAGCGAATGGATGCTATCCTTGAGGTTTCTTTGAAGAATCTTAAGCTTTCGTATTTGGACCTCTATCTTGTCCACTGGCCAGTTAGTGCGCAAGTTGGAGATGCCACTGACCCTCCTTATCAACAAGGGAAGCCAACATTGCGTATCAAGGAGGCATGGCAAGCAATGGAGAGCTTGCTTGAGAAGGGCCTTGTGCGTGCCATTGGTGTAAGCAATTTCAACATCTTACAACTGGAAGAACTGCTTAGTTTTGCCAAGATAACTCCTGCTGTCAATCAAGTAAGGTGTAAGTTTCCATTCTGTAATGGTTTGTCTAGTTTTGGACTCAATCCAATGCATCACATCTTTGTACATGTATTTATCCTTTTACATTGTACTCTTATGTAAATGCTGTATGCATTTATATGGACGTACAATGTAAATGGAAACTTTTACCTCCTTAAGTTTTGTTTGGTTGTGTTTCCATTCCTAATAATTTGTTGTTCTCATTTTCCCTTTCTCATTGTTTGAGAGAGAGAGAGAGAGAGAGAGAGAGAGAGAGGTTCCCCTAGTCAAATTTTTTGTTTTTAAATTTGATCCGGAAATCATGGCAGGTAGAGCTGCATCCGTTCTGGAGGCAGGATGAGTTGGTGAAGTTCTGCCAGTCTAGAAATATTCATGTTTCTGCTCATACACCTTTGGGAGTGCCAGGCAGCAACCTTAGAAGCATGCAGGATGATGCGTCTAATGGAGAGCACGAGCTATTATCCCCAAGTCTTCCAATTGTCTTTACAAGGTCACCTTCAGGACATGCGCCCCTGCTGAGGATGTCCTCTGTTGAAGTCATCAGCGAACGTCTTAATAAGACATCAGCTCAGGTATACTTTGATTTTGAGTTTTTGAAGGTTCTTGGATCGTATCCTTGGGGATGCTTTTTGTTAAGATTGGTTGGGCTTCATGCCTTGTTTTTACCTAATAAATTTATTACTGCAGAGCTTACATCTCCACCTCTATGGTACAATTGGGTACCTACCAGTGAGTATTTATTAAAAGGGCTCACTTACTCGTAGAGAAGTGTCTTGAACCCCTTTTTGTCTAGGCTTTTGGGCATGCTTGGGTCCCTGAAAAGAAATGTGCTAAGATGTACAAATTTTTCTAGGTTCAAAGTTGTAAAGTTGTTAACCAATTTTATCAATTTGTTTCTACCTTTAGATATGGATAAAAGGAATCAAGATTTTGTCATTATAGGGAATTGAATGCATACAAGGTAAAAAAAAAGATGGTTTCCTTGATTGTTGGAGCTTTTTTTTTGGGCAATTGGTTAGCTAAATATGTCAATGTTACATATGGATATCAAGGCCAACTTTGTAACTGATGTGAGCAATAGCGCTCATCATCCGATGTGCATAATTGGGTGTCGAGCTGCAGAACATGGTTAGAAAAAGACGTAAATTATTTTTCTTGAGATTGCGCCAATCGTCCTTCAATCGTGCGAATCTCGGCTTGCACCACTTGATGAACCACCAACATCTTTGGCCGGCTCGGGTTTCGAGGTCTGAAAAACCTCCTGGTGGGGAAAATTCTTCTTTGCCACCTCCATGCTCATCACCTCCATGCGAAGTTCCGCTTTGGGTGATGACCATACATTGAAGTCTTGGGTTCTTAAGTTCACGAGGAACTTGGGTTCTTGTGGTTCTTGGGTTCTTGAGGGTCTTGAGTTCTTGAGGTTCTTGAGGGTCTTGAGTTCTTGAGGTTCTTCTTTAGCTTGCAATTCGTGTTAGAGAAGGATCTTCTCTTACCCAAGCTCTACTCTTCCCTGCGGACGCACCTCTTGGCGGCCTTGCGCTCACACCAAGGTTGTTTTTTCCCACCTCACGTCGATTGGCCGGCCGCTAAGTGCACGGTCCGCTCTCAATGAGTGAAAAGAGGAACAAGGGAAGGCTGGACAAGCCCATCTTTCTTGGATTTCTATCACTATTCAAAAACACGGTTAGGAATTGATACGTCCAAGTGGACTTGGGTTATGTGCGACCGCAACAAGCAAAAAAAATATTTTGTGGTTCTTTCCTTGAGTAATATAGAAACATTGCGATAGCTCTAATACCAATGTAAGGTGCAGCGGAAGTGAGTGTTGAACTCTGCTCAAGATGAGTGCTCCGAATTGTGCTCAAGGGTTCCTTTTACTTACGGAAAGGGAGAGCCTTTCGTTCCTTTAGTGAGAGAGTGCAATGATCACAAACAAAGTGGATAAACACTGTGAATGAAGGTGTTGAGACTGAGAGATTGTCACAAACCGGTGACGTGGCATGACCCCTAGAATGGGTAGCAGAGAACATGCAGTCCCGAAAAATGCAGTGGAAGGCGACGTGGCAGTAGCGTATGGACCCCCGGAATTTGCTGTGAAATTCATGGCACTTTTTACGGGTTGTACGGATTGCTTTTTGGCTACGCAAATTAGGGCTGAAAACTTACGCAAGCTGCTTTAATTTACTAAGCAAGCTTGTGAGAGGATATGCTTTATTTTTGTATGCTTTTAAATTGGCTGCTTTTGGGGCTCTGCTTTTAGCATCCCTTCTAAACCTTTATAAGTGTGGTTTGGGCTCTCACTTCTCAGAGCATTTGGACGCAGTCTTAAGAGTGAGACCCTCCCACTCCCTTGTACTTTGAGTTGCAGATTAATAAAAAAAGAAATACCGAAAGGGACGCTAGTAATGGGGCCAATATTTCTAGGCACGGAACTCTGCCGGGCCGTGCCGAATCAATTGTGAACTGTGAATTGTTTTGAAGTGAATCTCTGTTGTGTCGTGGTAGAATCTTTACTTGGAATGTCCAAGTTTGTTATAGTGGTATCAGAGCGCGACCGATTTCTCTTCTACCGACAAATCCGATCCTTTTTCTAGCGACACTTATGGATTCAAACAGAGATCAATCGACTTCCTCTGCATATGGAGATGCGGAAAGAGATCACGAAGAAGATTCTCTCGAGGAGTATGGCCCACCTCGGCCTACTCCGGCGGAGATTGAAGGGATGAAGCGTCGACAATTGGTTGACGATGCGACAAAGATGATGGTCAACATTGCGAAGGACCCCAAATTTGCAAAATGTTTGACTCAGATATCCTTTGACGAAGTGCACTCTTAGTGGCAGAAGGCCACAGAACCACCCCTCAAACCGGCACTCAAGAAACCTCCTCCTCCAAGGATGTTTACAGAGCAAGAATTAGAAGAGATGGTTGATACACGGATTTCTCAGCTTTTTGACGCATCCAACAAAGCCAAAAAGCACGACAAAAATCAGAAAAAAGAAACTAACTTCCCAGGTTATTTGGGTCATCAATCTGCTTTTGCCTCGGCAAGAAAGTAGAAAAAGCATGTCAGTCTTGAAGGAGTATCCAGTTCTTTTTCTTTTTCTTTTGACAGTTCTTCTAGCTCTTTTGACTCGAGCGAAGAAGATAGAAAAGGGAAAAAGCGAAGCAAAAAGCAAAGCTTTGGCAAGAGCAGTGAAAAGGCAAAGAAGCCTAGATTTCGCCCAGTTTCTGACAGTTCTACAGAGGACTCGTCTTCAGACAGTCCGGACTCCGATGATCACAGATTCTATGCAAAGAAGAAGAATTTCTATAAAGTCAATGAGTATGACTTTCTGGAGGATAAAAGCAAGAAAGTTCGAGAATTTAAAGAAGGTGGACAGTCAATTAAATTTGACACGTTTTGTGGATTTCGAGATGCTTCAAGGGCTTTGGCCTTCATCTAGCAATTTGATATAGCTTTCTCTGGAGGGCATTACTCAGAGCACTCCAAGATTCAGAGGGCTACCTCTTACTTCAAGGGAAATGCTTGAACTTGGTGGTCCACTCTTCTATTGAACAAGAAAGCGCCAGTTAAATGGCTGAAATTTAAGAGGCTTTTTATTTCTTGTTGGTTGACTCGGGAGTATCAATGCGACATACGAACTGCTTGGAACCATCTTCGGATGACCAAGAAAGATACCTTGGACGTATATTGCGAGAGATGTTGGAGCTCTTTGTTGCTTCATTTAAGAAGATCTCGTTTAAAGAACAGATTGAGCGGTTTACATTGGGACTTCCTACGGAGATCCGAGATCACTGCTTAGAGTAAAAGTCAAGATTCTATCGAAGAACTAATGAGTAAGGCGAAACGGGGCTTTGCCATTCACTCAGGCAGTTTGACCTACCCCACAGATGAGATCATGACGTAGAAAACAGAACAGACTTCTAAAAATGAAAGTAGAAAGAGGAAGAACCCCCAAGATCAGAAAGATAAGGATGCACGACCCCGGCTCACTGCGGGAGAGAGCAGACTACATCAAAGAGGGGAAGTGTTTTGGATGCAGGGAACAAGGACATATCTCCGCGAAGTGCCCTAAAAAGGCACAGAAAGATGAAGATGAAGAAAGGCCAGAGAGTTCAAAAGTAGCTGAGGATTGTGGATGGAAAGGCAAGATGAAAGGAGGACTGGTTCGAGATTGCATGGGTACTTACCCAAGCACGGTTGATGAGAGTACAGAATTTGCCAAGCTTGGGGCAAAGTGAAAGATCAAGAGGCCCTGATTTTCTTTGATGGAGGAGCCAAGGCCAACTTTGTCACAAATTGATGATGTGGCTGCCCAATGCAACACACATCCACCCTTTTTGGCATGGACAATCGCGCAGAATACTGGCTGGAACTGCTGAATACCAGCTGGAACTGCTGACGTGGCTGCTGCCTGAAATTGCTGACGTGACACTGCCGTACGGATAGGCCCGTAAAATTCGGCACGAAATGTGGAAGCTGACGTGGAAGCAGCGATGTGGCCTGTCCGTCAAATCCGGCGCGATTTGCGGAGATGCTTACGTGGCAGCAACAATGGCAACTTGCTTTTGCTGGTTGATTTTGGCTACGCAATCTGCAAGAGCTTTTGGGACATTGCTTTTGGCTACGCAATGGGTGAGAGAGAGAGAGAGAGAGAGAGAGAGAGAGAGAGAGAGAGAGAGAGAGAGAGAGAGAGAGAGAGAGAGAGAGAGAGAGAGAGAGCTTTTATTTGCTTTGCTTTATTCTCTACGCAAGAAAGGGTTAAAGAGAGGGAGAAAGGGTCAAAAGCTTTTATTTGCTTTGCTTTATTCTCTACGCAAGACAGGGTCAAAAGCCTTGCTTTTGTGCCAAGTATGGCTTGAGAGAGAAAAAAAGGAAAGCGCTTGCTTTATTTTTAAAGGGCTTTTGATTTTCAGCTTTTGGGGCTTTGCTTTTGGCATCCCTTGTAATCTTTAAATATGCGAGCAGGCCTCTCACAACTCAGAGCATCTGGACGCAGAGTCTGAGTGTGAGCGTTTGCCCGCACTCTTGTACTTTGAACACAGATTAATACAAAAAGAAATACTGAAAGGGGCGCGAGTCTTTGGGGCCTATATCTCTAGGCATGGAACTCCGTCGGGCCAGTGTCGAATCAATTGTGCAAGTCACACTAAACCTCATTCTCCCTCCCCTTCTTTGCTAAGCAAACCCTATCTCCCTCCCAAAAAACCCTTCGTATTCTCACAAAGATCCTTCTATCCCCCTTCCAAAAAACCCTTCCAATCCCCTAGACCTTCTACCTACCCCCACCCCTCGTCATCAAAACACCCATCCATAGCTTCTAAACCACCTCATTTCTCAACCATTAAACGACCTTTAGAATCTCCCCACAAAGATTCTCCTCCTTACAAGAAAAAACCTAACTCTACCCACCAGCTCAACACACCTATCAATCCCTCCTACCCTCTTAAACCTCTTAGCCCTCCACACCCTACCATTTCTCACCCCATTTCATCACCTTTGCCCTCCTCCTCCCACAAGAAAGCCTTAGTTCTAAATCACACCTCCCACTACAATCCAAAGCGCTCGGGAAAAGAGAGAGGGAGGAGGGACTAGGGCTACAACACCCCACGACATGGGTGCATCTTTCCTTCTCAAAGCCCCCCCTCCTCCCTTATCTTTGGATCTCCAACATCGCCCCTTCAAGACCCTTTGGCAAAGATTACCTTGAACTTCCAACCTACAAAGGGCGGGTGAGAAGAAAGTATTGGCTACCCCTTACAAACCCTCAAGGCTACAAACTTCTCCTCTTTGGTAGGCTTAAAGCCTTCTCTTTAGATGATGGGGTTTCCAATTTTAAAGTGCACAACCTTACGCCTAAGATACTCTCTCCCCCGGAAAAGCGGTGCCTAGCTTTAGGTTTAAAATACATCCCCCCTCCTCCTAACCCTTCACCTTCTTCACTTCTTATTGCACATAACACGATGGCAAGAATTCTCAACCTAAAACTTTTTTTCAAGAATCATCCAACCCCACCACCTTCTCCTTTCAAAGTACCAAATCCCCTTTGGAAGCCGCCCTTGGAAAACCCCGCTCTCAATCTAATCCTACGCAATAACCTTCATAACCTTAACCACCTTGTCTACTCCAATTTCTTCCCTCCTTCAAAGCGTCCCCGCTTTGTCTCACAAGCCTTATGTAGTCTCAAAGTGGACCCTTCAATTGCCATAAAACCCGCGGACAAGCACTTAGGCTTGGCCATCCTACCTTTGGATTGGTATGAAAATAATGCACTCACCCACCTCAATGATACCTCCACTTATGAGCCTTGCTCTACCATCCCCTTTTCCTTTATTGCCTCCCTCCTCTCCTCCCTTACCATCCAATTTTCGGTGCTACCAGCTTTAGATCGTAACTTCATCCTCTCGCCCCTTGACAAACAGCTTAAACCTTGCCCCATATACTTCATTCCAAAAATCCACAAACCCTTCCTTGTCACTCGGCCTATTTGCTCATACAAAGGCTATATCTTTTGAAAAAGCCTCCCTATGGTTGCACTCGGAGCTTTTCCCTATCCTCCTCACCTATAAGCAAAATCTTAAAAACTCTCTCACCCTCGTCCAAGAACTTAACAAACTCCCCCTCCCACCCAATACCCTCCTCTTTACCTTCGATGTTGAGGCCCTTTATCCCAGTATTCCGATCAACCAAGGTCTTTTAGCCCTCGAAGCCTCCATAGCTACCCATTTTGACCCTCCTAAAACTCACTTTATCCTCTCTCTTGCGGCCCTCATCTTATCGCAGCATTACATCACCTTCAAAGGAAATTTTTGGAAACAAGTCAAGGGCACAGCTATGGGTTCCAATTTTGCCGTAGTGTATGCATGTCTATTTTTATGCCACTTAGAGAACACTTCCAAAGCTCTGATACCAATGTAAGGTGCAGCGGAAGTGAATGTTGAACTTTGCTCAAGATGAGTGCTCTGAATTGTGCTCAGGTTCCTTTTACTTCCGGAAGGAGAGCCTTTCGTTCCTTCAGCGAGAGAGTGCAAGTGATCACAAACAAAGTGGATAAACACTGTGAATGAAGGTACTGAGAATGAAAGATAGAGAGAGAAGAATACGACACCAGAATGTTGTCAAACCCTCCTCTGAAGGCCCCACTCTCTATGGGGAGAGTGGTCTACTATTGATTGCACATATCACTACAATGCTTTGGACTTGCCGACGATGAGACGAGTTGGAATCTGAGAACGCCAATGGCTGAAATCTGCAAATCTTCTATTTGCTGAATTTTGACTCTATGTCGATGACGACGATGCAACGACGACGCATTGAAAACGGAGATGCTGAAATTTGCGTTTTCCGGGCCGAAACTGCAAACTTCGATGGATCTGACCGTGTGGCGAGGATATGCTGTGGGAAGGTGAGATCTGCGAGGATCGGCGATTGTTCTGCAAAGTGTCTATGCTGAAAACTGAAAACGCTGGTCTTCTTGTTGACTTGTCGCGACGGAACTGCAAAAATGCTGGCTTTTATGCTGCTCCAAAAACGCTAGGCTGATATGATGTCATGCGGAGAGAATCTGCTAACGCTAGGGTTGATCTGCTGTATCTTGCTGTCGCCATGTTGCTGCAATTGCAAAACGCTGGGTTGATGTGCAAATTGAAGGAAACGCTGGTTGTTCTTGGTGCAAAACACTAGGTCTTGCTGCTGATGCAAAAACGCTAGGCCTGTTGGGGGTCCTGCTGAGAAGGTGCCTATTGAACTGAGTTCCTGCTCCTCTTTTGCCAGAAAGTGCTAGCGCTAGGTTTCTATATATACAAACTTAGCAAAATTGCCCTACCTAGTTTCCAACAAAAGTCACTTAAACATAATAAGTGAAAAATGTCAAAAATAGGGAAAATAGGTCTATGCATTGTAAAAATGCTCCTGATGGGTTTTGATGGAAATTTGATGATCATGCTGTGTGCAACCGGAGGATATGCATCTAATCTAAGTGTCTGGACATGCATGGTCTGCGAACAGACTCACAAAAGTGCCACATCACTTTCTATTCTAGATTGATTGACTTGATTGAATTGAACCCCGGTCATGCTGTAGCTTGTCCACGTACACATAGGGTTAGATGTATCACGTGACATCATGGCATGCCTGAGACGATTGTCTCCGACAAAGACCCCAGATTTACGAGTTTGTTTTGGAAGGCTATTTGGGAGAACATTGGCACGCGGTTGCAGTTCTTGTCATCGTTCCACCCGCAGACTGACGGGCAATTAGAGATTGCTAATTCAGTGGTACTAGATTTATTGAAGTCTTACATCTCGGATTGGAAGACTCAATGGGAAAAGTATTTACCTTTGGTGGAATTTGCCTACAATAACACGATACACTCTTCGAGGGGGAAGGTGCCATTTGAGATTATTGAAGGTGCTACGAAGGTTTCACCCTTCCCAAGCACGAAAGATAAGATTTTTGAAGCCGATGAGTACACGCGGGATTTGGACACGACTTTTGCCAAGGTCCAGAGGCTTTGCAGAAATCTCAAGAAAGACACAGAAAGGCAGCAGATCGATATCGTCGCGACTTGAAATTAAAGGAGAATGATTGGGTGCTCTTACGTTTTGAGAAGGCACGCCTGAGAAAGAAAAAGGGGAAGGAGCGGCTTTTTCCAAAGCTTAGCATGAGATACTATGGACCTTTCCAAATTTTTGAAAAGATAAATGATGTCTCCTTTCGATTGAAGCTGCCCGATACTTGGAGGATTCACAATGCTTTTCATGTGAGTCTCTTTAAGCCTTTTAAAGGCGATGTGCTCGATGATGGGGAGCCTGATGAGCAAACCGAAGTGGAGGAAAACGAGGAGATACTCGTTATAAAACAGATTTTGGCACATAAAGAAAGAAAGGTAAAAGGTAAAATGATAAGGTGGTTCTTGGTTAAATTCAAGAACTATCCTGCATTGGATGCGAAGTGGATGGAGCAAGAGGTGAAACCGGCCTGTTCAATCCAAAAAGGGCGGTAGACTTTACTTTAAACCTTGATTTAGCTTTCACCCATTATTAGTCGTCTATTTTACCTGTACTTTCTACTTTCAAGACACAACAAAGGGGAGAGGGATACAGGCTGCTAGATTGCACCTGTATGAGTAGACGGACACCAGATTGGCCCCTAACTTAGGCGCCCCTTTCGGTATTTCTTTATTGTTCAAAAGAGGGAATAAACGCTGTGGTTCCCTACAAGCTGCCCCGCACAAACTCGGCTGAATTTCCACTGTTCCAGCCCGATTTCGGCAGCATAACTGTACTAGAACCCTTCACAGTCAGTATTCCCACGCATTGACTGACTTTCCCGATGCATACGGGCACTTTGCAAAACCTGGCGAGAATCTGCAGCACGCTGAATTCTCTGTTTTCAGCCCTGAAAATGCGCCAGATCGCCTGTACAGCGGTCCCCTTGCGTCCCCGAACCTCCTGGGGGTATTAGGGTCCGTTTAGAGCCAAAACCCTAAACCTGCAAAAATACACAGCAGGCTGTAATTCACTGTTTCGGGCTCCGTTTCGCGTGCCGGTCGCATCCGTAGCAAGTCCTCGAGCTCCCGCACCTGTAGGGCTACTTGCCCTTTGAATCGGACGAGATTTCTGGCATGAAACCTCTCCGAATTCACCTGTACCTGCGGGGGGATTAGCCGCTAGCTAATCCAGTACCTGTGCAAGAGGCTCTTGCCTCTGCAATCGCGCATGAACCCACACAACTGTACATTGGTCAAATGAAGAGCCCACTAGAGGGGCATAACATACTGTCAAAGGGGGGAGAGAGGGCAGTGCGTAGCGTGCAGGGCATCACTCATGGCACCGCACTGTACATAGGAGGGAAAGCAAGCACTCCATAGCTCTTAACCTGTGACAAATTCTGCAAAACAGCCCCTCCTCTCTTCAAATTCAGCGCCAACTCTCTCTTGCATTAGAAACTGCACCAGATGGTGCCACTTGGCACATTTACAAGCATTTTCCTGTTTCGGGGTTGCCGCCTAAAAATCTCCCAACCGGTTGCCCAATTGACTTCACGGCAGAGTAAGAAAATGTTCCCCTTGTCATTCCGGAGGTAATGACGCCAACACATTTTCAGGTCCCAAAATAGCAGTTCCCTAAATTTTAGGTGATGTTGCCTTTGTATTTTTCTAGGTCATCCGACCCTCTTTGTACACTACGGCCACATCCAGAACTGAAATGTAGCCTCTGTAGCAAAGGATTCCACTTTGGCTAGTCAATGACCCCACTTGGCTAACCATAGTCCTTGTCCAACCTTAGTGCTCTCTTGCCCTCAGGCCTGGACTCCCTCTGAACAGTTCCACACTAGCTATGCAATGTAGGGCAGTTAGATTTCCCGAGGGGTGTTTCCAAAAAGAGAAAGTAAATAGATAATAAGAAAGAAATCAACAAAAAGGATAGATAGTAGTCACACGCTGGTGACAAGAGGACCTGGAAGATACTCCTCAGATTGTGAACCTTTTGGTTTAGCATAGTCTATTCCAAAATTGAACCCCAAACTCAGCCGGGCAGAATTTGGTGCAGTGGGTATATGCACAAGAGGGGAGTCGCTCCACACCTTTGTCAACAAATTGCCCCGATTTTGATACTAAAGTTATTGATGTCTCTTTTGATGTTCAGGGATACTGTGAGCTGACAGTATTCTATTGTATGACTTTATGAACTGGAATTTCCGATAGCCGGGCAGAATTTGGTGTATTGGGTATATGCACAAGAGGGGAGTCGCTCCACTCCTTTGTCAACAAATTGCCCTGATTTTGATACTAAAGTCACTGATGTCTCTTTTGATGTTCAGGGATACTGTGAGCTGACAATATTCTACTGTATGACTTTATGAACTGGAATTTCCGATAATATGATACTGATATGTTCTTGACTTGTTTAAGTGCAGGAACTGATAGACGAAATGACTGCAGCATTTCGGTCTGAAAGATCTCGATAGACATGATTGCAATATGGATTAGTTAATCGGGCCATAGTTACCCGGAACGGGAAATCGGAACGAGGAACGGGGAACGGCAACATGCATGAAATGCCATTCCCTGTTTCGGATACTCACGTTTGAAACACGGAACGGGGATTCGGAACGGGAAATTAGGATGGGAACGGGGACCCGAAAATGGCCATTCCCTGTTACTATGAATCGGGCATCGATGAGGTCCCGAGTGGATCTAGATGCGATTGCTAAATACATTGCCGATTAATCATGGTCTGAGATCCGAATGAATGTTGAATGTGATTTGTCATGTGATGTCGTGTGATGTGACTGTCGATTGGTACATGTGCTAGATGTGTGTTCCTAGTGCGTGGGTACTAACAGTCAGTGTCTGCTAAGACATATTATGGCTTCTGTCTGTTTTGTAGGCGTAATCGAGGGCAATTACAATGCTTTCAAGAGGGGGGTATGTCACAAACCGATGACGTGGCATGACCCCTAGAATGGGCAGCAGAGAACGGGCAGTCCCAAAAAATGCGGAGGAAGGCTGACGTGGCAGCAGCGTACGGACGCCCGCAATTTGCGTGGACGTGGCAGCAGCGTACGGACCCCCGCAATTTGCGACGAAATTCATGGCGCTTTTTACGGCTGTACGAACTGCTTTTTGGCTATGCAAATCAGGACTGAAAACTTACGCCAGCTGCTTTAATTTACTAAGCAAGCTTGTGAGAGGATATGCTTTATTTTTGTATGCTTTTAAATTGGCAGCTTTTGGGGCTCTGCTTTTAGCATCCCTTGTAAACCTTTATAAGTGTGGTTTGGGCTCTCACTTCTCACTGCTTAGAGCATCTGGACGCAGAGTCTGAGAGTGAGACCCTTCCACTCCCTTGTACTTTGAGTCGCAGATTAATACAAAAAGAAATACCCAAAGGGGTCCAATCTTTGGGGCCAATATCTCTAGGCACGGAACTCCGCCGGGCCGTGTCGAATCAATTGTGAACTGTGAACTTTTTTGAAGTGAATCTCTGTTGTGTTGCGGTAGAATCTTTACTTGGAGTGTCCAAGTTTGTTACAAAGATAGAGAGAGAATAATACGACACCAGAATGTTGTCAAACCCTCCTCCAAGGGCCCCACTCTCTATGGCGAGAGAGGTCTATGCTATTGATTGCACAAATCTTGTACAATGGTTTAAATGCAATGGACTTGCCGACGATGAGGACGGTGACGAGACGGGCTAAAATCTGAAAACGCTAAGGGCTGAAATTTGCAAATCTTGTATCTGTTGAATTTCGACTCTGTCGATGACGACAACGATGACGACGACGCGACGATGATGCACTGAAAACGCAGATGCTGAAATCTGTGAATAGCGGGCTCAATTTGCAAACTCTGGCTGATCTGACCGTGCGAGGATCTGCTGCGGGAAGGTGAGATCTGCGAGGTTTGGGACTTGTTCTGCGGTGTCTATATGCTGAAAACTGAAAACGCTACTGCAAATGAGGGTTTTGTCCCCGGGAATCTGCAAAACGCTGAGGTTGGTCTATAATTGCAAAAACGCCAGGCTGTCTTGTGCTCTGGTGCAAAACTCTAGGCTTGCTGCAGTGAATCTGCTAACGCCAGGTTGTTTTGCAGTCTGCAAAACACTGGGGCTGATCTGCAGTTGCTGAAAACGCTAGGAGCTATCGGGTCTTGCTGAGAAGGTGCACTGTCAGACACTGGATCTCTGCTGCCTCTTTTGCCAGAAAGTGCTAGCGCTAGCTTTCTTATATATTAACTTGCCAAAGTTGCCCTACCCAGTTTCTCAACAAAGTCACTTAATAATAATAAGTGAAAAATGGCTAAAATAGGGAAAATATGTGCATTGTAAAATGCTCACGATGTATTTTGATGGTAATGTTGATGATCATGCTGTGTGCAACTAGAGGCTATGCAACTACTTTAAGTGCCTGGACATGCACGGCCTGCGAACAGACTCATAAAGTTGCCAGAACACTTCCTAAGCTAACTGAACCCTTGTCATGAAGTAGCTTGTCCACACGCACATAGGGTTAGATGTGCACGTGATATCATCATAGACCGCACTTTGTATTGCAAAGTGCTGTGTTCGATCCATATGGGAGTACCAATGGAATGTAGATCTTCGGCAATGATTGTCGACTCCATCATTCCGCTGAAGGGTATCATGGGGATACACCGTCATGCTCTTTTGAAGCGGTGATTGAAAGCCTGCTTCGAATTTCCACATCTTTTCCTCGTCGGAAATCTTCATGAAAGGTGTAACTTTTAGAAGAACCGACCAATACTTGTCATGTTCCTTCTGGGCGAGCTAGTCTCATCCCTTCCGATATCCTTCTCAAAGTTGGGTGGAAGGAATTGTTGATAAAAGTCAAATTTGAACCGAGTCCACTTTCTAGCTTGTGTACCTTCAAAATCTTGGCTAACCACCGGTTGGTTGCTGTCTCCTTGAGATACATCCCAGCATGACGCAACTTGGATTTTTTGGTAAAGTTTCTATTGGCAAAAGCAACTTGAAACTGTCTAATAAAAGACAGTGCCTTGGAGATGTCTCTCCGTCTTGTGTAACTGTCAAACTTGACATCCTTGTCACTAGATTTGAAAACCCGCATCTTGTGGCGACACTTGCGGTCATGCTTCTTGAATTTGGGCTTTTCCTTAGTATTACGTAGGGAAGTATTAGGCGTTCTCTTCTTGGAAGAAGGCTTAGATACTGTATGAGAATGGAAGTAGTAGTATAATCAGGAGAGTATGATGGAGAAGAGATAGAGACATCCTTGCTTTCATTTAGTAGAGAGAGTTCTTTTTCCTGGGCCTTGCTCTTGGAAGGCCGTTTGTTTCGAGATCACTTGTGCGCTTCGTCACCTCTTTCCCCGTTTTCCTCTTGCGGGTTACCACTAGCAGAATTTTTCTGACGCCCTTCGGCATTTGTTCCTTGCGGCTTCTTGATTTCATCCAAAACCTTCCAGACAGTCGGTATTGTGAGAAGTTGCTGCCATTCCGTGATTTGAACTCGTACTTGCTGAAGTTCATCTTCAACGGCTCTCCCTTGGCTCGCCATGGATCTTCCCGTTCCTTCTTGGAATCATCCTCCTTTGCAGAAAAAGAGAGGTGATCGAGGTCTAATACCATGTGTAATCCTTTATCTAGATTTCCTCCCAGACTAATGTAATAGTTCCTATCCGATACTCCTGTCACTCATCATGTGATGCATCTTGAATACCCATTCCTTTGTCTCTCCCACCGAACTTATGGAACAACTTCTTCACGATGCTTAATGTCACCTATCATATGACACATCAAAGATGTTGATTCCTGATGGCTTTTATCAATTCCAGTAGATTTACAGTTTCTAACTTTTACAATTCAAGTGTACACAATTAAATATCCTACTTTCATTAAATAAAAATTAATCCAAAAATAACAAAATAGTCTATTTAGCAATGGTGGTCTACTCTGTTTTTCCGCAGAGAAGGACCTAAGAAGTGGGTAAAATTCAAGAGATTTCTCATTGTTGCTTGGATAACAGAGAAGATGTCATCACGGCTTGGCATCACTTGAGAATAACGAAGAAAGTCACTTTGGATGACTACTGCCAGAGGTTTTAAGATACAATGTCCTCGTCTTGGAGGATCACTTTGAAGGACTAGATTAAGCAGTTTTGCTGTGGTTCGCCAAAAGAGATTCGACGATATTGTCTGCAAAAGAAGTCTAACTCCATACAGAGACTTATGGGACATGCCAAGCAAGGTTTTGGTATGCACTCCGGCTCATTGTCCTATCCTACAGACAAGCTAGTGTTGAGCTCAACGGGGCAAGAGTCTTACAGGGAACCAAGGGAAGTGGATTACATTTATTAGAGAATTCCGTAGAAGGAAATTGGTGGATTGTGCATCCCGAGGCTTCTGAAGAAGCAAGAGAATTTGTTGATGGTTCATCAGAGAATTCCAACGATTCAGATTGAGGTGCTAGTGGACAGGGGAGGTTAGTGGGGCTATCAACAGGTTACAGGGCACACGAAAAGAACAGAAAGGTAAGCTAGGTCCACCGGATAATTTGATCAAGGGCACCTTGTCTCTTGTGGCTCTCGATGCAAAGTGGATGGGGGAGGAGAACATTGCAAATTCTCTTCAGTTTTGAGCTGTACCTTGAAGATTTTGGATTATTAGTAGTATCTATGCCAAAAGTTACCGATGAATTAGTAGGTTGAATTTGGTGCGGTGCGGACTGCACAAGAGGGGAGCCACTCCACTCCTTTGTCATAGATTGCCTAGATTGAATAAAATCACTATTTTGTCTTTGAGATTTTAGGAATCCTAACAGGCTGACAATATTTTGTGGGATGACTTTATGAAATTATGTACATGAATTGAAAATTTCCTTGATTGAATTGATGACATGTGCTCTTTCATGTGTGTATTGTTAGAGACATGTAGAGAAAGATGAAATTTTTGCAACTTTTTGTCTGATGAATGATTTGAACATAGTGCATCTAGACATTTGTTAGAGATTAGCGAGATTTGGATGTGATGGCCAAGTGAATAAGAACTAAATGTGACTCTAGTGCATCAAGATTTCTATCCAGATGAGATGACTGGATACTGTTGTGAGTGCATCAAGTGATTTGGAAGGATGAGATGGCTACACAGGGATCTAGGTGCATTAAGAGTTCTGGACGGGATGAGATGGCTAGATTGAAAGATTGAAACATAGTGAATTTAGTATAAACTAAGTGTGTGATTTTGCATGCTATGTGAATGTACTGTCTTGTGGGGATGGTCATGGGCATGGTTTGCTTGAAATGGGAAAAGAAAGGGCCTAAATATGATATTAATAAGATTTAGTAGATCAAGACATTCATGAAAAGTTGAGCGTGATTAGGATGTGATTGCTAAATAAATTGCAATGATCATGGGATTGACCTAAGAAAGAACCCTTTTACAGGCTTGACACTCCAAGCGAGAAATCAATAGCAACACATCAGCTGAAACTGCAAACAACTGATTTGAACTTGGAAAAAAACATAAATACCATTTCCCAAGGGTCTAGCTGTCTCCGAAACTCTACGCCTAGATGCTCTCTAAAAAGTGGTCCCGAGGATTCTTTTAGACTATACAAGAGATGCCCAAAAGGAGACACCTTATCTCAAAAGCACGGATCTCCAAAAGCATCAACACTAAGAGATGCTGGGTCCCATTAGACGAGACCCCATAAGTTGGGAACAACTTATAAATTAGTCATTTATTCATTTGGACATGTTTTGTTATCCGTCTTGAAACAAGTGTGATCGTCCTCGATTACGCCTGCAAAATCAGACATAAGCCATAAACTAGTTCAATAGAGACTGACTCTAAGTACCGATACACTAGACGGCACAAATCCAGCGCTTGCACAAAGACGACAATCATTGAACATCCACATCACATTCAAATCAAATCACATAAAATCAAATCACATAAAATCCATCCAAATCTAGGACCATGATTCTTGGCAACGTGTTTAGCAATCGTATCTAGATCCACACCGGACCTCACTGACGTGGGATTAACTAATTGGTATTGCGATCATGTCCATAGAATCTCAAGACCGAAATTATGTAGTCATTTCGCTTCCAAACCTTCACTCAAACACAGTCACATGAGAGAGCAGAGAAAAATTAGATTCATTTTGTGAATTCCTAGTTTGAAGTACTTATTTTATAAAGTCATCCAGCAGAATACTGTCAGCTCATCAGTATCCCTGAAATCCAAAGGAAAATCAGTGACTTTATTACATCTGGGTAACCTTTGACAAAGGAGCGGAGTGTGTAACAGACTTGGACACTCCAAGTCAAGAATCAACTGCGACAACACCAAATTACCACTTCAAAACAATTCACAGATCACAATAGATTTGCACTGGCCCGACGGAGTTCCGTGCCTAGAGATATTGGCCCCAAAGACTGGCGCCCCTTTCGGTATTTCTTTTTGTATTAATCAATCATCAAAGTACAAGAGAGCGGTTAGGGTTTCACTCTCAGACTCTGCGTCCAGATGCTCTAAGAAGTGAGACCCTCACCACTAATTTAAAGGTTACAAGGGATGTCCAAAAGCAGAGCCCCAAAAGCTTTTAAAATCAAAAGCATCAGTTCTCTCTCTCTCTTAGAGAGTCTTTTCTCTTTTTTTTATAAAAAAAAAGCAAAAGCAAAATTCGCGTCGCTCATCATTTTCCAAAATTTTTTTTAAAAGAAAAATAAATAATCCGCCCCCACGATTTTCGAAATTTAGGGTTTTTGGCAAAAATTAGGGTTTGCAGGAATTTTAGGGTTCCTGGCAGAAATTAGGGTTTCTGCTGTCCGCCACGTCATCACTTTGTGACATACCCCCCTCTTGAAAGCATTGTAATCGACCGCGATTACGCCTGCAAAATCGACAAAAGCCATAAACCGTCTTAGCAGACATTGACTGTTAGTACCTACGTACTAGGAACGCACATCTAGCACATGTACAAAATCGACAGTCACATCACACGACATCACCAGACATCACAGGACATCACATGACATTCAACATTCATTCGGATCTTAGACCATGATTTATCGGCAATGTAGCTAGCAATCACATCTAGGTCCAGTCGGGACCTCATCGATGTCCGATTGACTAACCCCTATTGCAACCATGTCTATTCGAGATCAATCAGACCAAAATGCTGCAGTCATTTCGGCTATCAGTTCCTGCACTCACAAGAAGTCAAGAACAAATCAGTATCATAATCAGGAATTCCATTTCATAAAGTCATCCAACAGAATACTGTCAGCTCTCAGTATCCCTGAAGCTCAAAGAGACATCAGTGACTTTAGTATCAAAATCGAGGCATCTGTTGACAAAGGAGTGGAGTGACTCCCCTCTTGTGCATCCCACTGCACCAGATCTCCGGCCAAGCTGAATTCTGGGTTCCGTTTGGAGTAGACTATGCTAAACCAAAACATCGAGGTAAAGTTTCACAATCCGAGGAGTATCTGCTAGGTCCTCCTCCTCCATCCACTTCGCATCAAATGCAGGAAAGTTCTTGAACTTAACCAAGAACCGCCTTCGGACTTTACCTTTCTTCGTATCATTATGTGCCAAAATCTGTTCAGGAACAAGGATCTCCTCGTTTTCTTCCACTTCGGGTTGCTCATCAGGCTCCCCATCATCAGGCACATCACCTTTAAAAGGTTTCAAGAGATTCACATGAAATGCATTGTGAATCCTCCAAGTATCTGGCAGTTTCAGTCGGAATGAGACTTCATTTATCTTTTCAGTAATCTGGAAAGGGCCGTAGTATCGCATACTAAGCTTTGGAAAAAGCCTCTCCTTTCCCTTGTTCTTTCGTAGGCGTGCCTTCTCAAAACGTAAGAGCACCCAATCATCCTCCTTCAATTTCATGTCGCGACGATGGCGATCCGCTGCCTTTTTCTGTCGTTCTTGAGACTTCTACAAAGTCTCGCGAACCTTGGCAAAAGCCGTATCCAGATCTCGCGTATATTCATCCGCTTCAAAGATCTTATCTTTCGTGCTCAGGAAGGGTGGAACCTTTGCAGCACCTTCAACAATCTCAAATGGCGCCTTCCCTGTCGACGAGTGTATCGTGTTATTGTAGGCAAATTCCACCAAAGGTAAATATCTTTCCCATTGAGTCTTCTGATCTGAGATATAAGACTTCAATAAATCTAGAACCACTGAATTGGCAATCTCGGATTGCCCATCAGTCTGCGGGTGGAACGATGACGAGAACTGCAACCGCGTGCCAATGTTCTCCCAAATTGCCTTCCAAAACAAACTCGTAAATCTGGGGTCTCTGTCGGAGACAATTGTCTCAGGCATGCCATGTAATCTGAAAATCTGGGCCACAAACAGTCTCGCTAAGTGATCCGGCTTGACTGTTTTCTTCACTGGAATGAAATGAGCCTGTTTGCTGAATCTGTCAATAACAGTCCAGATACCATCGTGACCACTCTGTGTTCTCGGGAGATCAAAAATGAAATCCATCTCTATACTTTCCTAGGGGCGGGTGGGTATGGGTAAAGGCTGTAACAATCCCTGTGCTTTATGCCTGTTAAACTTGACCTTCTGGCATACCAAGCAACTGCGCACAAACTCTTCCACATCTTTCTTGAGTCTCGGCCAAAAGAAATATCTCTCTACCCCTTTCATGGTGGTAGCAATGCCGCGGTGACCCGTAAAAGGTGGACAATGGCATTCAGTCATAACCTTTTCCCGCAACGGCTGTGTAACGCACAACATAGTCTTTTTCATCAAGTAGCCTTCCCGAAGGGAGTATCCAGCTACTATCTCCCCATCCCGTATCCGTGTGAAAATATCTGCAAAATCTGTATCTGTGGCATATTGGTCGACCATATCCTCGAAGCTCCCATGATGTATCGCGGAAATAGCCAGAACCAACGGTTTTTGAGACAAAGCATATGCCACCACATTCTTCTGTCCGTGCACATGGACAATCTGGAAGTAGAACTGTGACAAGATGTTCGCCCACCGCATCTGTTTTTCCGAAAGCTGCTTCTGTGACAAGAAGTAGCGCAAACTCTGATGGTCTGTAAAGACAGTAAAATCCGCTCCGAGTAGGTAATGCCGCCACTGAGTAAGAGCATGGATAACCGCCAAAAGCTCTTTCTCATAGATCTATGCTGTCATCTCCGGCCTAGAAAACAAACGGCTCTCGTAAGCTATGACATGGCCTTCTTGCATCAAGACCGCACCCAGACTACGACCACAAGCATGACAAAATACTTCAAATGACTTCTGCAAGTCCGGCAAAGTCAAAATAGGTCCCGTAGTCAATTTCTCTTTCAACGTCTGAAAGGCAGTCACCTCTGGGGGTCCCCACGAAAAAGGTACTCCTTTCTGTGTCAAGATATGCAAAGGGGAAGCAACCTGTGCAAACTTTCGTATGAACCGCCTGTAGTACGAACACAGTCCCAAGAAGCTTTTAACTTCATGGACATTCTTCAAGTCGGGCCAATTACGGATAGTCTCTATCTTGGCCGGATCCATTTGCACTCCTGCGGCTGACACAATGTGTCCCAAAAAGTGTATCTCTGGTAGGAAAAATTCACTTTTCTTTGCATTAATCACTAACTTGTGATCTCGTAATGCCTGAAAGACGTGAAGCAGATGATCTCTGTGTTCTGCCTCATTCTTGGAGAAAACAATGATGTCGTCAAAGAAAGTGCCAACAAATAGCCTGTACTCTCGAAAAATCCTATCCATCATCCGGTTAAATGTTGCAGGAGCATTGGTTAAGCCAAAAGGCATCACCAAAAACTCAAATAACCCAAAAGTCGTCCGAAAAGCTGTCGTGTAGACGTCTCCCAGTGCTATTCTGATCTGATGATATCCACTCTTCAAGTCAATCCTGCTAAAACATGAGGATCCCTGTAACCTGTCGAGTATATCATCGATCCTAGGAATCGAAAATCTGTTCTTGATGGTGATTTTGTTGAGAGCTCTATAATCGATGCACATTCTCCAAGATCCGTCTTTCTTCAAAACCAACAATACTGGAGAGCAATACGGTGAAGTACTAGGCTGGACAAGACCCTTTTCCAAGAGGTCTTTCACTTGGCTCATAATCTCTTCATTCTGTGCTCGGCTCACACGGTAGGGTGGCCGGTTCGGTGGTGTACTACCAGGTATCAGATCAATGGTATGATCTTCAGGACGAGCAGGTGGTAACTCTCCTGGCAGGCCTTCTGAGAAGCAATCGGCGTGAGAGTGTAGAAAATCTTGGCGTTCTTTATCAAGTTTAGACATATTTGTCCTATCATCATCACTCAACTCTTTCATAAAGATCGAGTAAACAAACAGACTGGATTTCATTAATTTTGAAACGGCCGAAGCCGATATAATAGGGACAGACTCTCCCTTCAGTTTAATATCAAGTACAATTGTTCTGCCCTTTTCTGTAGTCAAAGTCGCTTTTCTCGCCCGATAATCGACCACGGCGTTGTTCTTGTGGTACCAGGGAATCCCTAAGAGAACATCACAACCCTCCAAAGGCATTATGAAGAAGTCCTCATGCCCCAAATACCCCTGACAATGCAACCGAAGTTTGCCAATGATAGGTGTAATGGCTACGTCCCTGTCGGGTGCCGCTAGAACTGCCTCTGCAAGTGGTCCCATCCGATCGGGAGTAATCTCGAGCCGCGCCGCCAATTCCGGTGAAATGAAGTTGGCCTTGGCTCCTCCATCAAAGAAAATCAGGGCCTCTTGATCTTTCACTTTGCCCCAAGCTCGGCAAAGTTCTGTACTCTCATCCATGGTGTCCGGATCAGTACCCACACAATCTTGAACCAGTCCTGTTTTCATCTTGCCTTTTCATACACGGTCCTCAGCTGCTGTTGAACTCTCAGGCCTTTCGTCGTCTTTATCATTCTGTTCTTTCTGTGCCTTATCAAGGCACTTCGCGGAGATATGTCCAGTTTCCCCGCATCCAAAGCACTTCCCCTCCCTGATGTAGCGAGTCAGCTCCTGAGGAGTAAGTCTGGGTCGTGCATCCTTTCTCTGGGTTGCTCTTTCTTTTTCTACTTTCATTCCCAGAAGTCTGTCCGGTTCGTTGTGTCATGACCTCATCTGTGGGGTAGGTCAGATTGCCAGAGTGAATTGCAAAGCCCCGCTTCGCATGACTCATCAACTCCTGAATAGAAGCTGACTTCTGTTCCAAGCAGTGGTCTCGGATCTCTGTAGGTAGACCCAATGTAAACCGCTCAATCTGTTCTCTAAACGAGATCTTCTTGAATGAAGAGGCAGGTAGAAAAGAGTTCCAAAATCTTTCACAGTAAGAATTCACCGTATCGCTCTTGGTCATCCGGAGATGGTTCCAAGCAGCTCGTATATCTCGCTCAAACTCTTGAGTCAACCAAGAAGAAATAAAAAGCCTCTTGAATTTCAGCCATGTAATTGGCACAGTCTTGCTTAATAGAAGCGTGGACCACCGAGTGCGAGCGTTCCCCTTAAAATAAGAGGCAGCTCTCCGAATCTTGGAGTGCTTTGAATAGCGTCCTCCCGCGAAAGCGATGTCAAACTGTTGTATAAAAGACAAAGCCTTTGAAGCATCGGAGTATCCCGAAAAGTATCAAACTTAAGTGCTTGGCCACCTTCCTTAAACTCTCGGACTTTCTTGCTTTTATCTTCGAGAAAGTCATACTGGTTGGCTTTGTAAAAATTCCTCTTGTTTGCATAAAAGTTTCCGTTGTCAGAGTCTGAACTGTCCGTAGACGAGTCCTCTGTAGAAGTGTCACTCACTGGGCGAGACCTAGATTTCCTTGCCTTTTTCTTGCCCTTTCCGAAGCGTTGTTTCTTGCTTCGCTTTTTGCTTTTCCCGTCTTCTTTGCTCGAGTCTGAAGAGCTAGAAGAACTGTCAGAAGAAGAAGAAGAAGAACTGGGTAGGCCTTCAAACTTGACGCGCTTCTTCAGTTTCTTTGCTTTGTCGAATGTCGATTGACGACCCAAATATCCCGGGAAGTCAGTACCTTTGTTCTGCTTTTTGCCGTGCTTTTTGCCTTTCTTTTGCACGTCGAAAAGCTGAGCAATCCGTGCATCAACCACGTTCTCCAGTTCCTTCTCCGTATATTTCTTGGAGGCAGAAGGTTTCTTGAGAGCGGGTTTCGGGAGTGGTGTTGTGGTTCTCTGCCACTCCATCTGTACCTCTTCCAAAGAGGTCTGGTTCATATATTTTGCCATCTTCGGGTCCTTGGCAAAATTGAGCATCATCTTTGTTGCATCGCCAATCAATTGACGACGCTCCATCTCTCTTTGCTCCGCCTGAGTAGGCCGAGGCGGGCCATACTCTCTGTCTGAATCTTCGTTGTGATCCCAGCCCGCATCTCCAGATGCAGAGGGAGTCGACTGATCATTGCCTGAAGCCATAGGTGCCGCGGAAAAAATTCGGGGATCGGATTTCCCGTAGAAGAGAAATCGGCCGTGCTCTGATACCACTGTAACAGACTTGGACACTCCAAGTCAAGAATCAACCGCGACAGCACCAAATTACCACTTCAAAACAATTCACAGATCACAATAGATTTGCACTGGCCCGGCGGAGTTCCGTGCCTAGAGATATTGGCCCCAAAGACTGGCGCCCCTTTCGGTATTTCTTTTTGTATTAATCAATCATCAAAGTACAAGAGAGCGGTTAGGGTTTCACTCTCAGACTCTGCGTCCAGATGCTCTAAGAAGTGAGACCCTCACCACTAATTCAAAGGTTACAAGGGATGTCCAAAAGCAGAGCCCCAAAAGCTTTTAAAATCAAAAGCATCAGTTCTCTCTCTCTCTTAGAGAGTCTTTTCTCTTTTTAAAAAAAAAAAAAGCAAAAGCAAAATTCGCGTCGCTCATCATTTTCCAAAATTAAAAAAAAAAAATAAAAAAAAATTCCGCCTCCGCGATTTCCGGAATTTAGGGTTTTTGGCAAAAATTAGGGTTTGCAGGAATTTTAGGGTTTCTGGCAGAAATTAGGGTTTCTGCTGTCCGCCACGTCATCACTTTGTGACAGAGTGACTCCCCTCTTGTGCAGTCCCGTCTGCTCCAGATTCAACCCTGCTGATCTTCGGGATCTCTCGGAATAGTCAAAGCTAGATCGAAAGCCTCAAGGCAAAGTTCCAAATCTAAGGAGTATCTGCTAGGTCGTCCTCCTCCATCCACTTCGCATCCAATGCTGGATAGGTCTTGGCTAAGAACCGCTATTCACTTTACCTTTCTCTTTCCTTTCCTTGTGAGCCAGTATTTGTTCGGGAACGAGTATCTTCTTGCTCTCTTCTACTTCAGGTTGCTCCTCAGGCTCCCTGTCGACTGTCACCTCTCCCTTGAAAGGTTTTAAGAGACTCACATGAAAAGCAATGTGAAGCTTCCAAGCATCTGACAACTTCAATCTGAAGGATACTTCATTTAACTTCTCTTGAATTTGAAAAGGGCCATAGTATCGCATTCTTAGCTTTGGAAAAAGCCAATCCCTCCTTGCCATAGTTTTCTTAGGTGTGCCTTCTCAAGCCGTAAGAGCACCCAATCTCTTCCTTCAATTGCAAGTCGCGTCGATGTCTATCAACTGCCTTCTTATGCCGTGCTTGAGACTTCTTAAGAGCCTCGCGAACCTTGGGAAAAGCAATGTTCAAATCTCTCATATATTGATCTGCTTTAAAATCTTATCCTGGGCCTGGAAAATTCTCTGATCTACCAGTTGATTCCCTTTTCCTTTCTGAACTTGTGCCCTGGGACCTGTGGGTAGCTTCGCTGGCTTCCCCTGTCCATTGGCATGTCAGTTTCCATCATCGGAACCATGAGACGCACTATCATCTAATCCCCTTTCTCCGGAATCCTCTTATGAACTTGCATTTGGTTCCCTTAGTTCGTTAGAACCCTACCATCTGATTTTTTTCGAGAATCTTGTGATGAGCTGTCATCCGGTTCTCCTGATTCATTCTCTTCAATCTAGTGAACTCTTGCCTTGTTGAGGTAGATACTATCTTGTCCGTAAGATAAGTAAATGAGCCGGCATGTATTCTGTTGCTTAGCATGTCCCATAAGTCTCTGAATGGAGTCAGACTTCTGGTTCAAACAATAGTCTCGAATCTCTTTTGGCAAATCACAGCATTGCAAAGCTTCTGGCAATAGTCGTCCAATGTATCTTTCTTAGTCATTCTCAATTACTTCAAATGGTGCCTTTCCCGTCAAAGAATCAACTGTGTTGTTGTAGGCAAACTCCACCAAGGGCAAATACTTTTCCCATTGAGTCTTCGGATCTGAAATATAAGACTTCAACTGTAAGGTGCAGCGGAAGTGAATATTGAACTTTGCTCAAGATGAGTGCTCCGAACTATGCTCAAGGGTTCCTTTTACTTACGGAAGGGAGAGCCTTCGGTTCCTTTAGTGAGAGAGTGCAATCGACACAAACAAAGTGGTGAACACTGTGAATGAAGGTGCTGAGACTAAGAGATAGAGAGAGAAGAGAATACGACTAGGATGTTGTCAAACCCTCCTCCGAAGGCCCCACTCTCTATGGCAAGAGCGGTCTACTTATGATTGCACAAATCTCTACAATGCTTGGACTTGCCGATGATGTCGACGACGACGAGACGGGCTGAAATCTGAAGATGCTAAGGGCTGAAATCTGCAAATCTTTATCTGCTGAATTCTGACTCTATGTCGGTGACGATGTCGATGACGACGATGCGACGACGACGCGCTGAAAACGCAGATGCTGAAATCTGTGTTTTCCGGGCTGAATCTGCAAAGTTCGCGGGATCTGACCGTGCGGCGAGGATCTGCTGCGGGAAGGTGAGATCTGCGAGGTTCGGGACTCCTTCTGCGATGTCTAAGTGCTGAAAACTGAAAACTCTGGTGCTTGTGTTGGTTCCGTCGCGGCAGATCTGCAAAACGCTGAAATGCCTGGCAGATGCAAAAACGCTAGGGCTGAACATTTGACTTGCGATGGAAATCTGCTAACACTAGGGCTGATCTGTTGTTGTCAAGTGGATCTGCCGTGTTTGCTAATGCTGAAGCTCCTCTGCAATGCAAAATTGCCAAGGCTGATCTGTCCTTGCAAAAACGCTAGCTTGATGCTGAGTTGCAAAAACGCTAGGCCATGCTGTTGGGGGTCCTGCTGAGAAGGTGCCTGTTGAGCGATGCTCATGCTACCTCTTCTGCCAGAAAGTGCTAGCGCTAGGTTTCTATTTATACAAACTTAGTAAATTTGCCCTACCTACTTTCCAACAAGAGTCACTTAATAATAATAATTGAAAAATGTCAAAAATAGGGAAAATAGGTCTATGCACTGTAAAAATGCTCTTGATGGGTTGTGATGGAAATCTGATGATCATGCTGTGTGCAACCAGAGGATATGCATCTAATCTAAGTGTCTGGACATGCACGGTCTGCGAACAGACTCACAAAAGTGCTAGATCACTATCTATTCTAAACTGACTTGACTAAACTGAACCATGGTCATGCTGTAGCTTGTCCACGGACACATAGGGTTGGATGTGTCACGTGACATCCCCTCCTTTTCAAAGTGAGGTACTGGTACAGAACTATATGGCGTCGAGGGAGATTGCCAATAACATCCGGAATCCTGGAAAGCACTCTTCGCTAGCCCACTTTGATGTGTGGGTTGTGCGATACTTGAACTTTATAAAGGTCTGGAATGCCTTCTTTGGGCCGCACCGAAAGCGGCACAAAGTCATCTGAGTCTCCTTCAATGCTTCAACTTCGTCCATAGTCATGCGTCTACCTTCTTCAAGAATCTCCGAGGCTGAAAGTCCCTGAAACCACTTCCAACACAAAAACATGAACATACCCATTCTATGTAAAGTGACTGGAAAAATTCTTGTCTTCCTAAAAAACTGTGCATGCAATGTAGATGAACAAATAGACGGAGTGCCAAACGGTTCACCACACACACACAAACAATGAGATCCAATCTTGTCTTTCTGATCTAAATCACTCAACTGTGGCAATTCACAACGGAAATGCCCATCCTTGGTGCTCAATCCTTCTTGTGCTCTTTCTACGACTGTGTCATGCCGAGGAAGAGACATGGAATGACGTCCTCGAATGCATACTTTTTAGCTTTTTATCAGAAATCCGCATACATTCGTGCTCATCCATGAGTGAAATGTGCTCAACGTACAATATGTCATGCCTAGGAATAGGGATCACATAAAGACGCTGACTAAAATACAGTAAACGATCATGAATGAAACACTCGAGACTATGCGTGTTGACTAATCATTCAAACACATAATACTTTCTGTAAGGGTTCTTTGGACCTAGGCTCGAGAGCCAAGATCGGTTCTTCGTGTTTGATCAAATCTTCCTGTGGGGGTTCTGTGGACCTCGACTCGAGAGCCAAGATCGGTTCTTCTTGATTGATCGAATCTGCAAAATGAGGTTAAATTCACTAGAGAAAGTACCAACTAACACATCATTCTTGTGAACAATCACATCATCTTTATCCTGCAAATCATCATGCTCGTGAGAAATCGCATATTGATCATCATGCTTATCATTATCATGCAATTCATCATGCTTATCTTGTGTGTCATCCTTTGGAGAAGAAGAGATTGAGAGAGTCTCCTTTTCCCGAATCTCTTCCATATGTGCCTGCTTTGAGAAAAGAGTCGCAACATCTCTTTCATGTGTCGGTCGTTCATTGCCTGTCTTGCTTTGTTCTCGCGATCAAATTCTGCTTCTCTTTCGTCGCGTTCACGTGCTATGGCTGCCATTCTATCTTGGTACTTACAATCAATTTCTGCCATTCTTTCTGCTGTTCTTGCTTCGCGTTCTAACTTCCTGTCCATCATCATCTTGTCAAAAGCTGCCATAGGATCTGGTGTAATCTTTGGCGTAGATGGGGAAGGGTCGAAAAAACCTCTTGGTGAGGAAAACTCTTCTACGCCACTCCCATGCTCACCACCTCCATGCGAAGTACCGATTCTGCTTCGGGTGATGACCATCCATTGAAGTCTTGGGTTCTTAAGTTCACGAGGAACTTGGGTTCTTGCGGGTCTTGGGTTCTTGAGGGTCTTGAGGTCTTGGGGGTCTTGAGGTTCTTCTTTCGCTTGCAATCTGTGTTAGAGAAGGATCTTCTCTTCACCCGAGTTTTGCTCTTTTCTGCGGGCGCACCCCTTGGCGGGCTTGCGCTCACACCAAGGTTTCTTTTTTCCACTCACGTCGATTGGCCGGCTGCTAAGTGCACGGTCCGTTCTCAATGAGTGGAAAGAGGCACAAGGGGAGACTGGACAAGCCCTTCTTTCTTGGGTTTCTTGTCACTCTTCAAAAACATGATTAGGAATCGACACGTCCAAGAGACTTGGGTTATGTGCGACCGCAACAAGCAAAAAAATTTCTGTGGTTCTTGTGGTTCTTTCCTTGAGTGATACAGAACACTACCAAAGCTCTAATACCAATGTAAGGTGCAACGGAAGTGAATATTGAACTTTGCTCAAGATGAGTGCTCCGAACTGTGCATAAGGGTTCCTTTTACTTACGAAAGGGAGAGCCTTCGGTTCCTTTAGTGAGAGAGTACAATGGACACAAACAAAGTGGTGAACACTGTGAATGAAGGTGCTGAGACTGAGAGACCAGAGAGAGAAGAGAATACGACACCAGGATGTTGTCAAACCCTCCTCCGAAGGCCCCACTCTCTATGGCGAGAGCAGTCTACTTATGATTGCACAAATATCTACAATGCTTGGACTTGCCGACGATGTCGACGACGATGAGGACGACAACGAGACGGGCTGAAATTTGAAAATGCTAAGGGCTGAAATCTGCAAATATTTACCTGCTGAATTCTGACTCTATGTCGGTGACGACGATGCGACAACGACGCGCTGAAAACACAGATGCTAAAATCTGCGTTTTTCGGGCTGAATCTGCAAACTTCGCGGGATCTGACCGTGCGGCGAGGATCTGCTGCGGGAAGGTGAGATCTGCGAGGTTCGGGACTTCTTCTGCGATGTCTAAGTGCTGAAAACTGAAAACACTGGTGCTTGTGTTGGTTCCGTCGCGGCAGATATGCAAAACGCTGAAATGCCTGGCAAGTGCAAAAACGCTAGGGCTGAAAATATGACTTGCGATGGAGAAATCTGCTAACTCTAGGGCTGATCTGCTGTCGTCAAGTGGATCTGCCGTGTTTGCTAATGCCGAAGCTCCTCTGCAATGCAAAATCGCCAAGGGTAATCTGTCCTTGCAAAAACGCTAGCTGATGTTGACTTGCAAAAACACTAGGCCATGCTGTTGGGGTCCTGCTGAGAAGGTGCCTGTTGAGCGATGCTCCTGCTACCTCTTCTGCCAGAAAGTGCTAGCGCTAGGTTTCTATTTATACAAACTTAGTAAATTTGCCCTACCTATTTTCCAACGAAAGTCACTTAAACATAATAAGTGAAAAATGTCAAAAATAGGGAAAATAGGTCTACGCACTGTAAAAATGCTCTTGATGGGTTCTGATGGAAATCTGATGATCATGCTGTGTGCAACTAGAGGATATGCATCTAATCTAAGTGTTTGGACATGCACGGTCTGCGAACAGACTCACAAAAGTGCTAGATCACTTTCTATTCTAGACTGACTTGATTGAACTGAACCATGCATGCTGTAGCTTGTCCACGGACACATAGGGTTGGATGTGTCACGTGACATCAATAAATCCAAAACCATTGATTTGGCTATCTCAAAATGCCAATCTGTGTGCGGGTGGAATGATGACGAGAATTGCAACCGTGTGCCAATGTTCTCCCAGATTGCTTTCCAAAACAAACTAGTAAACCGAGGGTCTCTGTTCAAAGTAATGGACTCACGCATGCCATGTAATCGGAAAATCTGTGAGACAAACAGTTTCGCCAAACGATGGAGCTTAACTGTCTTCCTTACCATAATAAAGTGGGCGTGTTTATTGAAGCTGATGACTGTCCAAATGCCATCATGCCCACTTTGAGTCTTGGGAAGGTAAAAAATAAAATCCATGGCAATGCTTTTCTAGGGAGGGGGGGGGGTATGGGTAAAGGCTGTAAAAATCTTTGGTGCCTTATGCCTGTCGAACTTGACCTTTTGGCATACTAAACAAGTGCGAACAAACTCGTCCACATCCTTTTTGAGCCTCGGCCAGCAAAAGTAACGCTCAACACCCTTCAAGGTGGTATCTATGCCATGGTGGCTCGAAAAAGGTGGACAATGGGACTCTGTCAAAACCTTTTCCCTCAAAGGCTTTGTAACACACAACATCGTTTTCCGCATCAAATAGCCGTCTCGTATGGAATAGCCTGCAACTGTCTCTCCACTCTGTATGTGGTGAAAGATGTCTACAAAGTCTGGATGTGTGGCGTAATGATCTACCATATGCTCGAAGCTTCGATGATGTATCCGAAAATAGCGAGGGCCAAGGGCTTTCTAAACAATGCATTTGCCACTAAGTTCATCTGTCCGTGAACATGGACTATCTGGAAACGGAACCGTGACAAGATGTTAGCCCACTGTATCTGCTTTCCCGAAAGTTGCTTTTGCGACAAGAAGTAGCATAAACTCTGATGGTCTGTGAAGATGATAAAGTCAGCTCCGAGTAGATAGTGTCGCCTTTGCTTAAGAGTATGGATAATTGCCAAAATCTCTTTGTCATAAGTTTGTGCGAACCGTTCAGGACGTGAAAACATCCTACTCTCGTAAGCTATGACATGGCCTTCTTGTATCAAGACTGCTCCCAGATTGCGACCACAAGCATCACAATAAACTTCGAATGGCTTTTGCAAGTCTGGCAAGGCCAACACTCGTCCCGTAGTCAACTTTGAGAGTCTGAAAGGTTGCAATCTCTGTCGGGCCCCAAGTAAAAGGAACCTCTTTCTGAGTCAGTACATGCAAAGGAGAAGCTATCTTTGCTAATTCTTGAATGAACCGCCGACAATAAGCACAAGCCCAGAAAGCTTTGAACTTCATGAACATTCTTCAAATCAGGCCTAAACGAATAGTCTCAATTTTGGCCAGGTCCATCTTTACCTCTTCTGCTAAGAAGATTGTCCCAAGAAATTAATATGAGACAAGAAAAACTCGCTCTTTTTCGCATTTGTAACCAATTTATGCTTCTACAGTGCCTGGAAAACCTACAACAGGTGGTGTCTGTGTTCTGCTTCATTCTTGGAGAAGACGATGATGACGTGAAAGAAAGTGCCCACAAACAATCGATACTCTCTAAAAATCATATCCATCATACAGTTGAATGTCGCTGGAGCATTCATAAGGCCAAATGGCATCACCAAGTATTCGTACAAACCAAAAGTCGTCCTGAAAGCTGTCTTGTAGATGTTTCTAGGAGCGACTCGGATCCGATGATAACCACTCTTCATATCAATTCGGCTAAAGCAAGTAGAACCCTGAAGTCTGTCGAATGTATCATCAATCCTAGGAATGGGGAATCTGTTCTGGTTCATTTTTCGGCTAACTCTGTAAGGTGGTTGGTTCGGTGATGTACTACCGGGAATCAAATCAATCGTGTGATCTTCAGGACGTGAAGGAGGCAATGCAAAGACCACCTTCACCGACAATTCAATTGTGTAGCAAGGCTTTGTATTGTTTACCTCTCTGATACTGTGTTTTCACAATGCAGCCAACTTCTGTCTTCTTGTAGACTGCGGCATCAAGATCTTGTCCCTCATGGATATCAGGGTATTTGGGAGCGACTTCTAGGTTGCCTTACTTCTTTTCATGTGCTCCTGCCCTAACTCGATGATCAACGTTGGCAAGATTGGAAACACAATGGAAAAAAGCCCATTACCACCAGTTTAGCAAATTTTGCCTTATCACTCTCTTATTGGACGAAAGCATTGGTTGGCTGACAAAGGCCAATAAGGCTTAGGGGGTCAAGGAATTTGCTCTTTGGTAGAGAGATGTATTGTTTTGAGGATGGCATACTAAACTTCTTTATAAGGGAAAGGCGTTTCTTTGGCAGACTATGGTGTTACAGGGCTTGCATTGGGAGCGAGTTTGCGTCGTCGTCGTATTTCCAATGGCATGTGGTTCTTTTGCACCACTTTTAGAGAAGACAATAAACATCACTTCATTACTTGTCCTCTTGCCAAGAAGATAGGGCCTTTGCTTCATCTGGTGAATCTTTTTCTCCTCATGACTGGGTTTTTGTGAAGTGTCTCATGCATGTCATCCTCACCATTTTCAGTTGCTTTTTGATATGCTTCGTTACTTGGGTTTTTGGCATATAACTGGACCACGCAGAATGCCTTTATTTTTTATGGTGCAAGTGGTGTTCAACAGCATGCATTCAGGTTGAGAGGTATTTTTCTTTGCAATGTTTTTTCGCTCACCACTGCTGGGGTCATTTCTGTGGCAAATACATGGGTCTGGAAGGATGGCATCTTGGTGGCGGCATTCGTTGCTTGATCGTCTAGCCGGACTGCTTAGCCATCTTGGTTATGGGCTTTTTGTGTTCGTGTCCAATAATGGACTTCTAGCCTTTGTACATAGTTGTTTGATGGGTTGTTTGACCATGTACATTTCGTTTAGGTAATCAATGGAGAGAGAGAGAGAGAGAGAGAGAGAGAGAGAGAGAGAGAGAGAGAGAGAGAGAGAGAGAGAGAGAGAGAGAGAGAGAGAGAGAGCGCTTTGGGATCTTTACTCAGGTGATTTTAAGATGGGGAATACAGCGGGGCACTAGTGTCCTTCCTCGCAGCCTCCATCCTGACCGCATCAGATTGAATTTTGATATTTTGAGCTGGAGTCTTTCAGAGGAAGACTGGGAAGAGATCAATTCCATTAGTCCGCAAGCGCGTCTCATTGACAGCAAACATAGTTTCTTATCTGTTAATGGACCATTGCAAGCAGTTGCAGAAATAGAGGACGATGAGCCTATTGGTGGCTGAATGATGTTTTCAGCTCTCACTTTTGAAACCTATGCATGTAAAGTATGAAAATCTGTTGTAAAATTATTACAAAGGTGTCATAAGTCATTACAGACATGCCATAACTCATTACAGAGAATTCATAGATTTGGGTGTTTTATATAACCTTTATTATTTTGATAAAGTTAGCACTGGTTGTAACATCTTCTTCGTCAGACAGGTTAGGTTTAGGAAGGTTCTAGGGCATCCATATGAGCCTTTGCACTTCTCTTTGTATATTTGTAGATTTGGCAGGTTCAAAGAAAAGTGAAGAAGCAGGCTCTTCTTCTATTGTTGGTAGTTTTGTGAGGTATGATGAACTCATTTTTGGCTTAAAATTGTTGCTTTGGACGACAGTTGGGCCCCTTTTTGCTGGCATTCGTAACTTGAAAACTTGTTGTAGATGCAAATAGTTGTGGCTTACAACTCTTTTGCTGTCTATGATGATAATAGGTCGTGGTTTTCATTATTCATCGCTCTCATGCAACAGCATATGATCTTTATGTGCACTTTCCATGTGATTGGTCCTGTGTATGCTAACAAGGCAGGATAGGTTGTACACATCTGTTTTTATTCAATTTTGCACCTTGTGATCTTTATACCTTTGCCACCTGGGTTAAGTTTTCCTTTGCTGCCCCTTGGCCAACTCTCTCTCTCTCTCTCTCTAACAAGTGCGCGTGCACTCGCATACTTTTTTTTTTTGTTTCACACACACACATACACACACACACATGCCCTTGCATGTGATTTGTTATTATTATTCCTGAGAGAACACACACACACACACACACACACAAGCTCACATGCCCTTGCATGTAATTTGTTATTATTATTCTTGAGACTTATCTTCCCTTTGAAAGTTTTGGTGTTGAAGTGCAAGCCAGAGCTCGTTTTTTGAAGTGTTTTTTATGCTTTTAATGAGAAGTACTTAAGGCTTTGTCACCCATGCGTTATGACGTCTTTTTCATGACACACCCTCGAGTCTGTTAGCCAAAATTCATATACCTTGTATGTTGTACACCTTTTCCTTGCAAGGTTCACATCGGTTCGACAACTCGACGCTTGAGTGTCCTCAGACATTGAAGTGTCCTGTATTCTTATGAGAAGTCTTGGTTTTGAAGTTCACAAATATTATATGCTCCTGAAGTTTAGGCTATAGGCTCTTGATATATTGTGCTAGAGTCTTTCAAAGGAAGACTAGAACCAGATCAATTCCGTTAGTCCGCAATTGCATGTCATTGACAAAAACAACAGTTTCTATTTATTAGTGGAATATTGCAAGCCATTGCAGAAATAGATCAAATTGGTGGATCAATGGTGATTGATTGGCTGAATGTTCTCACATCTTTTTCCACTTTTGAATCCTATGCATATAAAAGTATGCAAATTTTTCATAAGTCATTGCACATGTCATAAGTCATTACCGGGATTTCATAGCTTCGGGCTTTTTGTATAACCATTTTTAGTTGATAATCACACATTAATTATTTTTATTTGATTAACATCCACTTAATCAGGCAGATTGGGTTTATGAAAGTTTTAGGGTATCCATGTTGGGATTTGTACTTCTCAATGAATATTTGTAGATTCGGCAGATTAAAACAAAAATAAGTAGCGTGTCTCTTTTATTATCGGTACACGGGCTCCAAATGGAAGATTACACCTAAATTTTATCCTTTCAACTAAAAATCTTGAAATTTGAGCCGGTCTCATCCTTCTTGCAAAAAATTGAGGCGGCCAAATTTTTATTTCAATACGTTTTGGATAAAGCGAACCTACCTTTATTGGCGCTGTCTTTCAATAGCAAGGGAGTGTAAATACGAGAGAATTTCAGCCCCTGTACCGTAATGGTGCACCCTTCCAATTTTTGAAGGTATGTTTTATTTTTCCTCTCTTTAATCTGTAGTCTTTCTTCTTCTTCGTCCCCCCCCCCCCCCCGCCTCTCTCTCTCTCTCGCTCGGAGTGAAAGGTAGTGCCAACGTCTGTCTCTAGATGCCTTGTTTCAATACGTTTTGGATAAAGCGAACCTACCTTTTTTCGACCCCTCTGAGTCCAATTGTTTTTTTTTTTTGTTTTGGGCAATTGGGCCCCTTTTGCACTAGTCTTTGTAACTTAAAGTAATTTGTTGTAGATGCCATTCGCTGTGGGTTAAAACCCTTTTGCTATCTATGGTCCTTATGGCACATGTAGTTTTCATTACTTCATCACTTGTGTATCACATCATGTGATCTTTATGTCTTTCTATGTGACTGGTCCTTTGTATGTAGCTAAGCAGGATATGTCTCTTCTCATCCAGTTTGTACTATGCCTTCTTTTGTTAGCTACGATCTTTATATTGGTGGTCATGTGGGTTAATTAGTTTCATTTTGTGTCCTTAGCCTCCCCTAGGCCAATTCTCTCTCTCTCTCTCTCTCTCTCTCTCTCTCTCTCTCACACACACACACACACACACACACACACACACACACACACACGAACGAATTGCAGTGCTTGAAAAAAAACTTATGTTTAGTGTAATCCCACCTACAACTTTTGAGATTTACCTTTAAATATTAAATTTGAAGGTGAGAAGACCTACCAAATTTAGTGTAAAAACCTTAAAGTTTAGTTGATTTACTTCTACTATTCCTCATATGTAGGCAAATGGATGCAAAGCTTGCTTTTGAGTGATCAGAACATAAATTTTCCTTACAAAAATCATGCTACAAACGGAATTATATATTTAAATATGAACAAAGTAAGGAACCCCAAAACACACACACACACAACATCCCCCCCCCCCCCCCCCCCCGCCTCGCACGCGTGCGGCGTTGTGGGAGAATCCCATATTGGATGTAAAAGAAACATGTTACATGTGAAAACTAAAAAATCTTTCTACAAAACTTTTAGCCGTTCTTTAAAAGCTTTGCATATCTCATTCGCCACCTAGCAAAGTAAAATACTATCGGTTTCCCAGTTTTCAATATGGATAAACTAGGCAAGTATGGTTGATAATACATATGCCAAGTACCATAGGAGTTTAAAACATGGTTTATTTATTATGCAAGAATGATCACATGTGAGGAAGGAACTGCTCACGTTTGTGTGTGTGTGTGTGTGTGTGTGAGAGAGAGAGAGAGAGTGAGAGAGAGAGAGAGGGATATTGGGGCAAGCCTTTAGCTTATACTCATAATGAGAAAAATAGCATGTACCATTATGTGCATAGTCACACTACCCCCCATGGTACCCTATAGCCTCACCCATGCTACTCTTATTATAAACACTTGCTACACGTTTGATAGCCACATGTTCACTTGTGGTAGCTCACATGAACCTTGCCATTACCATATGTGCTTCATGTCCATCCACTCATTGATTCCATTCCTCCACCTTCAGTGTACATTAGGCGACTATCCAAAGCTTGTAATTTCTCTCATATTCTACAATCAATCAAGGAAGTTTTCATTCTACATTGTGTATTGAGCTCCCTAGAATCTACCTATTATCTATTGCTACGCTGTCTACACAACCATGAATGTCATAATGGTTTATCTCCTGTAACCCTTTCAATTGGTACCAGAGCATGGTGTGCGCTTAGCACTCCTTAAATACCTTCACATGATCTTAGTAGGTTAGTATTAGCATTAGATTGCATCTATAGAGCTCAATTGAGTTGGGTATCATTGGATATGTCCAAGGCTCAAGAACTTTGGGCCACTACCAAGACATTTAAGGAGATTGAACATTAAGAGCATCAATTCCCCACTAGACCACTAGGATTTCTCCTTCCCCTTGTGATTGTAATCATACTTTCATTCCACTTTGCATATTGCTTGGTTGTGTGATATTTTTTTCTCTTCATTATGCCTTCTTGGATACATCTTGATGCTTGTATCAATTGGACACATTCTCATTTGAATTACCACAACTCACAACTGACTAATGGTGATTATGTAATTTGATTAGAGATTCGGACACTTTTGCATCTCATTTTCACTCAATTTTAATGTTTTTTTTTTGTATAAGCGCAATTCCTTTCCCTATTACTTTTTTTCCTCCGCAAATGTGTGTGCAAATAATGCTTGGAAAGGCCATTCCTAGAGCCCTCAAGTGCTAAAATCCAACCAACTTTGGGCTTCAATTGAGTGATCAAACCTCTTAGTTTTTTAGCTTTCAATCAAATCCCCCAATCGGTTGATTTGGCTATCATTAAAGGTCTTAGTCCTTTTTAGTTGTAAGTGTAAGTGTGTGTGTGTGTGTGTGTGTGTGTGTGTGTGTGTGTGTGTGTGTGTGTGTGTGTGTGTGTGTGTGTGTGTGTGTGTGTGTGTGTGTGTGTGTGTGTGCGCACGGGCACGCGCGTGTGAGCACATAGATAAAGAAGTAAAAAAAAAAAAAGCAAAAAAAAATAAAAATGGAGCTCGGTGACCTTTGCCTGCTACATGACACACCCCAACAACTGGCGCTAGAGGAAGGGCTCATCTCATTTGGGGAACCTCCATGTGGTGCCTATTAATTGCCCCTTGCATGCTGCAAACTGTTTTTGTAGTCACCTACTGGCGCTGCCAACGCTGACAAGGCTCGCCATCTAGTAGCAAGTGTTACCACTAGAAGATTGAAGAGCCCCTATTTAGTTATAAGTTATTTGAGAAGATAACCGAGCCTCGTTTATGATCACACACTCATAACTGAGTTGCCTCGTTTTGTACTAGGCACACCCATTTGTAACTGAGTTGCCAAAATTGGCATAGTTGCAAAAGGGAGCCCATTTAGGTAATAAATCTTGTTGGTTGCTGCAGCATGGCGATCGCGCTGCAGATCAACCATTTTCATGCGTCCTCATTCGTCTAGCCTGTCAGAGGTCTCCAATGATACTCTCTCAACTCTTTGACTATCACCTAGAGTGCCGCATGATTTCAGAATACCTCCAAGGCTCCAACCGCATAGCAAGGTCGCGTCTGAAGAAGGATGTTCCGAGTTGTATAAATACTCACTTGCAAACAATGCCCGTGAAGTTTTTGATTTTGGGACACATCCCCATAATATAGGTGCGTGAGGGTTTCATGCAGTTGCTTGAGTCCTGTAGCTTTGGCTTTATCTCCGATTGGCATGAATCCAAAGAGAACCTTCCCAAGGATGACTTTTTCTCTTTCTTATTTGGCTTTAGATATGTTTCCAACTACTTGGGACCATTTGTTTGCCACCCACTTGTTGGATCAGATCTTGTTGAGGACATTTAAGATGCATTGAGACTTTGATGAGTCCACCTCGAGGAACAGAGGCGGGATAGTACTAGAACATTGAGTGATGCACGTACAATTTCCTATTCCTATTCCGAGCTCTAGCTGACTATGTCCCATCTCCACCTCACCTATTCTCGTTTGTTGTGCGTCCTTCGTATGGCCCATATCTCTAGAGTCCAATGGTCAAGTCCCTGCCTATTGACCAGACCCTCAAGTGTGAACGTGCTTTGTTACCACCTCATTGCGTGCATAGAGTGTCCCCCAGGACATCACTACCCATTTTTCTGACATTCAATGTCATGATTTCCCTCTTCTACACCTCCTCTACACCTCCTTATGCAACTAGCTACCAAGCTTTGTCCGCATGTATGCCCCTTTATGCCCTACTACCCCTCTGGCTCGTGGAAGCGGTGGGTTCCCTTGATTTATGATTGGTCGAGTATAGATCATGTTAATTTTGTTATTACAATCCTTACTTCTTCTTCAAGCAGCTTTTTGAATTTAGTTGTGCATGCAGCTTGCCCGTCATGCCGTACATTTCTCCAACTTTTCGACCGCCTATGAGAACGTCCACCATGACAAAGCGGGACCGCTTTCTACTTGAACAGTGAACCTTGTTAGCAATGGATATATAGCACAACTTGCATGGTGCATGTGATACCTCAGCCAAAGCCAATGCATTCTACAAGTCTGAACATACATAGGGAGGAGGTGCGCTTAGAATTAGACCTAAACGAAGACTCGCACGTATAAGAGAACGAAATTGGAAAATCACACAAGCGGACCTGAGCTTTTATAGTCTTATGGTCGATTAGGTCCGAGCAACGATTTGGTTGAGCAGTGGAGAAATTCGTAAAAGTTAATTATTATTTTTATAAGGGTGGACTCCTTACACCCACCTACCTCAATTCCCACACTCCTTACACCCACCTACCTTAATTCCCACATGGACTCCTTCCACTTATGTAAGTTTCAACATGTGCCTTCCCACCTACCTAGAATTCCACATGTGATGGATATCCCCAATACCTCAACTTGTATATAAAGCCCATATGCTGCCCTCATTGGTACAAGGTTTTCTTTCTCCACTCATCAAGTGCAATATAGCGTCATTTCTCTATTCCTATCTTGCACTCTCTTATTTCTTGACATTAGCATAATAATTAACATTGGTATTAGTCGCATTAAGTTATCTAAGTTCTCACATGGTATCAGAGAAATAGAACTTAATAATAGTTTTCTAATTAGTGCTAAAAGCCTTCCATCCTCTCTAGCCCACACTCAAAGCCTCACTCTCCATTCTTTTCAAGGAATCTGGAGCTTTGAAAGAGGGCCGAGTTAGCTTCTTCATCTTCCACATCCACCTACAAGCCCCCCTACATTATTGCCAAGCTTAACGACACAAACTACCAAGTGTGGAAGATTCGGATGGAACTCTACCTCACGCAACTGCAAATTTGGGATGTCATGTCAGGAGTCGAAGAGAAAGCTGACCATCCCAACAACACTTGGCGTAGTAGAAACAATAGTGCCAAGATGGAGCTCATTCTCCATTGCCAAGATCGACAAGTCCAAATGGTAAAGAAGCTAACTACTGCCAGCACCGTTTGAAAGTTCTTCAAGAAGAACTATGAGCACACTGACCTCGTCTACCAAGTTTCCCTGATGAAGAAATTGGTAAACACTACCAAAGTTTTTGGAGACATGGCAAATACTTCTGGATGAAGTACTTATCTTAGGGCTTGCCATCCCTGAAGAGCTTCAAAGTATGCTCTTATTGGATTCCCTACATGCATCATGGAGAGCCTTTATCACTACACCAGCCACCACGACTAACTTGCAGCTATACAATCTTGTAGCCAAGATCCATCAGGAGGAAACGCTTTGCGACCACACTAGCAGCTTGCATAAGTCTACAACACTTGTCACTATGACAAGAAACTCATGCCCTTACAACGGCAAGAAGCCTCAACATTCAACAACACAATAATTTTGGTAGAAAGTTGTAGTTTCAAAGCGGGCCACATTCACCAAAATTTAAAGCAATGTGCCAATTGTCATCGCTTTGGACACCTCCAAAGGACTGTCGGCAACTTTGCAATCAAGGTAATTGTCCTATCTCTCACCCTAATTTATATCCTTCTTACCCTCAAGGGGGGACACGCCATGGCCAGCCATCTCCTTCTATTTATGGTCAAGCTCATTATGTTGACATATCTAATTTCTTGTCCTTTGCAACTATATGCCACTATCCGAATATGTGGCTACTTGATACGGGTGCCACCCATCATATGACATATCACCTACACTGGCTATCCAACATCAAATATCTAGAACACCCTCTAGAAGTATGCCTCAATGATAACAACATCCAACTTGCCAAAGCCTATGGAGATGCTGTTATTAACCTACCTAATGGCCTACACACTACTCTTTCTCACATATATTATGTCCTTGACCTCAAGAAAAATCTCATCTCTATCAGCGAGCTAACCGACAACAGTGTCATCATCAAATTCATGTGAGAAGGCTTCCACATTTTGGCACAAGACAAAGATGGTCATTATGTCACACTTTTGGTCCCCAAAACTAGGCATCTTTATCCATTAGGTGACTCATCACTTGCACATGCATCTGCATCATCCATAAAAACACAAGAAAACACACTCAAATGGAATTATAGACTAGGACATATTTCTCAGTACATTTTGCACCAACTCACTCATTGCCAACTTGCACTAGGTCTTCCCAAGCACCGCACTCATTTCACACTTTGTGAGGGTTGCACTCTTGCTAAAGCACATCACGTCCCATTCCCCATATCATCATCACGAGCCACTGCACCTCTCCACCTCATCCACTCTGATGTTTGTGGCCCATTGCCCATCAACTCCCTCACTGGCAATAAGTATATGCCTACTTTTATAGATGTTTTCTCAAAATACACAGCTACTTACTACATGGCTGAGAAATCCTCAACCTTCTCTCATTTTTGCACATTCAAGGCACTAGTTGAGACTCGGCATGGCCGCCACATTAAAACTCTCCGCACAGATCATGGAGGGGAGTACACTTCTTATGTATTCAAAGATCTATGTCTTTCTGCTAGCATTCGGCATGAATTCTCCATCATCGACCACCCACAACCAAACGGTCATGCCGAGTGCAAGAATCACACACTATTCAAAGTTGCTTGTGCCATGCTTCTTCAAGCTAGCCTCCCAAACACCTATTGGGAATAAGCTACCACCACTGCCTGCTATATTCAAAATCGCATCCCATCCACCCGCAATCCTACTACCACCACTACCTGCTATATTCAAAATTGCATCCCATCCACCCGCAATCCTACCAATACTCCCTACACCCTCTGGCATGATCACCCACCTTATCTTGGCCACCTTCGCATCTTTGGCAGCATTGGATACCCACTTGTGACGCAACCTCTATCAAAACTATCACCTCGTGCTCAATGCACCACTTTTGTCAACTATGGTGATCGCTTTGGCATCAAGGCGTACTGCCTCTATATCCCGGACAGTCACAAGTTTATCTTTGCCAGCATTGTTGTCTTCGATGAAGAATTCATCATATCAGGTAAATCTTCTCCATCATTGCACACTCCATTCTCATCACCAATCCACTCTTCTCATCAATCTTTGTTGACGGACTCACCCACACACACACACCCATTGCAAATTACCCACCCTTCTAGGCACAATCTTGAGCCTCCCTTGACCATTCAAAGAACTCTCCTCATTGCCCATCCACCTCCTTGTGCCCCACATTCTCACGCACAACCAATTGGCAACACTACTCCACCACCTCTTGCACCCATCTCCTGGTAGTTGACACCATCACCAACACTATCCACCCCGACTTCTGCTCCTTCTATCACACTGCAGACACTCAATGCTCCACTCTCATCATCGCCTCTTATTCGTTGCCCTTGCTCATCGCACTCACCCACAATTACATCCTCACCTCATCGCACCCTGACTTTTTCACCTTGACAATTCTCATGTTTGCTTTGCGGGGACTCCAACATGAAGCGTGCACTCCAAACAACACGTAAAAGCACCACCCGTTTATCCCTTGTTCCACCTCATGAGCTACTATCACCTTCGCTACTACCAGCCTCACCTTCACGATCACCACTTTTTTGCACTCCCAAACAACGAAGCCTTGCCAGACACTCCCATCCCAGCAGATGTCGACGAAGTCGAGCCCCACAACTCTACTTCTGCCACCTTGCCTTTGCAACACACCTCGGCTATACACTTGGACCAAGCCGCCTCTAGCTTGCATGGCCGCACTTGCTCTCTCCTCAAGATCTATGAAGCCACCAATTTCTTTGTTGTCCTTAATGATCAGATAATTCTTGAGCATCCACAAGAGCCTCTTGAAGATGCCCTTCCCCTCTCCGTTCTCGATGCCCTCGCTTCTAGTGAGAGCAAGGAGTGGCATGCCACCATAATGGGTGAGCTCAAAGCCCTCGAAGAAGCTAACACTTGGGGGCTTGTGCCACCTCCTAAGAATCATAACATTGTCTCTTGCAAATGGGTATTAGAGAAGACATACCACCCCAACGGCTCAGTTGATCACTACAAGGCACGCCTTCATGCTCACGGCTTCACTCTCAAAAACAAGGTGTGGATTACGTCGACACCTATTCACTAGTATTGGGTATGGCTACATTTTGGCTTCTCATTGCACTTGCTGCTAAGTTTAATATTTTTTCACATCATCTTGATATAAAAATTGCCTTCTTACATGGCTTGCTCCAAGAGCTCATCTATGCTACAGCCTCCTCATTTTGAAGACCCTCACCACTTTGATTATGTATGTAAATTGCATAAGCCCATTTATGGCTTAAAACAGTCTGCACGGAAGTGGTGCATGGCTATCTTAGGCCTCTTTGTAGATGGCATACCTCTTCTTGGCACATTGGAGTACATGCTGCTGCAAGCAATCGAGTGCATCTCTCATGAATTCTCAATGATAGATAAAGGACTCGACATTGAATTCATACAAGATCCAAGTAAATTTATTCAATTATCCCAATCAATATACACTGAAGAAATCCTCCTCTTCTATGGATGTTTTCTTCAACCTCTGAGTTTACCCCTTTGCCTGTTAAGCACAAGCTTGCCCCCAAATTTCATGATTACACTCGCATTGATGCACTCTACTATCCATCCTTTCACTTTCCAAAATTCTACGGGCAATTATGTTATCTTATCTCTTGCACTCACTTTGATCTTTGCTACACTGGCCACATCCTCTCTCGCTCTATGTCAAAGCCCTACAAAGTGCACAAGCAAGCTTCTAAGTGCACTCTTCGCTACCTGCGCACCACCCAACACTATGCCCTCACTGACTATTACGACCCGTCTAGCCCCATCTCTATTTTAGGATATGTTGATGCCAATTGGGCTGGCGACAACCCTCGATGTTTTTCTACGGGGGGCTATGTGATCACTTTGGTTGGTGGTCCTATCTCCTGGAAAACCAAACGACAATCTTCTATTGCAAGCTCTTCTACTGAAGCAGAATACGTTGCTGCCGCTCTTGCCTCTCGCAAGGCTCTTTGGATCTGTGAATTTATCAACGAATTGAAGCTACCCTTCAATGTCTCTACTGATCCAATCACTCTTTTCTATGACAACCAGTCTAGTATCACACTTACAAACTCAACATCCTTCTCCTCCAAGCTCAAACACATTAAGAAAAGCTTTCATCTTTTGAAAGAATTAGTTGCAAATGGTTTTTTCAAGTTGGTGTATGTACCATCTATAGAAAGTTGGGCAGTCTTTCTCACCAAGTCTGTGCCCGCACTAAACAAACAGCCACCTCTCACGATTTGAGTTTGATCCCTACTGGATGAAATTCTCTTTGAGGGGGATGGCATGTGCGGCATGTGTCTACAACATGGCTACGTCACAAAGTGTTTGTTCGTCAATTTCAATGAGTTACAATGATAAGTCCACCCTCAAGGGAGGATGTAAAAGTTAATTATTATTTTAGTAAGGGTGGACTCCTTCCACCTACCTCAATTCCCACACTCCTTACACCCACCTACCTTAATTCCCACATGGACTCCTTCCACTTATGTAAGTTTCAACATGTGCCTTCCGACCTACCTCGAATTCCACATATGATGGATATTCCCCAATACCTCAACTTGTATATAAAGCCCATATGATGCCCTCATTTGCACAAGGTTTTCATTTCTCCACTTATCAAGTGCAATCTAGTAACATTGCTCTATTCCTATCTTGCACTCTCTTATTTCTTGACATCAACATATTAATTAACATGATATTAGTCACATTAAGTTAATCTCTACGTTCTCACAAGATTTTGAATAGTAATTAAGTGTAGTAGCATTGATCCAGCTGTGACAAAGAAGGAGGAGTGTGAGCCTAGTAATCATGTAATGAAAATCAGAGGTGGTTGACATATGCGTATATAGACCAGCACCTTCAATCATTTGATATAGTGCCTCTTGCATCGCCGACCAAATTAGCGTGCCTTTGCTTCAGAGTACATTTGGAAGTAGACCTGCCATAGTATCAACTCAACCAGATCTAATACTGCACCTGCTTCCTACACTAGTCAACATTTAGAAGATTAGTTCGCCACTAGACATGCAGATCAGGATATCGTCTCCCGTCCATCTTTAGTTTTAATATTGCAAAATACTCAGAAGAGGAACATTAACTACATCAGAATTTTTGGTTGCACTGCAACACCCAACCAAACTACTTGTAAAAGTTACGTGCCCTTACAAGCTTGTCACCTCTCGCTGGAAAACCCTAGCCTCTATACACGCAAAGAAATCGAGCCATTGTTGAATGCAAGCGAAAAATAGACAATGTGCTTTTTTCCAGCTGCAACAGTCACAGATTGTTGTACCGCAACAACATTCAAAATTAATTTATTGGTCTCGTTAAAGAGACCAATCCTAGGTCCGCAACTACTGCATGTCTCAACAGACCCCAACTTCTAAGCACCATCTATCCAGTGGATGTGGATATACTCCTCTAAGATTAGCACGAAGGCATGCATAATTTTTTTCATTTGATGTCACCTTTTACCAACGTCTACACGCTTAGCATCATCTCAAGCCTCAAGACATTAAGCTTGGTCATGAACCACTCATGTTTTGCAGTGTCATCACCAATGTGGAGTGCAATGCACCATATGGGGAGAGTGGTGTAGGACAGAGTGGAGAGAGGTAGAGAGTTGGCATCTGACAACTCGGTGTGTGTGTGTGTGTGTGTGTGTGTGTGAGAGAGAGAGAGAGAGAGAGAGAGAGAGAGAGAGAGAGAGAGAGAGAGAGAGAGAGAGAGAGAGAGAGAATCACATTAACTGTCGGCCTCTCCTCGCTATCATCAGAAGCTAAGTTGCACCTATGTAGTAGATTAAAATTGCAAAGGTTGAGGATCATGTCATATTAAGGCTGTGAGCACCAAAAACCGCTCATGAGAGCATAATAGAATAAACTTGAAAGATTTACCTATCATGTATTTATCTGTCTACCAATCGTAAAATTTTATTGATATGTTTTGCAATTTAGAATTTTAGCTAACCAAAAAGGATAGTCAACACTATGGCCTTCGCCTTTGGCAGGCCAAAGAAGTTACACCAAAGCAGCTGGTGGGTACACATTATTGGAAGCTGGGGGATGGTATTTATGTAGGGAATAAGTGGGGGCAATGATGGACCTTTGATTTTTGTGCTTGCAAAAGTGGGAAAGCGCTAGTATGAGCAAGGTTCTTGCAACCCTCTCAAAGCTACAATAAAGTCATATGTGCAAGTCATCACATTAGTGTGCAAGTAGGTTAGCAATGTGTGGAAAGTTCTATAATATTATCCACTACATCAACCACTCCATGTAGTGCCATTTATTATCATTCGTTGTTTAGTGTCCCGTATTGTGGTCTCTAGTATGGAAAAATTATGGAACAATCTTGATCCGCTAGTTGGCCGTATGCACCGGCGTATTGAGAGCTAAAAACAAAAAACACTAACCAAAAGACCAACCATGAAAAGTTCACTAGCATCTTTTTTGTACGATATCCTACATTGCACCACACTACATCCCTAACCCTCCAAGATCTAGTGAAGATAGCCTAACATTCTTTGATGTTGGCCAAAACAAGTAGTGAACTGTGGCAGAACACTTTGTAGAAACCATAAAGCAAAGTCGTGAGGTGGAAATTTACCACCATCAATACAAGGAACTTTGGATGGCTTCCTAAATGGGAAGTTCAATGAGATGCTCAATACATCCTAGATACAAGTATGACTTTCAAAATATAATCTAGAAATTGGAAGGTACTCTAGGGGGCTTTCGACAGGCGTCAAGATCTAGGCACGTGGTATCGAGTCCAATAGATGTTCAGGGTGCAGATTGGCTAGCGAAGACCTTTCCCACCTTGTCATGTAATGTCCAGCAAGTAAAGGCCTAACAGGGAAGGTGTGCAAATGGATACAAATAACGTGGAAGATAGGGTTCTTTAAGAAGGATTTGTGCTTTGGTGGGAAGCAGTTTTGAAGTTCTGCACTTCTAATCTATATTCAAATTGTCAGATACTATTTCTTCAACAATATCTAGAAGGACAGGAACAACCGTGTCTTTGATATCAACCTCTGTGTGGCTAGCTTCTCAAAGATTATACAAGAAAGAAAGGAGATAATATATGTGGCAGGTAAAAGATATTACTCGACAAATGATTGGTTTAGGGCAACCCTCACCATCCGATCGAGCCTTGTTGTGTAATTCTTGTTACTAGATACTCTTAATTAGGCTCTAATGTAACCATTTGTCCCTCAAGGCTCGGCATGAGACTAATGTGTATATTTCTTGGTGACATTATAATACAATCATCCACAATTGTGAGTTTTGTGAAAAATATATATCTAGAAATCAAGTTATTGTAAGCCATAAACATCTATGTAGTAGAGCTCTCCAATCTAGAAAAAATACCTAAATGCATAGTGAAGGGTGAATTTAGGAAATGAAAAGCCTCGTGAAGTTGAAAAGTCAAAGGACTTTTTGTGTCCATCGCCCCGGCCCCCACCCCCACCCCCCCCCCCTACCCCCCCCCCCCTCTCTTTCCCCTTTTTCTTGTTCACCTTTTCTCTAGCGCTTTCTTGCCTTAAGAGGTTCTTTGCAATATGCACAATATATGTGTAGTGAATTTATTCCTTTTGAAGCCATTACATACACTACATATTTAGTATTTAGTAGTATGTGGTCACAATCTGGATTCAATTCTTTGATAGAATCCACGAAGATGCTTAATGGGAAAGCAAACTGTAAAGGGCAAATGAAAAGGCAAAGCAAATGAACGTTTTTTTCTTTCTAAAAGAAACCCTTAGTGTTGTGTTGGGTTATGTGTTTTTGGTGCACTGTGGAGACTTACCTTTCATTTCACATTCAGATCTTGGCATTCTTTACTTTTGTTGCATTCTATTGTTTTTAAGAATGCTAAAGTGAACCTTCACCTTGCATGAGTCTAATAAAATTTATATACACATAAATATATATTAATTAGTTCTTTTTATTTCACTTTTCATTTCACAACTTCACATGGATTTACATTTCTTTCATTCTATAGCTTGAGTCTAGTCCAGTGAACGTTCGAAAAAGTCTCTTTTATTTGGTCAAGTTTCTCTTCACAAAGAAGAAAACTGAAAATACTAGTGAGATTTGTAAAATTTTTGAACGACTTTTTTCACATATTTCATCAGTTCTTCTTCCATTTACCATGGTTTGCAGCTCGATTTTCAATCGGCTCAAGACTAAGCTGAGGCAAGCCTTTCCCAAACATTGATACCAGTTTAATTCAACTAACAATTTTATCACTTTTTTATTGTTTTTGAAAGCTGTCGTGACTCTTTCACTTGTTTTTTTTAAAGAGAAAGGGGAGGGCGGGGGGGGGGGGGGCATATGGAGCTACCTACTTGAAGGGCGATCGTGTGCGTGCAAGGGTTGAGCCACTTGGAAGGGAGCTGAGATACGCGACAGAGTTCAACACAACCATTTATTTATTTTTTATTGTTTATGGCTAGTATGATTGGACCATTTCAAAAAATCGATGGAAAGCAAGAATCAAAGCAAATCCTCTCTAAAGTGATTGGTGTTGGAAGAAAATGAAGTCGAAGGCTCTCTCTGGAAGGAGGTGCCGACCTCAAAAGCTCTCTTTCTCTCTCTTCTAGAACCGTCTTCACTGCCTCATAAGTTCTTTCTCTCTCTAGGGTAAAACCCCCAACTTAGAGCCACCTAAGCGGGGCAACAGACTGCGTGCAGCACAATGCACCATTTTGCTGCAAAGACGCTCAATGGATAGAGCGGATCAGTCGCTACCTCGCATAAATTTTTTGGCGTGATCGAAGCTCTCACGAGGCCACGCAATGGCGGAAATCGAATTGCGTGTAACAAAAACGGACATTGATAACAAGCCGCATAAGGGGGGTAATGTATGCCAATAGCGCCAACAAGGGTTGAACGCAAGATCTGACGGTAGGGACACAATCCCAAGCTGCGCTAGCCGGCTCACCAAAGGGCCATTGGTGTCTACAGAGTGAACACAAAATAACTTAAAGTGAGGGGTCCAGAGGTCCCTTTACAGGACCCCGGTTTTTTAATGGCCCCTTTACCCTAGAAGCCTCTTTTGAAGGCGGTGGGCGGCACCTTAACGAGCAGAGAACTCTCTCTTTCTCTCTCTATCTCGCGTGCAGTCTCTCTCTCTCTCTCTCTCTCTCTCTCTCTCTCGCGAAAACTCTTCCCCCCCCCCCCCCCCCCCCCCCCGCCCCCCCCCAAAACAACACCTTCCGTCTGGTGCAATAGCCTCTCATTGCAGAGTTGCGCACATGAGAGAGAGAGGCAGCCAGCACTGAGTTGTGGACAAACCACACAGAGAGAGATCCTAGCACTAACCTATGCAATGTGGAAGAGATGGGGATGAGCAACCAACGGGTAGGCGAGGACGAGGCTTGAGCGATGGAGGTGCAGGTGAGGTGCAGGACGACAGAGGAGTGTTTGGGGGTAGGGGGGTTGGAATATTTGTAGGGTATCTCATTAATTAATAAATGGGGTTTTTTTTTTTTAGTAGAGCTAGTGTAGAAGTAGGTCTACTCAATTTTTTGGAGCTGGTCAAATTAGGGGAATCAAAGGAGATTCTCCTATAGCTCCCAAGAGAAAAAAGGGTGAGATGGCGCATGGATGAGAGAGAGAGAGAGATTTTTATGTGTGACGAGGTGGCGTGCATGCACACACGGAGAGAGAATTTTTCCCCAGTGAGGCAACACAAAGAGAGAGAGACATGAGACATGCTCCTATGCCATGTGCGAGTTGCAAGGCGATAGTGAAGCAAATGTGCTACCATGAAGCAAATAGTGACTGAAAAAATGCGATCACTTATCATCTAGCTTTAATCAATTTTTACTTTTGTTTTATCAATTATGGAGCTTTAATCAAGGCTCATTGCACCACCGCATTTCTAGATGCAGTGAATGGACTCTCTTCATGTTCATGGTGAGCAATAATGAATCCCTAAATAGTAGAGGACATGTCAGCACACAGGGCACAGGGGCACTTTAATGATCTTTAAGGGAGCGCCCGACGTGTTTTTCAGCTACTACAAATTTTCGACCTAACTTTGGTGCAAAATGTAGACAAGGTGCAAGTCGAGGAGCAGCAAAAGTTTCGGAAGCAATGGCATCTCTGGTCGTGCATACGACAACAATGAATATTTTCTTTTCGTTGAAAAAATGGGTTCCAATAGTTAAGCACGCATGGGGGATATTATGGATAGCAACGCCACATGAATTTTAACGCATGCGCTAGCCAATGAATATCTCGAGCGGCGTCTAGTAACGATCCCACCATACATGTTTCCTTGCCCACATATTGGCGCAAAAGCACTTGTTTATTTAGGGCTCATCCGTCTCTCTTCATGGGGTCACCCCATTATTATTGGCCCCTTTTCCCTACCTTATTTGCAAATAAGGAATTTTATGTGTTACATATGGATAAACTCGTGCACTCTTACTTAGGCTCTTAAGTTCTTGGAATGGTCGTGATCTCTCACAAAATGCTAAGTGGCTACAAGAATGCATTCATGCCTACCTATTGCAAATTCCAAAAATGTTGCATATGGAGATGCTATATATATATATACAAGAAAAAGATATATTGCAAAATGATAGAGACTACATGGGTTTTGGCTTGAAAAATTAATGTGTCTTATATAGAGAAGGAAAATCATTGACATTGAGCTAAAATAGCCCCTGGCCAATTTTGGCTTTGGGCTTCATTAAAGGGAATCCAAAGAGATTCCCCTCAGCGTGAAGGAAAAGTTGGGAAGAGAAAGTGGAGGAGAGAGAAGGGACAGGTGTAAAGGTGGGAGGAGAGAGAAGGATAGATTTTCTCTGCCGCAGAAAAAATTAGAAGACGCTACATGGAGGAGGGATTTTCTTTAAAGTGTAGGACCCTGGTATAGGCCTGCATGTGCAGGGGACGGTTGCGCATCGAGGGCACGAGCTGAAGGGTATGAGAGAGTAAAGAAAACCATGACTGTAGTGCAGGGAGGGTTGTAGATGAAGGGTGTGCGGCAGAGAGTAGATGCAACCGTGGATGCAGTCGATTGAGCAGCTGCAAAGATTCTCTCTCTCTCTCTCTCTCTCTCTCTCTCTCTCTCTCTCTCTCTGATCGTCCTCATTTGTGAAGACAATAGATTATCCAACACACGGCAGAGGCTCCCATGGCTTTGATCGGAAGCTCGTTAATTTCATGCAGGTAGGAGAATCCATCGCCATATTACTTAGGGTGATGACGGTTGGGCTCAAAGGTGTAGAGTGGGATGAGAATGAGAGTGATTGTGTAGCTAAAGACAGTGGACTCATCAGCTTCACGCATGGGAGATGTTCCAACTCTGTGGTGCTACTGGACTAGAGGGAACGCTGCAAAGCAAGGGAAGGGGGAGATGGGGACGAGTGCGCAGATGGAGCAATGGCGGGGGGCAAATCTTTGAGGACGCAACGATGGCGACACCATGGTTCCTTTTTCTTTTAAATTCACAGATTCCATCGAATCTGAACGACTGATTGATTCCCTTTCTACTTTCGACCCAGTAGGGCACCATGAAACATCCAAAACATCACGTATTGAGTTTCTAGAAAAAACATCATAATGTAACACAAAATCAAGAAAATATTACTCCAAGTTGTATGGACGAGTGAAATGATCTCATTACATTCTTTTTTTTTTTTTTTGGGTGCAAAAATCACAATGGTGAGTGGATTATATTGAAAGATCCAAAAACTTATAACGTTTTGCCATGCTTGTCACGAGCCATGACCACTTCACCAGCTCATAGATACATCGGCTGATGAGGAAGCCACCCCATGACCATAGATGAGCCCATACTTTCACCTTTGCATGTCCGTTAGTACGATGCCTAGGGTCCTATTCCACCCCTCTAAGTTTCTTTGCTTTCCAATGGTGATGATCGTTACCTTGCTTTCTTGGATTATCTTCGTGAACTTTGCTACTTCCAGAGAGTTGTCGAAGATCTGACATTTCTTTTTCTTCCAAATGTGTTTAAAATAGCAGCACCTCACGATTTGTGTAGCAATGAGCAATGTCCGACTCTTGAACATCTTTCCTCCCAAGAAGAGATTTTCTTGAAGAATCCTATTTTACAAGTTTTTTGGACCCATTTGCAAATCTTGCCTACAAGACCACAAATCGACGGACACTCCTTAAACATGTAAGAGATCTTCACAAGACATTCTACATTGCGAGCATCTATATAGACCAATCCCCCTGGCAAGGACCGTCACTCCAGTTGGCATTGCTCCCCATAACACCTCTCATAAAAAAAACCTTCATCCCATGCAGCCATTGAGGGCACCATATGTTCTTCATGATTGTCTTCCATCTCGACCTTGACCAATTTTTGCCCCACTGCTTATTAAGCGGGGAGAACCAATCCTATGATTGCATGAGGGCGAGATACACATTCTTAGTTTGGGGTTTTAAAAAATGTCACTCGAGCTTGGACTCACAGTCAAGTAAATACCACCTATTGAGCCATTCAAGAGCTCTACTGGTCAAAAATCTTTCTGACCCATTGAGGCTAAGTTTGACGGACAATTGATCTATTCCTTTCCAACATCCTATGTTGTACCGACAACTGACATATATGCCTAATACCTTTGTTTTCAACCTTTCTGGCCACTTCCCTCCAAAAAGGGGTGAGAAGGACGTCTCCAGCCTGGGAGAACTAAGGGGACCATTGATATATAGAGCTGTGGAATTATCTCGACATCTTTCCCCATTCCAGAGACATCACTGCCCTATTTCATTTTTGAGTAAGCTCGCCTGCCATACCCCCAAGTTTCAGGACGGCCCATTACGGGGCCATCAACTTATCGTGCACCTCGAGCCCTTTCCATTGGCCACCTCGCGAGGGTATTCTGGAGTTGTTCATCATATCCTTTGCCATAATATCCCATGCCTCATCTTGCTTCATGAGGGCTAGCACAAACTTGGCACATTGAGCCTCCACGTGAGTGCTAGGGTTGAGGATCCCAAGCCCACCCTGCTCTACAGGTCTCGCGACCATCTGCCATTTCGCCCACTTCCAAGGCGTTGCGTCTTTGGTGTTGTTCTTCCAAAGAAATCTCTTTACTAGTTTCAAAAACTCTTTCCAGTTGCATTTAGCTAGCTTAAGCAATGGACCATTGAAGGCTATATATGGAAGCATAAACGAATTGATAGCATTCACTCTGCTCGAGAAGGAGCGAAGCACACACTCCCATCTTCGCATCTTAATCTTGATTTTCTCCATAACCCATAGGAACCTCTGCTTGTGAGGTATGTCCACCCCCAGAGGGGCTCTTAGATGCTGGAATATCTTCTCTTTGGACACCATCTCCCTGGTCCACAAAGACGGATCAAACGAGTCGTTCTCGGATAGAGAGACCAATCTCGATTTTTCAATACTACACTTTGACCCTGAGGCTAGGGCAAACGTTTGCACAATTATCAGAGCCTTCCCGATAACCTCAAGGAAAGCCTTGAGAAATATCAAGGAATTGTCCGCAAAAAGTTTTGCCAAAAGTTGGTCGTTATTAGGCAAAGCCAATCATTGAATCTCTCCTTTAGCAGCACATCTTCAAGTAATGTAACCAGAGGGTGAGATCCAATGGCGATCATTAGAGGGGCAAGTGGGCATCCTTGTTTTATTGATCTCTTAACCTCAAAAGCACCCATAATTCTCTCATTGAACAGAAGCTCTGATTGGCTACCAACACCAAGGGTGCTGACCATGCGGCACCTACGTGGCCCAAAGCCTAATGACTTCATGAAATCTTCAATGAAAGACCATGTTATCTTGTTGTAGGCTTTATCAAGATCAAATTGAAGCAAGATACACTCTTGTTTAGTGAAAGCGGCGTATTCAATGCCGACCATTGCTGCCAAAATGTTGTCATAGATAGACCTTCCCTTGAAGAATCCATGCTAGTGGAGGGTGAGGACTTTGTTGGGGGGGGGGGGGGGGGGGGGGGGGGGGGGAGCCTGAGAGCTACAATTTTGGCGACAATTTTATAAGCTACAGACATCATCTTTATGAGGCACCAATGCTTAAGTTGGGAGCAAAAGATTTGCTTGGGGATAGGCTTAATGAGGCCACTTTTGATGCTTAGGTCCATGATCCCATCACTGAGGACTTGATAAACCATTATCGTGATGGGATACTTAAAATCCTCCCAAAATTCCATGAAAAACTCAGTAGTCAACCCGTCCCAACCAGGAGATCTTTATTTGCCCAGAGCATGCACTGCAAGAGAGCATTAATCCTTGGTAAATTCCTTCTCCATAAGGTTGGCTTCAGAGTGGGATACCGTTCTTTTGACGCTTCCAAGGAGAGTCAATATGGTGTCATCTATTGTAGGGGAACGGGCCTATGATCTGTCATAGGTAGTTGAGCATTAAGACATCCATTTCATCAAGATTATTAGTATCATTTCCATTCTCATTTGTGAGCATGTGGATTAGGCCCTAACTTCTTTTGACTTTGAGGGCCCTATAGAAGTGTGTACAGTCGGCCTCCTCTGACTAGAGAAAGGTTTCTCTAGAAAGGATTCTGGCCTTCCTCACCTCCTCTAGCTGGAGATCAGTTAATTTTGATTTAGCTTCTAGCCATCTACTGTGTTCCACCTCTGAAGCAAAGCCTTCCTATTTTTGGGTGGTTAAGATCTCAACTTCGTCAGTAAATTGAGTGAGGCATACCTCTTGGTTTTTTTTCTTCTAGGACCTACAGTTTTAATGGCTTTTTGAATATTGTTGGCAAAAATATCTCCGGCCCTTGGGCTTCCTCAGTCCACATCTTTCGAAAGCTTGCTTAGAGCTTTGAGGGTCAGGCTTCTGAAGAGAGGGTCTTTGAATAGGTGGTCCCCTGTTGAGAGTAGCTTTTTAGACCCTTGAGGGCAATGATATGCTCCTTTGCTTTTTTCAATTTTATGCTTAACGGAAGGTGATCTGAAAGGCACTATGAAGTTATCACCTTCATTTCTAGCCAAGAAGGAAGTCAATCAGCCTGATGAGAACAATACCAGTGGTCCAGTCGGGAAGTCGTACCGGCATGCTACAAGCTAGTGGATGTGAACCTCGGCATGCTGCCCCATGGACCATCTCCCACATGTCCACCAATGCCCACTTCTCACAGAGGCCTAGCCATTTGGATCTTTCAGATTTAGCTAACATGCTCATTGTGCTAGTTCTGTCCTTTCTTTTCTTCCCCCCCCCCCCCATATTAAAATCACCTACCAAGAGCCATTCTCCTTCAACATGGAAGCATGATCATCCCATTTAATCCTTATACCCAGAGATCTCCCAGAGGGATGATTGAATACCAACTTTGGTTCAAGATCCCTATCCATAGTAAAGAGGATGCCACTGACTCTATCAGCTTCCTCTCCATAGAACAACAACTTCTTCCCCAATCCTTGTTTTCTTTTGCTACGAGCATCCAAATGATGTTCTTGGATGGCCCAACAATTCATTTCCTTATCTTTTCCAACTTCCTCCCAGAAGAGGGTGTGCTTCTTCCGGGTCCTCAATCCTTTCACGTTCCACGATTGGATAGCTAGAGCTTCCATCATTGGGAGAGAGGGGCGAATTACTCAACATCTGATCCATGTATTGTTTTAGCATCCTTGAATCTAGGAGAGTCGGGAGGCTCTCCAAAAACTCGAGGTTCCTTCACCTGAAGCGCTTCAAAGGGATTGTGGAGGGGTAGGACACATGTCCCTCCCTTTAGTTGAGTTGGGGGGGGGGGGGGGGGTCGAGGGGAGAGGAGACTATTTCTTTAAAGGTTCAACAACCTTCAATGCTACGGATTCTCTTGCCATTGCCTTCACCCTTTTTATCCTCTTCGGTCCTGGGACTTGTACAATCAACAAAGTTGTTACTATCAGCAGTTTAGGTGTAGAGGCATGAAAAACAATCGGATTATCCTTGTCCGGGCCATCAAGGATTTGCAGTGTGAGGCCCCGCTTTTCCATAGACTTATCCTACAATTTTGTGGCTTCATTATCACATATCATCACCTCTTTTTCCTCCCCTACTCCTGTCCCTATGTTACCCTTCACTTGTTTCTCCTTCTCATTAGATTCTTAGTTGCTCGATTGAAGAAGGTATTGAGAGCCCTACAAAGGTGGTCATGCCCAACATAAGAGTGGCTCAAGAGGCAAGACTTCAACAAGGAACCTACAAAGGTGGTCATGCCCACCTTAAGAGTGGCTCAAGAGTCAAGACTCCAACAAGGAACCTTTAAATGCCGAGAATGTTCATTTGGAAAGTTTTCTGAGGGGTGAACTTAAAGGCAAGTTCACTTTCACGCGTATTTTTAGGCATCCTTGGTACTATTCTCAATTGATAATATTCAATCTAGCTATGCTTAGAGGGCTTCAAGAGCTCATGTGTCCATACCCCCTCCCCCCCCCCCCCCCTTCCCCCCCACCCCAGTAGGAGGGTTGAAGAAGGGGTCGTGGTTTGACTCCAATCTCTTTAGCCCCACGGCCACCAAGGTTAGAGAGATTGTAAACCCTCTATGATGATATCTCTCAGGGCTTATGCATGATGAATTTAGAAATTAACATTCACAACAAAAGATCCAAAATTGTGGGTATATTTCTTTGCTATGACTTTTCGAGGTTTGCAAAAGTTTGGGGATATTGGCACCTAGGAATGGCATTCCTTAGCACATGCAACTGCATTTGCTTTTTTATGATTGGGATGCTCCAACTTTTTGGCGTGCCCCAAAGGGGTAATGCCTTAGTGATGCCTTCCCTTTTTGCCAATGAAAAAGAGGAGGTTTATCTTTAAAAAATTCATTACATTTTCATTGGTGCATAAAGTTGATGGTCATTTATTTCATTGGTTAGATGGATAGGAATCTTAAGAAAAAGCAATCAATAGATCTTTTTAGTGAATAATATCTTGATGATATCTACACTATCTATCTATTAATGAGATTGAAATTTTGTAGAAACATTGGAACATGTGCTTCATCCCTCCATGAGAGAGAGAGAGAGAGAGGTGCTTACATTGAAACGGAAGAAGCTGCAAGTATGCCCACCTTGTAGCTAGATATGGCTCCTTAGTGATAGAGAGAATCAGATGTTGGTGCTCATACTAAAGGTTCTCCCCCCCCCCCCCCCCCCCCCTCCTCTTCTCTCTCTCTCTCTCTCTCTCTCTCTCACTCCACCTGAAGTTTCCTTTGATGACATAGATACTACTATTGCAGTCGACACCAAGCTACATTGTGGAGAAAATTTGGGCTCTTCTTGCTTTGTGGAGATTGGCTGCAATTGTTCATATCACACGCGCATACATGCAGACTCTCATCAGTACTACCTATGGTGCTATGCTGATATGGGTTCATGTTTTATGCTTCACCTAGTTTAGTGTGGAGGCACAAAGTCAAGGCCCAGCTCTGCACAACATCGTGTTTCTATGGCCAAGAAGGCGTTGGAGGGTGCGAGACAGAGTGGAGGGCATTTTCAAAGCCTGTTCAAGGAGGGATTAACTACGCGTGCATGCACACATAGCTACAAGAGGGCCAACAATGGAAAGAGGGTGCTGTGGGCAAGTATAAGCGTGCGCACGTGCCCACACACACACACACACACATAGAGAATGAGATAGAGAGAGATGGTGCGGGCCACCTGCTACGCAATCATCCTCGCCATTCTTCTGCCTCCTCTATGCATCTCCTTCAGATATGGATGCTGAGTACAATCATCTCTCCCTAATACACATTCTCTATACCTCATTTACACCATTTTTAAGCGTACCAATATTGATCCCCATCTGCCTTTTTTTTCTTTTCTTTTGCAGTCCGAATTTTGGATATGCTTGCTGCTCACCATCCTCGGCTACATCCTGGGCATCGTTTATGCTCACTATGTGCTTGTTTGATAACACCCCCCCCCCCCCCCCCCCCCCCCCCCCCCCCGCCCGCGTCTTTCTTCAATCAGTCCAATGTATTTATGTATCGATTCCCTTGTGTACAGAGCCTTCTTGTAACTCAATAAATACCTTTATCACGTCCCAATCCTTTATATTTTCCGCTCATTGTTTTTGAGGATCCCAATCTTCATATTTGAGCCTGCATGTAGTGAGAGGAAGCGGGGAGAAAGATCCATTCCATGCATCTAATGCTCAAATTGTGCTATCCTTCATCTAAATGAATTAGGAGGTAAAGTGACTACATCTAAGATGTTTTGTCCCCTGCCAATTTTGGCTTTGGGCTTCATTAAAGGGAATCCAAAGAGATTCCCCTCAGTTTGAAGGAAAAGTTGGGAAGAGAAAGTGGAGGAGAGAGAACGGACAGGTGTAAAGGTGGGAGAAGAGAGAAGGATAGATTTTCTCTGCCGTAGAAAAAATTAGAGGATGCCGCATGGAGGAGGGATTCTCTTTAAAGTGTAGGACCCTGGTATAGGCCTGCATGTGCAGGGGACGGTTGCGCATCGAGGGCACGAGCTGAAGGGTATGAGAGAGTAAAGCAAACCATGACTATAGTGCACGGAGGGTTGCAGATGAAGGGTGTGCGGCAGAGAGTAGATGCAACCGTGGATGCAGTCGATTGAGAAGCTGCAAAGACTCTCTCTCTCTCTCTCTCTCTCTCTTTGATCGTCCTCATTTGTGAAGACAATAGATTATCGATACAACACACGGCAGAGGCTCCCATAGCTTTGATTGGAAGCCCGTTAATTTCATGCAGGTAGGAGAATCCATCGCCATATTACTTAGGGTGATGACGGTTGGGCTTGGAGGTGTAGAGTGGGATGAGAATGAGATTGATTGGGTAGCTAAAGAGAATGGACTCATCAGCTTCACGCATGGGAGATGTTCCAACTCTGTGGTGCTGATGGACTAGAGGGAACGCTGCAAAGCAAGGGTAGGGGGAGATGGGGACGAGTGCGCAGATGGAGCAATGGCGGGGGGCAGTTCTTTGAGGACGCAACGATGGCGACAGCATGGTTCCTTTTTCTTTTAAATTCACAGATTCCATCGAATCTGAACGACTAATTGATTCCCTTTCTACTTTCGACCCAGTAGTAGTACCATGAAACATTTATTCATCTTGTCCATATAACGTATTCTCCTCTTGAAATGAAGACAACATTTTACATTCAAAATCTAACAAAAGAGGTAGCAAGAGTCATAGCTCCTATTGCTTGAAACTAGCCAGGTCTTCAACATGCCAAAATGGTTGTGAATAAAAACCCCGTCTAGAGTCACAAACAAACACTTAACACCTACCTACCTAAAAGGAATTACTAATAGTGGGTTTGTCAGAGACTGGAGACCAAAAGTAAGCCAAACCTAGTGCCCCAGCCTACCCAATTGCCTAGAAAGACCTTGTGTCTAGGGTGTCTGTGTTGATGGTTTGAAGATACTATTTATACATAAAAGAACATCATGATCAAAAGGCAATCAGCTTTAGACAACAAGAAGGTAATTGCACATAAACTTTCCTTCATTTGAATAATTTATATACAATATGGTCAAAATGAAGCATCGTTCAAGTTATCCTATATGTTAGGATAGACGATGAAACTATGGATGAAACCGGTCTTCATCTTTGCGGTCAGATTGTAGAAAACCTAATCCTCTTTAAGAAAAGATAGAGCTCTCACCTTTATGGTGTCTAGGGGTTGGAAATAGCTGGCCACCACTTCCTCTCAATGCAAAGCTTTGGGCAAGTCACCATAGCAATCAACTAGAGACAAGAAGCAAAGCACCAAGAAGTCAAACAATTTCCCAAATGGATGCAACACTTAGGAAAGAAATCCAATTGATAGATCTAGGGAGGGAGAGTAGTGTGGGGTACTACATTGGTAGCCTTGTGTAGTGATGGCATGGAAGTGAGAAGACCATGTGATGCATCTTATGAGCTCGAAGCACAGAAGACAAAGTTTTGTTCCACACTGGGGTTGGAGAGAGAGAGAGAGAGAGAGAGAGAGAGAGAGATACTAAATAGGCAGATAAAGCCAATACAGCTCCCATGAGGTAGAGGGAAATCCCACATTATTATGAAAATTTAGAGGAAATCAGTAGAGTTACAAGTATGTTGAGAGCAAATATCCTCACAGGGGTCACTTTTACTACATACAATATTTTTTGATGTTTGTTTGAGCGCGGTTCGCTCATGTACATTGAGGGACACCGCTTATTGTACTACATGTAGAGCCATTTTTGGCTATTTTGGTAGTTTTTCCCGACCATTTTTTAGACTCGGACCGGAAGAGCTTTTTCTAAGACTGTGGCTAGTCCTTTTGTGTCTGCATTAACCTTTGGAGGGTCGATAGCGAGAGGTTTGCTATTATCGAATGTTGAGATACCTTCAGTGATACAGGTAGCTGGAGTTCCCTTTACGGTACCCTCGCCATAGGACATGTATTTGGGCGGTTTTTTGTGCTTTTGATGCCAAGTTGACAGTCACATAGCAATGTTTTTCAGCAGTTGATGACCAGTGGTTCTTTTTTGAGCAGTTTATGCATTTTTTGAGGTTTTTGACTCTTTAAACAAAGGAGGCTCTGCCATATTTATCCTGCGAGTCCGTTTTATGCGTTCTTGGCACTTCTAGCTGTTCATACTGAGTGATTATACTACATTTTGGTTTAGTTTTTGCTCCTATTCTAGGGAAAATTGTGCCAAAATTGTCCCAAGCAATTCGCCTTAAAGTTTTTGGCTACATTCTCTGAATCATGGCTACAGTGGTGCTTCTGAAAGATAAGAGTACTACATCAAAAATTTTGATGGCTCAAACTTTGTCATTTGGCGGCAGCGTGTTTTGATCAACAAAGGCTTGTGAGTACCCTTGTGTGCAAAAAGAGAGAATGTGTACACTTATGGTGAGTGGGATGACTTGAATGAGCGTGCTATGGCGACCATCACCTACACATTGGCGAATCCATTTACTTTACCATAATGGATAAGACCAATGTCAAAGATTTGTGAGATGCTCTATGTGAGGCTTTGGATGGCAGCAATGCCTCGAACAAGGTTTTCTTAAAGAAGAAATTGATGTGCATGAACATGAAAGAAGGGAGTAATTTTAGTTCTCATTTGAACGAGTTCAATAATGTGTTTTCACAGCTTACTTCAAAAGGCCCCAATTTCGATGATGAAATGAAGGCCATTTTCTTGCTATGTTCGCTACCATCGTCATGGAATAATTTTGACACATCCATAAGAAATTATGCACCCAATGGCAAGCTAGATTTCAGTAGTGTTGCTGTTGCGTTGCTCACTGAGGAGATTCAACGTCAATCACTTGATGCGGGTGGGCATGGTGATGCATATGTGGCTAGTGGCAATCATGACAAGAAAAAGCAGTGTGGTCGTAGCCGTGGTCGTTCGTAGGATCGCACGCAAGGTCATATCAAGAGTCACGGCAAAGACTTACAAAAGGTAGAGTGTTACCACTGCCATAAAAAGGGACACTTGAAGAAAAATTGTCGCACAATGCAGCGTGACAAGGGCAAGGAAAAAGCAAAGTCTCGCAAACCTAAAAGCAATGTAAAAATTGAAGAGCTTAATGTGGTTGAGTATCCAGCCATTGAGACAGTCTTTGATGTGCCAAATGATGGGTTGATTTTCACATTGGATTTGAGTTCTGATGCAATGTTAGCTCATGATGAGTGTTATGCGCAGAATTGGATTGTGGACTCATGTGCTAGCTTCCATGTGACTCGTCACAAAGAGTGGGTTTCTACATACACTGCCATGCATGGCATGATGCAGCTAGGCAATTCTTATGAGCTTGATATATGCAGTGTGGACAATATCAAGTTTTCTATGCATAATGGCACTGAGTTTATACTGCACAATGCCAGACATGTACCCAAATTGACAAAGAGTTTGACGTCAGTTGGACAACTGGATGATTTGGTTTACACTACCATATTTGCTCATGGTTATTGGATTATCAAGAAGGGAAGTCTGGTCATGCTTAAAGTCCAGAAGTATGGCTCATTGTACTCACTTTATGTCTCTTCCGTGAAAGAAAATTCTACTTGTGTAGCTGAGCTCTTGTCTATAGGGTTGTGGCATAGCCAGCTAGGGCTTATGAGCCAAAAGGGAATGAAAGTCTTGCAGATTTCTGGTTATATTCCTGTGTTAGATTACTTTAACTTCTCTTTATGTGAGTATTGTATCTATGGCAAATAGACTAGGTTGACATCAGTGCCTTTGGACAAGGAGTTAGGGAGTCCTCTAGATCTCGTTCATAGCGACTTGTGCGGACCTATGCCAGTCAAGTCTCTAGGGGGAGCGTTATACTTCCTAACATTCATAGACAACTCTACTAGAAATGTGTGGGTTTATCTCTTGAAGAAAAAGAGCGACGTCTTTAGTGTCTTTGAGAAGTTCTTAGCATTGGTAGAGAACCAATCGGGTAGAAAGCTTAAAGCTTTGCACAGTGACAATGGAGGCAGGTACATTTCCTCTGAGTTCAAGGACTTTTGCAATAAAAGAGGCATTAGAAGATAGTTTACCACGCTTTACACACCGGCCCAAAATGGTGTGGCTGAGAGGATGAATAGAACCATTCAGGAACCGGTCACTTCTATGTTGTCTACGGCCAACTTACCTCAAGAATTTTGGGGAGAAGTTGTTTTGACGGCTGCTTACTTGATCAATCAGTCACCTAGTATACCACTAAAGTACAAGATTTTGTAGAAGATGTGGACGAATAAAGAGCCTAGTTATGACAGATTACATGTGTTTGGGTCTGAGACATTCTCACATGTGCCAAAAGCGCTTAGACAAAAGCTGGACCCCAAATCACACAAGTGTATCTTCATTGGATTTGGTGTAGATGGAGAGATGGGATATTGTCTCTGGCACCCGGAATCAAAAAAGGTCATATGCAGCTCACAAGTGATATTCAACGAGTCTAGATGCATAAAAAGCCAGTGAAAGACATTGAGTATCGCAGAGTACGGTTTGAGGATGTCTCCTCACCGCCAATTACATAGAATGTTGGACGTGCTAGTGATGCACCTTCCACTAGTAGACACACACACATGTTTCTCCAGAGAGAGCAAAAGCCAGCAGTCAGGCACTTCGGAGATCTACTCGTACATCTCATGCACCTGAGCGGTTTGAGCCAAGATTGGACTACTTGCTAGTCACTAATTGCGTTGAACCCACTTTCTACAAAGAGGCCATTCAAATGGACGATAACGTAGAGTGGAAGAGGCTATGCAATTTGAGTATAACTCGATTTTAGCCAATGAAACTTGGGATTTGATAGAGTTACCTGCAGGTAAACAGGCATTGCCATGCAAATGGGTGTACAAGAAGAAGTATATCACAGATGATCCCGAGCCTAAGTATAAGGCAAGATTGGTTGCAAAAGGGTTCAAGCAAACAAAAGGCATGGATTTTGATAAAATCTTTTCTCCAGTGGTCAAGATGACTACATTGCGTCTTGTGCTTGGTCTAGTAGCCATCAAGGACTCGGAATTGGTCCAAATGGATGTGAAGACAACATTTCTTCATGGGGATCTTGAAGAGGATGTTTACATGAAATAGCCAGAGGGTTTTGCAATAAAGTCTGAGAAGCCAACAAGGGCAGAACTGGTGTGTAGACTCAAGAAATCTTTGTACGGATTAAAGCAAGGCTCAAGGCAATGGCACATCAAGTTTGATAAGTACATTCAGTCCCAAGGTTACATACGGAGCCAAGAGGATCACTGCTTGTACACAAAGAGGTTGAACGATGGTTCCTTTATCATTATGATTTTGTACATCGATGGTACGCTCATAGCCGAGAAGTCAAAAGATGAGATTGCACTTCTTAAGGATGCTTGCTATGAAATATTTGGGTGATGCACATCACTTTCTTGGTATGCATATCAAGAGAGATTGCAAACGCGGTATACTTGAGCTTTTCCAGTAAGAGTATTTTCATAAGGTCTTGCAATGTTTTAATAATCAAGGGGGGAAAGCATTGAGTATCCCAATGACAGCATAAGAAAAACTTAGCAAGCATGATTGTCCCAAATCGGATGTTAAAAAGGAAAAGATGGAAAAAGTGCTGTATTTTTTGGCAGTTGGAAATCTTATGTTTGCCATGGTTACCACACGACCAAAAATTGCATATGTAGTGGGAGTGGTCAACAGGTTTATGGAAAATCCAGGCAGAAAGCATTGGGACGCAGTGAAACACATCTTGAGATACGTCAAGGGCTCAGTTTGGTAAGTGCTTACACTTTGGGAACCGTGATGTATCCATAGTTGGATACACTGATTCACATTATGCAGGTTGTCGGGACACTAAGCGATCCACATCTGGCTACATTTCTTGTTCGCTAGAGTAGCAGTTTCTTGGAGGTCATGTATCCAGAATTGCACTTCGTCTTCCACCACTGAGGCAGAGTATGTTGCAGTTTCTAGTTCCAATAAAGAAGCTATGTGGTTATCTCGTCTAGTGGGAGATTTTCCTATACACTAGACTCCAATGCTACATTGTGGACAGTCAGAGTGCGATTGCATTAGCAAGAACCCCGTGTTTCACTCCAAGTCAAAACACATAGAGGTCAGGTATCATGTGGTACGGGATATTTTGGCTGGCAAACGCATTGAGTTAATCAAAGTTCACACAAATGAAAACCCAGTGGATGCTCTAACAAAGAGCCTAGCCTCAGAGCGGTTGGCACATTGCATAGAGATGATGGGCATAGGGTGAAGCTACAGTCATGCTTCACGGTTTTGTACATTTGTACATAGTAGTCCCTACATTCTTTATCCACTTGGGCCACGTTGGCCTTCAAGTGGGAGATTGTTGGGTTTCAGGCCCCGTAGTCAAATATGGTCGGCAGACGCCCATCCACTTATTCTTGTTCATAAAGGAAATAAAGAGAGTGAGAGTGGTTGACTCTCACAAGCTCCACCAAAACAGGTCTACAGCTCTTCTTCCCCTTCCCCTTCTCTCCTTCCCTCTCTTGCACACTCCACCTCCGCTCCATCAAAAAGGCACATAAAGCCAATACAACTCCCATGAAGTAGAGGGAAATTCCACACTATCATGAAATTTTAGAGGGGATCACTAGAGTTACAAATAATGGTCACTTTTAAATCTTAGTTCCATATTCCCATTTTAGATTCCTATTCCGAATCCATATTCATCATGTTTCAAACGTATCTGTGATAGGGGAAGGCAGTTAATGTCAATTGATGTTTTCGTTCCCCGTTTTGATTTCTCATTCCAAGTAAATAGTAACAAGAGGGGCCAATCCATACAAGGATGCAGGTATCTAAGGTATCAAAACATATAGTCAAGCTATTGAATCCAAGTGAAGAGATTTTCCAATGTAAAAGTAATATTATTATGAAAATGTGTGTGTGTGTGTGTGTGTGTGTGTGTGTGTGTGTGTGTGTGTGTGTGTGTGTGTGTGTGTCCACCCTTTCCAAGCACCATACTCAATGTTTAGACAGTAGACCCATTATAGGCCTAATGCCTCATGGGGTTGATGAGACTATAACAATCAAGCTTGAAACCATGCAAGTTGTCATACTTTAAAAAGTAGAAAAGATAGAATGATGCAAAGTGTTTTAGAACTATAAAAGCAACATTTGTTGAATAAGAAGTATTAGACAATGTCTCAGTGAACATTATACTCCAGTCAGAGTTTTAAGGCTTTGTGAGGCAGCATATGCTAGTGTAAAGCATGTATTCACACTGTCCATATAGAAGTATTTATTTCTTGAAATGAAGACACTATTTAGATTCAAAATCTAAATATAGAGGCTGTATTTAAGGCTTTGTGAGCTATTATATGCTAGTGTAAAGCCTATATCCACATTGCCATATAGAAGTATTTGTTTCTTGAAATAAAGACAATATTTAGATTCAAAATCTAACAAAAGGTAGTAAGAGTGGTAGCTCCTATTTCCTGAAACTAGCCAATCAAAATACCAAAATGTCTATGAATAGGAACCCCATCTAGATTCATAGATAGACCACCTGACACCTGCCTACCTAAAAGAAATTACTAATAGTGGTTCATTCAGAGACTAGAGACCAAAAGTAAGCCAAAGCCACCACCTTCGCCTACCCTGTTTCCCAGGAACACCTTGCATCAAAGGTGTGTGTGTGTGTGTGTTAAAAAAAAGATAATACTTATACACAAAAGAACATCGTTTTCAAAATACAAATGGATTTGAACAACAAGCAGGTATTTTTGCATAAACTTTTATGCATTAAAATAATTTATGTGCAATATCGTGAGAATTAAGTAGCATTCCAATTATCTTATTTATTAGGGAAAAAGATGACACTATGGTTGAAATCGATCTTCATCTTCAAGGGTGAAAAACAGATAACCTAATGCTCTTTAAGCAAAGACAAAATTCTCACCTTTATAGTGTCTAGGCATTGGCAATAATTGGCCACCACTTCCTGTCTCACTACAAAGCTTTGAGCAAATCATTATAGGAATCAAGCAGAGACAAGAAACAGAGCACCAGGAAAAATGATTTGCCAAATGGATGCAACATTTAGAGAAAGCTAGTCGCAAGATCTAGAGAGGGAGAGCAGTGTCAGGTGCTAGGCATGTATCCTTGTGGTGTAGTGAATGGCATGGGAGTGAGAAGACCGTGTGGTGCATCTTATGAGCTCGCGGCACAAAAAACGAAAACATCTTCCATGCTAGAAAAAATACAAAGAGAGAGAGAGAGAGAGAGAGAGAGAGAGAGAGAGAGAGAGAGAGAGAGAGAGAGAGAGAGAGAGAGTAAAAAGGCACATAAAGCCAATACAACTCCCATGAGGTAGAGGAAAGTCCTTCACTATTATGCAATTTTAGAGGGATCGACACAACTGCAAGTAATGGCCATTTTCAAATCCTAGTTTCCTGTTCCCATTTCAGCTTCATGCTTTGAATCCATGTTCCATGTTGCAGACGTATCTGTAATAGGGAAAGGAATTTCATGTAAGCTTCCCTTCTTCGTTTTGATTTTTTGAATAGAGGACAACCCATACAAGGAAGAAGGCATGTATCTAAACCATATGGTCAAGCTATTGAATACAAGAGAAGAGATCTGCCAATTTAAAAGCAATATTGTAATGTTAGAGAGAGAGAGAGCGTGTGTGTGCCCACCCCTTCCAGGAACCATACTCAATGTATGGGTAGTAGGCCCATTGAGTATTGACTTACTGTCTCATCAAGTTGATGAGAGCACAACGATCAAAGCCTAAAACCAAGAAATTATATTTTAATAGAGAAGATAGAGCTATGTAAGTTAATTCTTTCAAAACTATAAAAGCAATATTTGTTGAATAAGAAGTATCGGACAATGTCTCAATGAACATTATACTCCAATGGAGTTTTGAGGCTTTGGGAGCTAGTAAATGCTAGTGTAAACCTTTATTCACGATGTCTGTATAGTAATGTTTTCTAAAATGAGTGGTAGCTCCAATTTCCTAAAATTAGCCAAGTCAAAAGACCAAATTGGCTATGAATAGGAACCCCATCTAGACTCATAGACGGATCACCTAACAGTTGCCTACCTAAAATAAATTACTTATAGTGGTCGTGTCAAAGGCTGGAGACCAAACTAAGCCAAAGCTGCCACCTCGACCTACCCAGGTACCCAGGAACACCTTGTGTCGAGGGTGTGAGTGTTGTTGTTTTAAAGATAATACTTATACACAAAATAGCATCATGATCAAAAGACGATTGGCTTTAGACAACATGAAGGTATTTTTACATAAAATCTTCGACATTCTAATAATAAATGTACAATATGGTCAAAATGAAGCATCATTCCAGTTATCTTATATAACGATAGACAATGAAACTATGTATGAAAATGATCTTCATCTTCAAAGTCAAACATCACCAAACCTAATCCTCATTGTCTATCTTATATCTTATATATGACGATAGACAATGAAACTATGTATGAAAATGATCTTCATCTTCAAAGTCAAACATCACCAAACCTAATCCTCATTAAGAAAAGATAGAATTCTCATCTATAGTGTCTTGGAGTTGGAAATAGTTGGTCATCAATTCCTCTCATTGCAAAGATTTGGGCAAGTCACCATAGCAATCAACAAGAGTCAAGACAATTTTTCAAATGAATGTAGCATTTAGGGAAGAAAGTTAGTCAAGGGATGTGCGGAGGGAGAATAGTGCCGGAGACTAGTCAGGTAGCCTTTGTGGGGTGTAGTCCTAATATGGGACGAGAAGATTGCCTGGTGGATCGTATGAGCTAGCGACACAAAAAAGGGAGGCCTACTCCACGATGGGAAAGATGGGGTTGTGTGGGGGGGGGGGGGGGGGGGGGGGGGGGGAGAGAGAGAGAGAGAGAGAGACAGAGAGAGATTGAAAAGGCACATAAATCCAATACAACTTCCATGAGGTGGAGGGAAATCCCACACTATTATATGCAATTTTAGAGGCCATCACCAGAGTTACCAGTAATGGCCATTTTCAAATCCCAGTTCCACATTCCCATTCAAGCTTTCTAATCTAAGTCCATGTTCCATTTTTCAAAGGTGAGTATCTCTAACAAGGAAAGGCATTTCATGTCTAGTGCAATTCCATGTTATGATTTTTGATTTCGGGTTAGTAATAACAAGGGCCAACCCATACAAGGAGGCAAGTATCTAAGGTATCAAACCATATGGTCATGCTATTAAAACAAGGTGAAGAGAAGTAAAATCAATATGCAAAATATATTAGGAACAACAAGGGCCAATTCATACAAGGAGGCAAGTATCTAAGGTATTAAACCATATGGTCAAGCTATTGAATCCAAGTGAAGAGATTTGCCAATATAAAAGCATTATGATAATGGCAAAGTATGTTTGTAAATAGTAACAACAAGGGCCAATCCATACAAGGAGGCAAGTACCTAAGGCATTAAACCATATGGTCACGCTATTGAATCTAGGTGAAGAGCTCTGCCAATGCAAAATATGATGATGAAAACGTATGCTTGTGTGTGTGTGTGTGTGTGTGTGTGTGTGTGTGTGTGTGTGTTCATCCTTTCAAGGCACCACACTCAATGTTTAGGCAGTAATAATGGACCTACTGTCTCATTGAGTTGAGATAGTATAACAATCAAGCTTGAAACCAAAACATTTGTTATACTTTAATAGTACAAAATATAGATCAACGTATTTTAGAACTATAAAAGTACTATTTGTTTAAAAAGTAGTTTAAAACAATGTCTCAATGAACATTATACTCCAGTCAAAGTTTCAAGGCTTTGTGAGCCGATGCTAGTGTATAACTGTTATTCATGTCATCCATATAAAAGTATTCTTTTTCTAAAATGAAGACAATATTTAGATTTGAAATCTAACAAGAGGTAGTAAGAGTGGTAGCTCCTATTTCTTGAAACTAGCCAAGTCAAAGACCAAAGCGTTGTGAATAAAACACATGTAGAGTCAAAGACAGACCACCTAACACATGCTTGCATAAAAGGAATTACTAATAGTGGCCCTGTTAGAGACTAGAGACCAAAGGGGAGCCAAAGCCAGTGCCCCAGCCTACCCACTTGCCCAATCTTCACCCAATTGCCCGAGAAGACCTTGTGTCTAGGGTGTGTGTATTGTTGTTTTAAAGAGACTTTTACACAAAAGAACATCATGTTCAAAAGACAAATGGGTTTAGATAACAGGAAGGTATTTGCACATAATTCTTCTACATTCGAATGAAGCATCATTCCAATAATCCTATATATTAACCGGTCTTCATCTTCAAGGTTAGACATCAGCTAATTATTTTGTAACAAATTACAAATGTATAAAACAGATTATTGGGTAAATATATAAAATATAGATAAATCTATATATTAACAAGAAACACTTGACTTGGAACTTCCATTATATATTAGAGAAGGGATCCTAAAAAAGATATTTGAATTAAAAGCGTGTGTAGAGTGTTCTTAGTGCACTATTCCATTCTTTTCAATCAATACAATGTTGTTCCTTTTTCACTATGAATGGTTGACACTTCTCCCCTTCCTAAAATCTTCAATCTCCAAAAGGAGATGGTAGACTCATCCAAATCTAGAAAGATTTGTAAGCACAAACCGATGACCTTGCCACTAACTCAGGTAACAAAATATAGTATATTCATGAAAAGATCTCGTTGCATGGAAACCTCCTAAAAGACTCATTTATTCAAAGACAAGAAAGGCAATCTTCTAAAAGTGCTAACAATTCACAAAACTCACCAATAAGGAATAATTTGCATAACCTAGTAGGAGATTGAAAATATCTGTAAATTGAAAGCAAAGATTAAAAATAATTCTAAATTGTATCTTTAAATGATACAGCCATCACAATTGCGCTACTCGACCAATTGTATGAGTGCGGAATCTAAATGGTTTTCTTTCATTGGTTCTATGTATTCTCTACTACGTTTCCATACATAAAGTTCACACACTAGGTGCTTGTAGAGATTGCAATTTTTCATCTTAACACCATGACCCTCGTTGAGTATTTCAATGCCAAACATAACTATTACATTTAATATCTCCAATAAGTGGAGAGTGATCAAGTTTAGAGTGCAATGCAATCATTCAATCACCCTTCCAAAAGGTTAAACCTTTCAACAAGGATCTCAAGTAGACGTTCGTTTGCGGTTCATGGTGGTTAATACAAGTCATAATTTCAAAGAGCAACAAACAAGGCTCCCAAAGAATATTATCTTGCTATAGAGAAGAGCATGCTATCATTTGGCGAGTGACCAATACAAAAACCCTTGTAAATCTCAGCAACAGGAGTACAGATAGACCCAGCCAAGATTGAGACTATCCACGTTTGGTCAGACTTACACAATGTTCATGCAGTTAGAAGCTTCTTGGGCTTGTGTTCTTACTACAGGTGGTTCATTTGGAAGTTTGCAGACGTACAAACATATTGACTCAAAAAGGAGTCACTTTCTTGTGGGGACCGACAAAGGTGACTGCCTTTCAGCTACTTAAGGAAAAACTGACTACTCGACCAGTGTTGGATTTGCCAGACTTGCAAAAGCCATTTGAAGTTTATTGTGATGCTTGTGGTTGTAGTCTGGGAGCGGTCTTAATGCAAGAAGGCCATGGGATTGCTTATGAAAGCAGCTCGTTTTCAAGGCCAAAATTGACAGCACAGATTTATTAGAACTATTGGCAGTGATCCATGTTCTTACTCAGTGGCGACATTACCTACTCGGAAATTTCACGATCTTTACTGATTATCAGAGTTTACGCTACTTCTCATCACAGAAGCAGCTTTCGGAAAAGCAGATGCGGTGGGCTAACATCTTGTCGTAGTTTCACTTCCAGATTGTCCATGTTCAAGGACAAAAAACTTGGTGGCAGATGCATTGTCGTAGAAGCCCCTAGTCATGTGTGGCTATTCCCTTCGAGAATCAGTACGCCACCGATCCGGATTTTTCCAACGTTTTACTCGGATACAAAATGGGGAGATAGTGCAAGGATATTCCATATGCAATAGCTACTTGATGAAGAAAATGATGTTGTGTGTTACACAACCGTTGAGGGAAAAGGTTTTGACTGAGTGCCATTGTCCATCTTTTACGGGTCACCGCGGCATCGACACCACTTTGAAAGGTGTGGAGCATTATTTCTTTTGGTCGAGACTCAAGAAGGATGTGGACAACTTTGTTCGCAGTTGTTTAGTATGCCAGAAGGTCAAGTTTTTGACAAGTATAAGGCACACGGGTTACTATAGCCTTTACCCATTCCCATTCCCATCCTGCCCTGGGAAAGTATTGCAATGGATTTCATCTTTGATCTTCCAAAGACACAGAGTGGGCACAATGGCATTTGGATTGTCATTGACAAATTTAGCAAGCAAGCTCACTTCATTCCAGTGAAGAAAACAGTCAAGCCAAACCATTTAGTGAGACTGTTCATTGTACAGATATTTTGATTACATGGCATGCATGAGACAATAGTCTCCAACAGAGATCCCCGATTCAGGAGTTTGTTTTGGAGGACTATTTGAGATAACATTGACACATGGTTGCAGTTCTCGTCAACATTCCACCTGCAGACAGAAGGACAATCTGAGATTGCAAATTTAGTTGTTCTGGATTTATTGAAGTCTTATATCTTTGATCAAAAGATTCAATGGGGAAAAAAATTGTCTTTGGTGGAATTTGCCTACAACAACACGATTCACTCTTTGACGGGGAAGGCGCCATTTGAGATAAATTGAAGGTGCTCCGAAGGTTCCACCCTTTCTCAATACTTAGGACAAGATTTTTGAAGCCGATCAGTACACGAGGGACCTGTACACTGATTTTGCCAAGGTCCGGGAGGCTTTAGAGAAACCTCAAGAACGACATAAGAAGGCAGCAAATCGACATTGAGGAGATTTTAAATTAAAAGAAGACGATTGGGTGCTCTTACATTTTGAGAAGGCACGCCTAAGGAAACAAAAGGGAAAGGAGCGGCTTTTTCCAAAGCTTAGCATGAGGTATTATGGCCCTTTCCAAATTAAAGAAAAGATAAATGACGTCCCCTTTCGACTCAAGCTACCCGATATTTGGAAGATTTGCAATGCATTCCATGTGAGTCTCTTGAAACCTCTTAAAGATGATATGCCAGTTGATGGGGAGCCTGATGAGCAGCACGAAGTGGAAGAAAGCAAGGAGATAATCGTTCATCACTCGAGTCAGAAGCTAATGAGCTGCCCGAGCTGTCAGAAGAATATGAGGACGAACTGGACAATCCTTCGAAGCGCACATGCTTCTTCTATTTTCTGGTGTTTTCAAGAGTGGATTTTTAGCCCAATAACTGGGGAAATCAATTCCCTTGTTATGTTTCTTCAGTTGCTTTTTCAATGGCTTCTTCGTGTCCAAAAGTTGATTAATTTGGGTCTGGACTGCATCATGGAGTTCTTCTTCTGTGAAGATTCTCGGAGTAGGAGGTTTCTTGATTGCCAGTTTGATTGGTGTCTTGATGGCTTTCTGCCACTGTGTATGTACTTCAGCCATCGACTGCTGGGTCAAAAAAATTTGCATACTAGGGATCCTTAGCATTGCTAACTGAAGCTTCTGCTTTGCGCACTCGTCAACCTGCTATCAACGTTGCATCTCCAAGAGTTCATATTGTGTGACCGAGGTGGCCCGTACTCGTTCTCTACTAAGTCGCTTAAATTTTCCGTATTGCCTCCTCCTGGCAAAAGAGGTCGACTGATTCTTTTCGGAATCCATATGTAATGTGGGATTCTTTATGGCTTTATGCCATGTAAGACAAAGCGATGAAGGCGGGAGCGTGCCCGATGCGCGATATACAAAGGGTGGGAGTGGCTAATAAGTTTAGGGTCGAGACCCCAAAGATTCTTCAATAAAAATTTCCAAAAGTGTCTAAGTGCCCTGTCTGCTCTTTGATAGGACCTATATGCTTTGAGAAAAGCACACGCATGATGCTCTCATAACGTTGTCACAAACTTAGGCACCCCAAGTCGAGAATCCGACACGACACAAGAGAGAATCTACTTCAAAATAGTTCAAACTTTAAATCACAATTCAATTCAAGACACGGTTCGGCGTAGTTCTGTGCCCAAAGGTATTGGCCCCAAAACCTGGCTCCCCTTTCGGTATTTCTTTATATTAATCTTTGAGCAAAGTACAATTCTTGTCAAGAACCTCCGCTCTCAAACTCTACGTCCAAATGCTCTGAGAAGTGAGACCCTTAGGACTCTTTTATTCTTACAAGGGATGCCAAAAGCAAAGCCCCAAAAGCAATAAACTCAAAAGCGAGTAATCCCACAAGCAAATGGTCAAAAATATGTCAATAAAGATAGCAACGCAAATTGCAAAAATCTGTATAACTGTCATGTCAGTATGTCAACGTAAAAAGTGGACGTCCGTACAACTGCCACATCACATGTCCGTACAATAGCCACGTAAGCAATCCGCAAGTCTGTCAACGCCCGTACTGCCAACCTATCAACGCGTTTCACGACAGATCCGTGCATACTACTAGGTTATCAGTCAATCCATGTGTGTCCAAGTCGCATTGCCACATCATCAATTTGTGACACATACTTTGTGTCACAATAAATTGGATGCTCCTTTGTCTAGTCGTACTCGTTCAGGTTCTCGCCATGCATCTTATGCATCAGATTGTTATGCTTTGGCTGTTCCTAGCTTATGTGATGTTGAAGAACCACTATCTTTTGATGAAGCACAAAATTCAAAAAATTGGATGGCTACCATGCAATCTGAATATGATGCACTTATAGAAAATGACACATGGACTTTATGTGATTTGCCTCCTAGCAAAAAGGCCATTGGTATGAAGTGGGTTTACAAGTTGAAACGCAAGACAGATGGTGAGATTGATCACTATAAGGCTCGACTTGTTGTTGCAGACAACCTTGCAAATATTTTCACAAAGGCATTGGCTCGTGAGAAGTTCGAAGCTTTCCCCAAAGCTTTTGGCTTACTCCCCTTTGTGGATTGATCATATCCTCAAGGCATGGCATTCCCCTTTACTCTATCCACATCAAGCCCACATTCCTCTAATTTTCTACTTTTTTTTATTTTCAAATTTTTTATTTTTTCTAATTTTTCTTTATTGTATGACTGGGTTTTCAAAGTTTTTGATTTCTACTTATTAATTGGTCTATCCGAGCAATGGCTGGGAACCTATACAAGCAGTGGCGGGTGGAGGGACCTGCAGAACAAGGGCAAACAGGGGCAGGAGGTGGGCTTGCAAGACCCAGATCCAGTGCGAGCAAGGGGCAAGAGATGGACCGACGCGCGCGAGAGAGAGAGAGAGAGGTCTTAAGAGTACGCGTGCAAATACTATCATTGAATTCGGAGACTCAGATTGGCCAAACAAAATAAATCCTTACCATCACCCATCTCAGCATAACCTCATACCACTATTGTAAAAAATACGAAGTTCAAATTTTAGGTGCTGAATCCATTGATCAAAGTAGCTTAAGACCATGGCATATCACTGGCTCTCCTAGCGTATTACTCCAGAGGCAGTAGGAGCAAAGGAGTGTGGATGTCCAAGCGTGTGATATTACTTTTAAAAAAAGTGTGTGTGTGTGTGTGTGTGTGTGTGTGTGTGTGTGAGAGAGAGAGAGAGAGAGAGAGAGAGAGAGAGAACACTTGAAAATCAACTTGCACTAGTCACTTTTTGCCCCATCCTGCACTACAGGGTTTTTTGTGGTGGCCTCTTACCCCCGGTTGGGATTTCTCTCGGGTGGCCTTGGTGCTTGGGAGGTTTCTGACCCACGTCGAATTGTGCGCAACTAGGAGGGTAGTAGTGCTCGATTAAGATGGGAACAAGCCAGACCGCGAAGCAAGCAATGGGTGATGTGAGGGACGAGTTGCCTGCACCCCTCGTGACATTGGGATGCAATCCCCCCCCCCCCTCCGCAGGGCGAGCCCTAAGACAACCTAAAACAAAGTGAAGAATCATGTGGGCATTCTACAACAAGAGAAACTCACACGGGCCATGAATGCTAGCAGGACCGTTTGCAAGCTAGAGACACAAAAGAATGTATACCTCTCTCTCTTCTCCTCTAAGACATGTTTTAGCATGCCAAAAAGAGAGACTCCAGATTGCTCATCCTCTCAGATGGCAGAAACACCTTTTCCATTGCTGAGAAATTATAAGTTCAAAGAGAGATGTTTGGCCTGAGAAACTGTAGCATCAATGGGTTAATTGCATACACAACCCTAGCTATCTGAGTGCTAATTATGAGCACTACAGATTCTGTTTCAAGGGCTTACTTTCTGTCAGTATGTCGAGTATATCTGTACATTGGCAAAAAATGCCTTTAAAGCTTGCACCTTCACATGAGAACTCTGGTGAGTATTATACAAGGTAACACCAATCGCTATGTTTCAGGACTTAAAGAAGGTTAATGGGGCCAGAAGAAACCACGAAAAGAGTTAAAGAATACGAGTTGTTTTACAGGTAAGGTAGGTAATGGTTGCTTGGGCACCAGCAACTGACAAGCTTTGAAACCGTCTGCTATCTAGCATCCTATCTGCAAAGCATGTAAATGTTATCAACCTGTGCATGCACTAGAAACTCAAAAAGGAAAGAAATGAAATTCACATAAGAGTTCACAGAGCGTTTAACAAAGTCCAAGCACAGAAGACTTAAGCTTTGCAACATGTGCGTCCGCTTGAGGCCATCATGTGTGTTGCATATGAACTTTTTAACAGGGGTCCTATTAAAGCCTTGCAATCTATCACTCTGTACAAAGCTTGGCATGGCAAGGGGCATTCTATTGGTCACTTGTATGTCTTTGATTGTTTAGGGTACGCATTATTGCTTGAGCCCAAAACAACCCAAAAAAAAACCAACAAACTAAACCTTTAGCTGGTCAAATTCAGTTTTTGGGCCTTACAACAGTCTCTAAGGTAGCCTTGAATAATGAACACATCCTCACTCCAAGTTCCAATTAATGGGACCGGGAAAGACAGACAACCAGAGATGAAACTACCACAAAATATGTCTCCAAGTCCAAATGAAGAAAGCAAGGTCTCACTGTTCCAACAATGGGAGGGGTGCAAAATGAGAAACTATTAACCTCTGCAATACCTGACAATTAGAAGGGGATCTGATTTGAAAAAACAGCCAGAGAACAAGGGACCTTCAAATGTTTGGATGCAAAAGCCCCTGCCACCTTAATCAGAGTCAGAATCAATACAAAAGAAATTCCCTTGGTATTGATCGGGTTGGGTTATTTTACTGCCTTTAGTTCTTTTTGATCCAAAGAAGCTTCCATCTACTCATGTCTTGCAATGACTTAAATCAAGCAGAGCAGATGCTGCAAGCCAGACAAGAAGTTAAACTTAGGCATGGGGCATGATAAATTTACTCATATTTGCATTCAACGTAAAGCATTTTCAATACAGATTGGCACCTGATTCAACAAGCGGATCAATTTGTGTCGTTTGAGCACATGATTCATAGAAAGGTGCTGCGGCATTGAAAGATTCAGTTCCACCCAAACTAAGGGAGAACCACTCACCTTGCATGTCATCAGTAAGAGCTTCCCTGGGCTCATGCCCTGTTAGGTTAGATGCAGACCTGGCCGGTTGATGGGGTAAGAATTCCCTTAGTGATGGATCAGATGTAGCCAAGTCCTTTGAGCTTTCCTTGCATAGGGTCTGATATCCCTGTGCACAAGTAACAGGAGTTTCTTCACCAGGATTTATGCAAATCGTATCCAGCACATGGGTGTCTCTAGAAAATTGATTCAAAAGTACACTTGGGTTGTATGCTTGCATCGCAATTGAGTCATCAAGAAGGTGGGAGCTCCGGCCCATGAACGATTCTGGTGCAGAGCTCAAAAATTTGTAAGATCCAACCTCGTTTTCTGCTTGCCACGATTCCTTTTGAGCAGAAAAGGATGAAGGTTCCTGACCCATACCTAGAAAATCTACAGCTACAGTCATATTTGACTGACAGGAGGCTCCCTCAGCCAAAGCAATTCCTGCTTCTGAATAGTTTTGAAGAAAACCTTCTTCAAATTGATCAATATACCTCGTGTGATTTTTTTGTACCTCAATATGATTCATGTAAAGAGATCCATCAGCACCTGTATTGAAGGCTGTTAAGTTATCTTCCTCGTCACTAGACACAGTAACTTCTCCAATTACCCCTTGATCAGAAACACCGCCAAAAAATCCAGTGGGATAATTATTCACAGCGGCATTTAATGGACATGAATTAACTTCCACTTCCTCTCTTCCAAAATGTTTATGGAATTTCATGGGCTCCTGGTTCACACTTGAGACCTCCCTGCTCACACTGGCAGTACTCTTGTGAGACCTTGCAACACTCTTTAAAGCATCATAATTAAGCCCAATCATCATATCACTTATGGTCAAGTCTTCGGGCCCTGAAGTGCCATTCACTTTCCAAAGCCCATCCTGTGTTCGCTTAAAACCTATCTTTAGCGGTACCTTTTCAACCGAAACATCTTCCTCCACTTCCCCAGGATTTGAAGAAAAGTGAAAGTTGTCAGCATCAGTTATCGTGGAGTTCCAACAAACTGGTTCTCGCCATGACTCATTAAACTGAGAATCACCATCTAATTTGGGACGCCAAAAGCCATCTGGCTTCATCTCAACTTCACTCACGTCTTCATCATAGCTCTCTAACTGTCATAATCAGTTGCAAACATTCGAACTCTTATATACAGGACAGAAGCCAGCAAGAGAAGAAGACACTGATAGTAGTTACTGTGATTCTTACTTCTCGGGCAACTTGTGTAAAGAATGGATCTACGACAAGATCCTTCAATGAATAGTTCTTCAGACAACTAGGGCATTGCCACTGAAACAGGTAGACAAGTTCTTGATTAAATAGGAAAGCTTGACTGCAGAGTTTTCTTTTAAAAAACAAGCATTGCCTTTAGCCAAAGCCAAAACTAGGTAAAGGATGCAGAGATGTATTCAAGCCCTATTAAACATATACAACACCCAAGGATGTGATGTCCCTGTTTCAGCAAGTTCAGCATAAAAAGACTACTTGCAAATCTCCTTACAAACATAGAAATGCAAACATACGAGCAAAGAGAAGACACTTGCAGATGCTTCACAGCAAAGTATTTTCCTTTTTTTACAGGAAATCATAAGACAACCAACTAAACAATACCTTTCGAGCTCTCTGATTGAGCTGTACAAATGTGTGTAGGTCAAAGCAACCCATATGCATACATGGCTTAAATCTACTAGCCACCTTGATTCTGGAACCACTCATCTGTGGGAAGAAAAAAAAAATTCAACAAAAAGTTTATCTGCTCTTCAAATCATAGGAGCCATTGAAAAACAAACTACAACGACTGTATTGAAAAGCAACACAAATATAAACTGTAACCATGAACCATCTTACCGGGCAGCGAAGGTTTACAGTCACCCATTCCGACACAACTTCTAAGTCACTGTCACTATCATCACCCAATGCTCCACCACCACTAATGCGTCGCACACGTGCCAAAGCTTCATCAAGGCTTTCACCTTCTGTTTCACTGGGAATTTGGCTCAAAACCTGTAAAGATTTTCTACATGAAATCTTTGCAAATGGTTTGCTAATCCATGAATTGGAGAGCCAGTATCTTGCCAAACCTGATCTACTGTCAACCGCTGAACTATGCGGACTCCTAAACAAAAGCTTCGTCCATCATAGGCTGTAAATGATATTCTATTTAAGCCTTCTCTGGTGAGATCAGTAATCTACATTGTCATGTCCAAACAAGTGCAGTACAAAATTGTGAGATGGACTGCAGGAATAAGAAAGTAAAGTAATTAGTATTAAAAATAATGAAGCCTTACCACTGGACCATCATCACGACCATTGGCCCCCAGTTTCTGCTCTCCTGGTCTATTTGTCACACGGACAGAATCACCTGTTGTCACACTGTTTGCTCGGGCCACAACATAAAAACTAAAACTAGACAACTTCGCCTGACCAGAAACTAAATTAAGGGTGCAAAGTAAACACCATTTACTCGCAAATCCGCTTCTAGAGGCCAATGCATTCTATATGAAACCTCATCACCAAGAAGCACACACCAAATCTGCAAGAGAGCATCAAGAAAATTACATGACCCCCACAACGACCTCTTTTGCATGCTACTGCGTAGTCGTTAATAATTACTAAATTCAAGCTCAAATGACTGGACTGCATTCACATTTATATGATATGCTCACAATTTGACGGAAAATAATATATGTATGCACATTTTGAATTCAGACAAAAGCAGACAGAAAAAATATTTGTAGCTATGTGGCACACACTTAAATGCAGGTAGACACATACACACACTCATACATACACATCATTACAGGTGTGTCTGCGGGCGTGCACGCGCATGCTTGCATGTACACAGACATATGCATAAATACATGCACACACACACACACACACACACACACACACACACACATTTACAGATCTCGATGTGGTGTGCATCCATACATACATGTGTAGATTGAATTTGTACATACATATACACATCAATAATAATCAATGTTATTTTGTAGGCGCACACACCCATATATACATACGTACATACATGTCACAGGCATACATACATATGTCTGTAGGTCCAAAAGAGATTATAGCAACCTTTGGGACCAAAAAACCTATACATATAGAAAGAGTAAGTGACAAAAAGAATGCACATGGTCTGTACATCTAGAGCAGTGAGAGTAGCAGAAAACAAGGCATGCAAACCTGAAGGTCGTAATCTGGATATCTAAGATGTTCCCGATCATTGTGAGTAAGGGTAAATGATGCTTCCACACTTTGCATTACACTTGATCTGTTCATGGTACAACATATATACATTTTATCGAAAGGCAAAGATGCATCTCATTTTACAGGTTCTTATGAGGGAAAGAATAATGACATTCAGCACAGATTGTAATATATGGACAAGCTAATATTCCTAACACCATTGAAAGGGAAAACTGTCAGATTGGACAGCAGAAAGCATAACTAATGAAGAATCAGCATTGTTGAGCAATAATACATTCATTTGATCCCAAGCATGGCGGTCGTCTTATCTAGGTCATAAGATCTAGATCCCTAAGTCCCCCTACCTAGTTCAGGAAAATTCAACCCCATAAAACAAGCGACAATAACCCTGAATGGTTTCTCCTACCATGCCAGGCACAGCAACCACGAGCCCTCGCTTAACAACCACCACTGGTTATTTATATGAAACATGTTTACGAGAGTTCTTAGGCAAGAAATATTAGTCTGAAACAATTAAACAAGCATTTACGCTCTAAGGAAGCAGATAGCCTTAATTAGACCACGGAGAACTGCACTCCATGAGTTGACCTCCCTCATGCAAAGACCCTCTGCCTGTGATCTGCCGCATCAAGCGCGTCCCTTCGCTAAGCTGGTCCTTAACCTTCATTGCCAAGTGCACTGCCGTTGTCAGGCAATTGTCAACCACCATCCCGCCTCTAATAACTGCTACACGCTGTGAGCCCCAGCTCCACCCCTATCTGCACTTCCTTATTCCTGCTGCTTTAACTCCTGTCCCACCTATTGCGCTTTCACCCTGCTCCCCCTCCATGCTCTTTGCACGCAATGCGGACTTGCAAGCATTCTGAAACATGTGGAGTTTGACATCCATCACTATGGGTAGGTGAAGAAATATCCTTGTGGCATTGAGTAGAATACATGTTCATGAATCTGTTTGGATTAATTGTCTGAACTTGTTTGATCTTGTTTGAACTTGGACGGGTTGGAATCTGTCTGAACTTGTTTGATTTTGGTTGAGGTCGTTTGGACTTGTTGGAATTGATGAGACATGTTTTGAGCACGCAGGACCCGTGTTACACATTATCGACCAATCTTAGACGGTCTTTCGACCCACACACTCCTGATTTTGCAGACATCTTTAACCGGTTATGGACTAGGGAGACAGTTGCAAGTTATACTATCAAGGAAGGTTATTTAATGAGAAAGATCATGTTGTGTGTCACTAAAGATTTGAGGATAAAGATGTTGACACTATAATCCACATTTTGCTAGGCATAGAGGCAACGAGAGTACCTTGAAAGGAGTGGAAAAGCATTTCTATTGGCCTCAGCTCAAGAAGGATATGGATGACTTTGTTTGCACTTATTTGGTGTGCCAAAAGGTCAAGTTTGACAGACATAAAAACCTAGGACTTCTGCAACCTTTGCCTATTCCAAACCAATCATGGGAGAGTATAGCAATGGATTTCATCTTCGATCTTCCTAAGACTCACAATGGGCATGATAAAACTTGGAGTCGTTGACAAATTCAACAAGCAGGCTCACATCATCCCATTTAAGAAGACAGTGAAAGCCAATCACTTTGGCCAAACATTAAACTTTTTCTCTCAGATTTTCTGAATATATGGCATGCCTAAATCTGTAGTATTGGATAAGAGACCTATATTCTCCCCGCTTAAATTCTCGTCCTAGTTTCATCCACAAGCAGATGGGCAATCGGCGATAGCCAACTCGATGATTTTGGACTTGTTGAAGTCCTATATCTCTGATCATAAGACTCATTGGGAGAAGTATTTGCCCTTGGTGGGATTTGCTTACAATAACTATCATGAGACGGGCACCACGTGCCAACGGAAAAGAACAGATTGAACAGACTTTTAGCACTTCAACAACAACTGAACTGAAAGAGAGAGAGAGAGAGAGAGAGAGAGAGAGAGAGAGAGAGAGAGAGAGCGCACGCAACACGGAGTGGCGGAATTCCACCCCAGAGAGTACTGGCCCCAAACCTTGAGGCCCCTTTCGGTATCTCTTTATATTACTTAAACTCAGTACAATACCAGTACTCGCGCTCTGCACCTTCACTTGGAAGAGTGCTCGAGACTAAGCCCTCTACACATATTTAAAGGCCCTTGGCCTATGAAAAGCACTTTACATGAAAAGTTTCAAACTCAAAATCATCCGGCCCCAAAAGCACTAGCGCCCAAAAGCTGCCAGCCTGTTTTGCGAAAATCGTACAGGTGCCACGTCAGTATTGGATAAATCCGTACTAGTCTGCCACGTCAACATGTTAGCGCAGAATCCGGAAATCCGTACAGGGCTGCCACGTCAGCATGTCAATGCATAATCCGAAAATCCGTACATATCTACCAGGTCATCAGCTCTCCGCGTGTGTGTGTGTGGGCTTGCTTTATTTTTAATGCCTTTATGTCACTTGGGCCCCATCGGACGGGGTCCCATAAGTTGGTGAGAACTCTTCTTTAAAAATAGGCCACTCGGCAAGACTTTGTAAGTCAGTAAACTTCTTCGATCGCTTCTGCTTCTTCACTTAGGGTCTAGGCTTCTCGGCCGGGATCTGCAAATTGGCTCCGTCCTTCAGTGGCTTGACACGTCAGCAATTGTGACATCCCCCCTTCTTGAAAGAAAGTAATCATTCGCAATTACATCATATGTGCAAAACAACTCAAGTTAGCTCCAAAAATTCCGAGGGACAATCAATTCTCTCATTCCAAATCGGAGCTCTTGATTTCCGATGTCGTTGGCTTCTAAGAAGAATCTCATCCAATAAGGAGTCTCATTCCACATTGGAGCTCTTAATATCCTAGGTCGTTGGTTTCCCAGAAGTATCTCATCCAATAAGGAGTCTCATTCCAGATTGGAGCTCTTGATATACTATGTTGTTGAAGTATCTCATCCAAAAAGGAATATTCAATGGTTGGCACATCACAATGCAACACAAATGCTCACATATGAATGTTACAAGACACAACGAACAGCATCGTTGAGCACTCCCCCAAGACAAACAGTCTACGATACACCATTGGACTACCATTACTGTTACAAGAATAATGTCTATCCAAGCAAGTCTCAACCATGCAAGAACTTATGGACCATGCAACGTCGGCTACAAACTGATGAAGGGAAAATTGGAGTTTTCCGCAGAACCAACTCCAGCCACCAACCAAACCTCTCGGCAACAACGAACCAATTCTCGAGAGTCTCGTGAAACCGAACCTCAAAGGCCTCGACTGACACAGCGTCAACGAGAAACCATGAGGCAACAGACCTGAACACACCCCAACTGGCAGCAGTGACACGTGGCAACTGTACGACAGTCCCGAAAATTGCGCCGCTTTTTGCGCTGACTTGCTGACGTGGCAAAGTATACGGATTTCCGCTTTTTACACTGCTGTACGGAAATCCCTCCATTTACCTTGGTTGACTTTTTGGAAGCTTTTGAACTTACTGCTTTATTTTAGAAGCTTTTGAGTTGAGAAGCTTTTGGGGCTCTGCTTTTGGGCATCCCTTGTAACTTATAAATAAGTAGGCAAGGCCTCACTTCTCAGAGCATCTGGACGCAGACTCTGAGAGTGAGCACCCTCCCACTCTCTTGTACTTTGAACACAAATTAATACAAAAAGAAATACCCAAAGGAGCGCTAGTCTTTGGGGCCAATATCTCTAGGCACGGAACTACGTCGGGCCGTGTCGAATCAAGTGAGAATTGTCAACTGTTTTGAAGTGAATCTCAGATCTCTGCTGTGTCTCGGTAGAATCTTGGCTTGGAGTGTCCAAGTTTGTTACAATGAAGAGAAATCTCAGAAAAGAAACAAAAAGGCAGCAGATCGACATTGTCGCGATTTGAAATTAAAGGAAGACGATTGGGTGCTTTTTTGTTTTGTTTTGTTTTGTTTTCGGAGTCGGGTAGGGCACGCCCGGCCGCTCCCCTCATACACCAAAAAAGTATACAAGAAGAACGACCAGGACTATGCACCCAAAAACCGAAGGCAGACGATTGGGTGCTCTTACGTTTTGAGAAGGCACACCTGAGAAAGAAAAAGGGAAAGAAGCTGCTTTTTCCAAGGCTTAGCATGAGATACTATGGACCTTTCCAAATAAAAGAAAAGATAAATAATGTCTCCTTTAGATTGAAGCTGCCCTATACTTGGAGAATTCACAATGCTTTTCATGTGAGTCTCTTGATGCCTTTTAAAGGCGATAAGCTCGATGATGGGGAGCCAGATGAGCAACCCGAGTTGGAGGAGCGAGGCGATACTCGTTCTACAACAGATACTGGCACATAAAGATAGAAAGTTTAAAGGTAAAGTGATAAGGCGGTTCTTGTTTAAATTCAAGAACTATCCCACATTAGATGCGAAGTGGATGGAGGAGGAGGACCTTGCAGATATTCCTCAGATTGTGAACCTTTACCTTGAAGCATTCGGTTTAGCAAAGTCTACTCCGATAGAACCCCAATTTCAGCATGGGCGAATCTAGTGCAGCAGGTATGCACAAGAGGGGAGTCACTCCACTCCTTTGTCGACAGATTTCCCGAATACTTTGATTTGATATAGAGTCACTGATGTCCCTTTGAGTTTCAGGGATACTGCTGTGCTGACAGTATTCTGTTGTATGACTTTATGCACTGGAATTCCCGATAATGAAAATAATATTGATTGATTTGTACTTGAGGCTTGTTTGAGTGCGGGAACTGATAAACGAAATGATTGCAACATTTCAATCTCATAAATCTCTATAGACATGATTGCAATATGGATTAATTAATCAGGCATCTGTGAGGTCCCGACCGGATCTAGATGCAATTGCTAAATACGTTGCCGATTAATCATAGTCTGAGATTTCGAATGATATTTGAATGTGATTTGTCATGTGACGCCCTGTAATGTCAACTGATGTCCTCTGATGTGACCGTCGATTGGTACATGTGCTAGATGTGTTGTTCCTAGTACGTTGGTACTAACAGTCAATGTCTGCTAAGACAGTTTATGGCCTCTGTCTGTTTTGCAAGCGTAATCAAGGGCGATTACAATACTTTCAAGAGGCGGGTATGTAACAAATGGGTGAGGTGGTATGGCCCTGGACACACTTACAAAGTGGGACAGCAGACCCAGACACACCCCGACTGTCAATAGTGACACGTGGCAATTGTACGAAAGTCCCGAAAATTGCGCCGCTTTTTGCGCTAACTTGTTGACGTGGCAGAGCGTACGGATTTCCATTTTTTACGCTGCTGTACGAAGTCCCTAGATTTACGCTGCTTGACTTTTTGGAAGCTTTTGAACTTACTGCTTTATTTTAGAAGCTTTTGAGTTGAGAAGCGTTTGGGGCTCTGCTTTTGGGCATCCCTTGTAACTTATAAATAAGTGGGCAGGGCCTCACTTCTCAGAGCATCTGGATGCAGAGCCTGAGAGTGAGCATGAAACCGGCCTATTCAATCCAAAAAGGGCGGTGGACCTTAGACTTAAACCTTATTTGCTTTCACCCATTTAATTTGTCGCCCACTTTACCTGTACTTTCAAGACACAACAAAGGGGAAAGGGATACAGGCTGCTAGACTGCACCTGTATGAGAAGACCGACACCAGACTGACCCCTAAATTAGGCGCCCCTTTCGGTATTTCTTTATTCCTTAACAGAGGGAATAAAAGTTGTGGTTCCCTACAAGCTGCCCCGCACAATCTTGGCTGAATTTCAGCTGTTCTGGCCCGATTTCGGTAGCATAACTATACTAGGACCCTTCACAGTCAGTATCCCCACGCATTGGATGACTTTCCCGACGCATACGGACACTTTGCAAAACCTGGCGAGAATCTGCAGCACGCTGAATTCTCTGTTTTCTGCCCTGAAAAAGCGCCAGATCACCTGTACAACGGTCCCTCGCGTCCCCGAACCTCCTAACGCTATTAGGGTCTGTTTAGGGGAAAAACCCTAAACCTGCAAAAATACACAGCAGGCTGTAATTCACTGTTTCGGGCTCCGTTTTGCGTGCCGGTCGCATCCGTAGCAAGTCCTCGAGCTCCCACACCTGTAGGGCCACTTGCCCTTTGAATCGGACGAGATTTCGCATGTGAAACCTCTCGAAATCACCTGGACCTGCGGGGGATTAGCTGCTAGCTAATTCAGTACCTGTGCAAGAGGCTCTTGCCTCGGCAATCGCACATGAACCCACACAACTGTACATTGGTCAATTGAAAAGCCCACTAGAGGGGCATAACATACTGCCATAGGGGAGAGAGAGAGCAGTGCGTAGCATGTAGGGCATCACTCCTGGCACCGCACTGTACATAAGAGGGAAGCAAGCACTCCATTGAAGCTCTCAACCTGTGACCAATTGCAAATGAAGGCCTCTACCAGCTTAAAAATCAGCGCCCATTTTTCTGCATGAGGCAGGTTCATGAAAAACTGCCACTTGGCGCATTTACAAGCATTTTCCCGTTCGGGTTCGCCGCTTAAAAATATCCTGACCGGTTGCCCAGTTGACTTCGCCGCAGAGTTGTAAAATGTTCCCCTAGTCATACCGGAGGTAATGACGCGAACACATTTCTCGGCCCAAAATAGCAGTTCCCTAAATTTTAGGAGATGCTGCCATTGTATCTTTCTAGGTCATCTGACCCCCTTTGTACACTGCAGCCACACCTAGAACTGAAATGTAGCCTCTGTAGCAAAGGATTCTACTTTGGCTAGTCCATGACCCCACTTTAGCTAACCATAGTCCTTGTCCAACCTTAGTGCTCTCTTGCCCTCAGGCCTGGACTCCCTCTGAACAGTTCCACACTAGCTATGCAATGCAGGGCAGTTAGATTTCCCAAGGGGTGTTTCCAAAAAGTGAAAATGAATAAATAATAAGAAAGAAATCACAAAAAGGATAGATAGTAGTCACATGCTGGTGACATACCCCCCTCTTGAAATCTCAAACATCCTCGTTTGCATCTATGTCGTACATGCTCACAGTCAACACTGGTGTATTCAACACCTGTCGACACATGTACGACACATACATACTCATTGTCAACCCTGGTGTAAGCAACACCTCATCGACACATGTATTGCCTGCGTGTGAACCCTGTCCCAATGACATAGTGGTAGCTTCGCACTCTGCCATTGCTTTGACTAGTGAACTTTCCAATGACAAAATGGTAGCTACACATTTTGCCACTGTCTTTTAGTACACGTTGGATCCAGTAACACTTTCGAGCATACCCAAACCGATAGTTTAAGAATGCAGTTACACATGTACCCTTTAATAGAAGCAATCACTGTATCCTTGACAAACTGACAAGAAATACTCACTTCTATAGCACTAACCAAAGTTCTGGACTTTCTATAAGAGCAATTGCCAAACTGACAATCTGTACAGCTCTAACATTCATATAACATGTACTTGATTTGAGCTCACTTTGAATACCATGTACATCATTTCTTTCAAAAGCCATTGTCACACTGACAATCCATGTAGCTTTGAAACTCAAGGGGTCAAGGTAGGTTGCAAATCGAAGGCTTCAAGGTAAAGTGATAACACAGTTGGTGATTCTGCAAGTTCGCCTTCTTCCATCCACTTAGCATCCATTGGTCGATAGTTTCTGAACTTCACCAAGTAACGCCTAGCGGTTTTGCCTTTTACTTTTCTTTCTTTATGAGCCAAAATCTGTTCCGAGACCAAGATCTCGTCAAGTTCCTCGACTTCTGGCTGATCTTCAGCTGGCATATACTCTGGCACATCACCCACATAGGGTCTGAGAAGACTCACATGAAACGCATTGTGAATCTTCCAACTCTCGGGCAATTTCAGCCTATATGCAACATCATTGATTATGTCGCATACTTGAAAAGGCCCATAGTAACGCATGCTGAGCTTTGGAAACAGTCTTTCCTTGCCCTTCATCTTCTTTAACCTTGCCTTTTCAAAGCGTAGAAGCACCCAATCACCAAGTGAAAATACCACTTCACGACGGTGACGATCAGCTGCTTTCTTTTGCTTTGCCTGACTCTTTTCTAAGGCCACTTTGACCTTCTTGTACATTTCATCCATGTCCTGAACATACTTATCTGCTTCAAATATCTTGTCCTTTGTATGCAGTATGGGAGGAACTTTCTTGCCACCTTCAACTATCTCAAAAGGTGCCTTGCCAGTTGATGAATGCACTGTATTATTGTATGCATACTCCACTAACGGCAAATACTGCTCCCACTTTCCTTTATGCTCTGACACATAGCACTTCAGCATATCTAAGACAGTAGAATTTGCCTCTTCTGACTGCCCATCTGTTTGAGGATGAAATGACGAAGAGAATTTGAGCGTTATGCCCATATTCTCAAACAAGCCTCTCCAGAACAAACTTGTCATGCGTGGATCACGGTCACTAACAATCGACTGTGGCATGCCATGATACTTGAAAATATTGCTCATAAACAAGCGTGCCATCTGATCTGGCTTTATCTTCTTCCTGACAGGAATAAAATGAGCCTACTTACTGAATCTGCAAATGATGGTCCAAATACCATCGTTTCCTGTCTGCGTTCTCAGAAGATCAAAGATAAAATCCATAGCTATACTTTCCCATGGTTTATCTGGAATAGGTAGTGGTTGCAATAACCCTGGTACCTTTTGCCTGTCAAACTTGAGACAATGTGTCCCAGAAAGTGAATCTCTTCTAGAAAAAATTCACTTTTCTTTGCATTGATGAGCAACCTATGGTTGCGTAGCTCTTTGAAAACAATGGCCAAGTGATGTCTATGCTCCTCTTCATTCTTTGAGTAGACTATCATGTCATCAAAGAATGTACCAACAAACTGCTGGTGTGGACGGAAAATTATGTCCATCATCCTATTGAACGTAGCAAGAGCATTTGTGAGACCAAACTAGAAATTCGTAAAGGCCAAACATTGTTCTAAAAGCAATCTTGTGCACATCCTCTGATCTAATGCGGATCTGATGGTACCCACTCTTTAGATCTATCCTGCTAAACATAGTTGCTCCTTCTAATTTGTCCAGAATATCATCAATTTTAGGTATAGGGAACCTATTCTTGGTCAGCGCACGGTAGTCGATGCACATACGCCATGAGCCATCCTTTTTCTGCACCAACAACACTTGAGAACAGAATGGAGATGAACTGGGTTGAATCAGCCCCTTTTCTAACAGCTCCTGTACTTGGCTCATTATCTCTTTCTGCTGAGCCGCACTAACCCTGTACGGAGGCTTATTTGGTGGGCTACTGCCTCGCACCAAATCTACCGCATGGTCCTCAGGTCTCTCTGGCGGTAATTGAGACGGTAATGAATCGGAAAAACAGTCACTATACTGTTGTAAAAACATTGACCTTTCTTTATCTAACACAGATAAATTTGATTCATCACAATCTGACACCTTACGTGCAAAAACCAAGTACGCAGTAAGATGCTTTTTCATTACAGAAGTAATAGCAGAAGCTGATACAATGGGAATAGACTCCCCTTTAAGCTTTACATCCAGAATGTGAGTCTTTCTAACAGCTCCTGTACTTGGCTCATTATCTCTTTCTGCTGAGCCGCACTAACCCTGTACGGAGGCTTATTTGGTGGGCTACTGCCTCGCACCAAATCTACCGCATGGTCCTCAGGTCTCTCTGGCGGTAATTGAGACGGTAATGAATCGGAAAAACAGTCACTATACTGTTGTAAAAACATTGACCTTTCTTTATCTAACACAGATAAATTTGATTCATCACAATCTGACACTTCACGTGCAAAACCCAAGTACGCAGTAAGATGCTTTTTCATTACAGAAGTAATAGCAGAAGCTGATTCAATGGGAATAGACTCCCCTTTAAGCTTTACATCCAGAATGTGAGTCTTTCCCCTGCTCTATACAGTGATCTTTTTGTTGTAGGTATCCATGATTCCTTGTACACGAATCAACCAAGGAATACTTAGCAACACATCACATCCGTCCAGTGGCATGATGTAAAATTCTTCAGCATCTACATAGGACTGGATATGTAGGCGCAACTTTCCGATGATGGGTGTCACAGTCTCTGTATGGCCAGGACATGCATGATGCCAAACCTGCCTCTGATGTATACCCCATCTCTTCAGGTTTGATTCCCAACTTTGAAGCCAATTCTGGGGAAATGAAGTTGGCTTTGGCACCTGGATCAAAGAAGATAAGCATTGTTTGATCCCTGACCTTTCCCCATGCTTTGCAAAGCTCACTTGCATCTGAATTTGGCTTGTCGCCCACCATATCTGGCACTAGACCAGCCATGGGCCTATTTCCTTTCCTATCCTCCTTGTCTTCAGAATCAGCTGGCCTTTTCTTTTGAGGACAATTGTAAGCAATGTGGCCAGGCTACTCACAAATAAAGCATTTGTTCTCTGACCTCAGGACCTTCTTTTGCTCTTCCGACTTGCGAGGAAACCGTCTTTTCCATTTCTTTGTTGGTCCCTTTTCTGATTAAGCCGTAGCTTTGCCTTTCCCTGCGTTGGCTGACGCCTGAGTCCCTTTAAGAACCTCATTGGGAACGTACTTCTTCGCTGAATTTTTCTTGGCTGATCCTTCCTTGACGCCAGTATTAATTTCACAATCTTCTCCCTTGAGCAAACCATTGCCAGTGTTTGCTACCTCAATGAGCTGCGTCAAAGTAGTGACTTTGGTCTTCGTGCAGTACTTTCTCAATCCTTTGGGTAGGCCACAACAGTATTTTTCAATCTGTTCTGTCAATGGCACAAACCTATAGGAAGTTATTGGAAGTAGAGCTTTCCAAAACTTCCGATTGTAGTCATCCAGATTCTTGCAAGTAGAAGCATTAAGCTGGTGCCATTCTGTCATGACATCTGCTTCAAAGTCATCAGATAACCATGCTGCTGCAAAACTCTGCTTGAAGTAAATCCATGTGGACGGTGCTTGCCCTTGAAGCAATAAAGTTGTCCACCATTGTCCCGCATTCCCTGTCAAGAAAGTGGCTGCCTTGCGGACCTTTGAAGCCTTTGTAAAGTTTCCCCCTGCATAGGCCTTGTCAAACTGCTGGAGGAATGAGAGAGCCTTCTTCCTGTCATCAAAACCTGTAAAGGTCGTGAATGTCACACCTTTGCCACCTTCCTTGTACGGAGTTGGCCTCTCCAGCGGCGTTCAGTTGTCATATGGAAGTGACTAAAACATGAGAACACTGTCAGGGTTCATCTGTGTTCCTTGACCGCTATTAAGTTGACCTAGAAATGCCATATTTGGCTGTTGATTTGTAATTCCATCCATGCCAAAATTTGCCTGCGGCATACCAAATTGGCCCTGAATGCTTTGAAACCCTGGTAGTATGCCCGTGACACCATACATGGGGTTAGGCATCATTGTTTGAGCACCCCCGAACACTGTTCCTGGTGTGTAAAACTGATTTCCAGGTGCATGACCAGCCATGCTCTGGAATACCGATCCACCTCCAAAATAGCCAGGGTGTAATGAAGGTGGTGGACTTGTTGCATAGCCTGTAGGTTGCTTCCTTGCCCATTAGAACCAGCTATAGGCTGCTGAAAAGTGATTGGCTGAAGCGGTACAGCTTGAAAGACTGGCATCTCAGCCACCTGTTCTTGCACCTTAGGCACAGGTTGTGGAGACTGCATGGTCTCCGTCAAGTGTACAGGTGTTTCCATTGATTCTGCAGTATGAATCACCTGTGCTTGAGCCTTAATAGGCTTTTGAACATGATTAAGTGACCCAACTTGCTGAGACGGAAGAGGAGGTTGCAAAAAGGCTAAAAACCTCGGGTTTTGCATTACCTGTGTGAACATAGCCACAGCAGTAGCCAAATGGGTCCTGAATATATCATCATCCGTCTGTGGTGGTCTTGAGGACTGACCCACTTCATGTGTCTGTTGACCCTGTGAAGAGGAAACCTCTTCTGTCACATCATCCGGTCTGTCAACCATAATTGCAATTTCAATTTCCTGTGACTGGTCTATGACCCATTGTGTCTTCAAGCCCAAACTAACCAAGGCTCGCTTCTATGGGAAAAAGTGATTTAATCCCGGGGATGGAACCATGAAACCGGCCTGTTCAATCCAAAAAGGGCAGTAGACCATAGACTTAAACCTTATTTGCTTTCACCCATTTAATTTGTCGCCCACTTTACTTGTACTTTCAAGACACACTAAAGGGGAAAGGGATACAGGCTGCTAGACTGCACCTGTATGAGAAGACCGACACCAGACTGGCCCCTAAATTAGGCGCCCCTTTCGGTATTTCTTTATTCTTAACGAAGGGAATAAAAGTTGTGGTTCCCTACAAGCTGCCCCGCACAATCTTGGCTGAATTTCAACTGTTCTGGCCTGATTTCAGTAGCATAACTATACTAGGACCCTTCACAGTCAGTATCCCCACGCACTGGATGACTTTCCCGACGCATACGGACACTTTGCAAAACCTGGCGAGAATCTGCAGCACGCTGAATTCTCTGTTTTCTGCCCCGAAAATGCGCCAGATCACCTGTACAACGGTCCCCTCACGTCCCCGAACGTCCTGGGGGTATTAGGGTCCGTTTAGGGGAAAAACCCTAAACCTGCAAAAATACACAGCAGGCTGTAATTCACTGTTTCGGGCTCCGTTTTGCGTGCCGGTCGCATCCATAGCAAATCCTCGAGCTCCCGCACCTGTAGGGCCACTTGCCCTTTGAATCGGACGAGATTTCGCATGTGAAACATCTCCGAATCACTTGTACCTGCGGCGGATTAGCCGCTAGCTAATCTAGTACCTGTGCAAGAGGCTCTTGCCTCGGCAATCGCGCATGAACCCACACAACTGTACATTGGTCAATTGAAAAGCCCACTAGAGGGGCATAACATACTGCCATAGGGGAGAGAGAGAGCACTGCGTAGCGTGCAGGGCATCACTCCTGGCACCGCACTGTACATAAGAGGTAAGCAAGCACTCCATTGAAGCTCTCAACCTGTGACCAATTGGAAATGAAGGCCTCTCCCAGCTTAAAAATCAGCGCCCATTTTTCTGCATGAGGAAGGTTCATGAAAAACTGCCACTTGGCGCATTTACAAGCATTTTCCCGTTCGGGTTCGCCGCTTAAAAATATCCTGACCGGTTGCCCAGTTGACTTCGCCGCAGAGTTGTAAAATGTTCCCCTAGTCATACCGGAGGTAATGACGCGAACACATTTCTTGGCCCAAAATAGCAGTTCCCTAAATTTTAGGAGATGTTGCCATTGTATCTTTCTAGGTCATCTGACCCCCTTTGTACATTGCAACCACACCCAGAACTGAAATGTAGCCTCTGTAGCAAAGGATTCCACTTTGGTTAGTCAATGACCCCAGTTTGGCTAACCATAGTCCTTGTCCAACCTTAGTGCTCTCTTGCCCTCAGGCCTGGACTCCCTCTGAACAGTTCCACACTAGTTATGCAATGCAGGGCAGTTAGATTTCTCAAGGGGTGTTTCCAAAAAGTGAAAATGAATAAATAATAACAAAGAAATCAACAAAAAGGATAGATAGTAGTCACACGTTGGGGACAGAGCACCCTCCCACTCTCTTGTACTTTGAACACAAATTAATACAAAAAGAATACCTAAAGGGGAGCCAGTCTTTGGGGCCAATATCTCTAGGCACGGAACTACCCCGGGCCGTGTCGAATCAAGTGTGAATTGTGAACTGTTTTGAAGTGAATCTCTGCTGTGTCGCGGTAGAATCTTGACTTTGAGTGTCCAAGTTTGTTACAACTAGTCCCTGATATCTATGGCATACGCCTTGAAAGTACAAATGAATTAGGTTGAGCATATGGCAAAGTCAACGGCTTGAAAGCCCTTATTTTCCTTGACCCCAGAGCTATAGAGAACTTCATCCATCCAGGATTCTTGAAGCGGATGCACTTTGATTACCATGCAGAGGGTGGAGAAGTAGAAGCCGAGCTAGCGATGATATTTGTTTTAAACCAGAGTGGTGCCAATTTGAGTTGTTTGACTCTGGTTTAAAATACTGGTTTCATTGATTGGTAATTTACTCCTGAGTGGAGTAGTGAGAAATGTTGTTTTGGTATTCTGGTTTTAAATACTGGTTTCATTGATTGGTAATTTACTCCCAGGTGGAGTAGTAAGAAATGTTGTTTTGGTATTGTCTGAACCTTGGAACGACACAGACGGGATGCCTAGGGAGCGTTTCGTTGTATCCTAGAAAACCTCCGAACGACGCATACGGAATGTGTGGGGAGCGTTTGGTTGTATGCTTGAACCTCCAAGCGAGGCAGGCTACGGTCTGGGGAGTGTTTGGTTGTACTAGTCTTGTATAACATTGTTCACACTTCTACGAGGAAGGTGCCATTTGAGATTGTTGAGGGTGTCAAAAAGGTTCCACCAATTTTGAGCACCAAGGACAAGATTTTTCAAGGAGATCCGTACACACAAGATCTAGACATTGCTTTTGCCAAGGTAAGGGAGACTTTGCAGAAGTCTGAAGCAGAGCATAAGAAGGTAGTAGACAAGCATCTACGTGACTTTCAATTGAAGGAGAATGATTGGAGCACGCCTACAAAAGCGGAAGGGTAAGGAGGGGCTTTTTTCAAAGCTTAGTATGCGATACTATGGACCATTCCAAGTACAAGAAAAAATAAACTATGTATCCTTCCGATTGAAGTTACCAGATACTTGGAAGATTCACAATGCCTTCATGTGAGTCTATTGAGCCCTTTCAAAGATGAAGTGCCAGTGGACATATGGACATCTTCTGGCCTAATGCGTATCTGATGGGGCCCACTCTCTAAATCTATCTTGCTAAATAGTGACGCTCCCTCAAGTCGATCAAGAATGTCACCTGTCCTCGGTATGGGGAACTTATTCTTGATGGTATTCCTATTCAAAGCGCGGTAGTCAATGCACAAGCATCATGAACCATCCTTCTTCTGCACTAGGAGTACAGGGGAACCAAAGGGGATGAACTAGGCTTCTCTAAAAGCTCATTGACCTAACTCATAATCTCTTTCTACTGAGCTGCACTAACCCTATACGGTGGTCTATTTGGTGGACTAGATGCTATGACCCTCAAGTCTCTCAGGGGGTGACTACCGTGGGGCTAGACGAGCAACCAAAAGTCGAAGGACAGAAGAGATTCTCATTGCAAAACAGGTCCTAGCACACAAGGAAAGAAGACTGAAAGGTAAGTTGGTCCGCCCAAATTTGGTCAAATTCAAGAGCTATCCGCCTCTTGATGCGGAGTGGATGGAGGAGGACAACTTGGCAAATTCTCCTCAAATACTAGAGCTTACATTGAGGTTTTTGGTTTTGCACTGACTATTCCAAAAGTTACCGATGAATCAGCGGGTTGAATCTGGATCAGTGCGGACTGCACAAGAGGGAAGCCACTCCACTCCAGAGTTTAGGAATAGTGACAGGCTGATAGTGTTTTGTTGAATGACTTTATGAAAATACGTACATTGAAATGGGAATTCCTATAATGAATTTGTTGCATGTCCTCTCTCATGTGTGTATTGTTTGAGTACGTGTCAGAAAGATGAAATAACTACAGCATTTTATCTAGTCACATGGCAGGTGATGAGAATATGACAATAACAAGATTTAGTAGATCAAGACATCCATGAACCGATGAGCGCGGTCTGGATGTGATTGCTAAATAAGTTACAGTGATAATGATTCTCATTTGAGATCTCGACAAAGATAATGATGTGAATGTGAAGTGAATGTTTAGTGACTGCCCTCATTGTGCAAGTATTGAATGTGTGCAATCTAGTGCGTCAATACTTAAGAGTCAATGTCTACTGAGCTATTTTTTGTTCTGTCTGTTTTGCACGCATAATCGAGGGCGGGTATGTCACAAGTTTGTGATGTGGCATACTTCTCCCCAACTTAGTTGGGTAGAGGGGACAACTGTAACAAACTTGGACACCCCAAGTCAAGATTCTACCACGACATGGTAGAGATTCACTTCAAAACAGTTCACAAAAGACGACACGGCCCAGCGTAGTTCTGTGCCCAAAGGTATTTGCCCCAAAGACTAGCGCCCCTTTCGGTATTTCTTTTTATATTAATCTGTGTGCAAAGTACAAGAGAGTCTGTGGGTACTCACTCTCAGACTCTACGTACAAATGCTCTGAGGAGTGAGTCCCAAAAGAACTTATTTATTCTTAGAAGGGATGCCCAAAAGCAGAGCCCCAAAATCTTAAACTCAAAAGCTATGGCTCCCAAAAGCATTGGTTAAAAATCTGCCATCCAAAAGCAGCCAACGTAATTTCCGGAAATCCGTACGCACTGCCATGTCAGCAAGTCAACAAAAATTGCGGAAATCTACGACGTCAACAGTCAGCGGAAATTGCGGACGTCCGTACACTTCACCACGTCAACCTGTCGGCGCATTTCATGGGATCAACATGATGTGTGTGTGTCCGGGGGCACGTCACCATCAGTCAACTAGTGGATACATTTACACCTTGGCACGTGGTGCTATTTCATGGTGCTCTAGACTTCAGAGGATAGTTGCACTCTTCACTGTTGAAGCTGAATATATTTCAGTCATTGAGGCTTCCGTAGAAGCCATATGGTTAGTGCACCTAGTCAGTGAGCTTGGATTGTCTATGACACGCCTGTCCTTGGTTGTGATAGCCATAGTGCAGTCTGTTTGGCTAAAATGCCATGTTTCATGCGCGTACCAAACACATTGATGTGTGGTACCATTTTATTAGACAAATGCTTGATGATAGTTTGGTCTCATTGATCAAAATCTGTACACATGAAAACCGTACAGATGCTTTTATGAAAAGTCTGCCTAAGGCACAACATGAGCATTGCCTACAGATGGTGGGAGTTACATAGCTTAAAGGCGACTCTCTGGGCCTTTAAGTGGAAGGCTGTTGGGAATAAACTGCCAAGACGTCGCTTTAGATCTCCTCTAGACCTTTTTAATTGTATAGCTCTGATCAAGAGCTTCACACGCATATTTTCTGTATATTTTTGGCCCACTATTTTGGGCCTTTACAGGCATTATACATCATTTCTTGGCCTTTGGGCCACTTAAATTATCTTTAAAGTCTTCACATTATCCAAGTGGCCAAATGTTTGCCCATTTTAATAGAAAGTCCCACAACCTATCTTTTTTAGGTTTTGTGGACTTATCGTAAGCTCCTCCCTGCAGCTAGCGCACAAAATCCATGCTCTCTCTCTCTCTCTCTCTCTCTCTCTCTCTCTCTCTCTCTCTGAGATGCCTGGGTCTGTTTTTGCTCGAGCTGCACAGACACAGAGAGAGTTTGATGAGAGGAGAGGGAGACAGATCACAGACTTCTTTAGAGCTGCCACTGGACATCCGAAGGAGCTACTACCACAGCAGAGCTCGTCACCTCACACCAGAGGCACACGAGCTGGGGAGATCCAGATGTCCACGACTGCGGAGGACTACACAGCATCGACAGAGGCTGCATCAGAGGATTCGGATCACTTTGGCAAGACACGCACAACGCCCGGTCAGACTACTGCCATGGAGGAGATTGATGAGATCCGCCGGCGACCGATGCTGGATCTCTTGTGATCTAGCTATCCCAGCTAGCTGCTTAGTTCACACCTAGCAGTTTAGGATTCCATAGTATTTATTTTGTCATTTTGTCATCTTGTTACTCTGACTTTGATTTCATTTCTCTCTCTCTGTGTGTGCATTCGATCTGCGCACTCAGAAACCACTACTCAATCTCACTCAACTTGGGTTTGCTAACCTCCTCTTCCATAGAAGGAGGTAAAGCCTTGGCTCTCCTTTCATGAGTTCAATGTGTCTATTAATCTATGTCCCTTGGCAATAAGATAAACAGCATAGCAGTTACTTTATGATTCAAGACTCAAAACTTATAAATCATTCACGTATTTCTTTGTAGAGAAGAACTAACCTCCCTTCCGGAGGATACGTGATGGAAGCAATAGTTTTTATTGGCATGAGTGGGTGAGCCATTGAAACACAGAACCTGCACAAAAATGATATGGGCTATTAAAATGCAGACAAACTTCAGAATTTTTCCGAGTACATGAGACATGTAAGAAAAGAGTACTCACGGATCTCCATGTTCGATGCGACAAACTTCACAGAAAAATTTGGTAGGAATTTCTGGCTTCATATCTTCTTTCTCGGGCAAAATAACACAATTGACATGCTGCCGTGCCAAACAGCTAGGAGCATCACACTGCACAGCAAAAATGTCAAAACATAGGAGTTATTTCTCCACATGACCAACAGTAGTGAGCAAAAATATCACAGAATATAAATTGTACCTGTATCATTGAACCAAGCTCCATTGGATTGCCGCAAGGGCAACGCATCTTGGAGTCAGTAGCACATCGCATGCCATCGTGTGAACTATGTTGAAATGATCCAACTCTAATTCCATTGTCAACCATGCTTGTTGCCAGATCAGGAGCGCTGAAGCGGCGCATTCTGTTAGTAAAGGCAGCTGAGCAAGTTAACAAAGGCCTGCGTCTTCTACTTGCTGTCCTACTGTTCCATGTAAGGCCAGACAAAATATGGCAGATAACTCTTTCGTTGTAGGCTACTACTTGCATTGTGAACTAGTTAAACAACTCTATAATGTGCACTAAGCTATAGAGTTTGGCAGAAAACACAGAGAAGCTTATTGCACAAAAGTTTTGAAACAAGTACTAAACTTTAAAGACAATGATAAAACAATGCAAAGACTAAACTCCTACAGTTCGAACTCAAAAAAAGATCCTAATATGAGCTAAAGACTAAAACGACAATCTACAATGTACCAGCCTAGAAGTGGCAATACATAACCAAATTAATACTTGTTGAAAACCTGACAACCTGTGACCTTACCTTCACTATTTTTCCAAACAAGAAGAATCTTTACCATCCATATCCCATACAATAGCTACAAGACCCCACTTCACAATGCACATCATCAAGTGCCCACAAGTAGGTGCTTGTTTGACTAGACTCATATAGAACATACTATACAAAAACAACAAACTCGGTTTCTATCAGATTCTGGAGGCCACGGTAAGCAATGTGAAGTAAGAGCAAAAAACTAAATGTACCAAAGAGAGCTTAGTACGCACTATGCTGAGGGTTTTCAAGCTCCCCACTTTTATTGAATTTACTTCTAATTGTCTGAGACACTCCAAAAGAAGAAACCTTGCAAAAACGATCGACCATTCTTTTCATGATGGGTATTGATGGGTATCCTTGTTCAACAAGTGAAGAAACAAGATGACAAGATTGAATAACAAAAGCAGATTTACTAGAGAAAAGATGAGAAAATCTAAATGGCTGAGAATAAATAACACCATTTGTAGCATAGAGAAAAATTGTAAACCACTCCAGGCGAGTGGTCGGAGAGAAGTCAGTTGTAACAAACTGTTGACGTGTCAAAGCCTAAAGAATGGAGTCAACTTACAAAAGCCAACCGAGGGGCCTAAACCCTAAGAAGAACAAGTAACAGAAGAAGTCCTACCAACTTATGGGGTCCCCGTTCTATGGGGCCCCAAGTGACATAAAGGAAGTAAAAAAAAGCAAGACCCACATACACACTCACGCAAAACTGATGACATGGCAACTTTTTTGAAAATTGCCTTGAGCATGATGACGTGGCAAGTTGTACAGAATTCCGCGTTTTGCGCTAGCTGATGACGTGGCAAGCTGTACGGATTTTCGTAAATTGCGCTGGCAGTTTTTTGGCTTTGCTTTTGGACCAAATGCTTTTGAGTTTGAAAGGCTTTTCACTGTAACTACTTTTTAGGCCAAGGGCCCTTTAAATATGAGGCTAGGGCTCATCCTCTGGCATGCTTCCTAGAGAAGGTGCAGAGTCTGGAGTACCGGCTTGTACTGTGTTGATGCAATATACAGAAATACCGAAAGGGGCGCCAAGGTCTGGGGCCAATACTCTCTAGGGTGGAATTCTGCCACTCCATGTCGCGTGTCGTCTCTCTCCTTCACTTCAGTTGTTATTGAAGTGCTAAAAGTCTGTTCAGTCTGTTCTTTTCTATTGGCACGTGGTGCCCGTCTTGTGAAAGTGGTATCAGAGCATCAGGCGTGTGCTTTTCTGAAAGCATACCGGTCCTACAAAAGAGCAGTATATTGGATTTTTATTTGAGGTATCTTCGCTCTCTGACCCGGACTTATTAGGCACTCCCACCCTTACTTCATCGCGCATCGGGCGCGCTCCCGTCTTCATCGCTGTGTCTTACAGGGCATAAGCCATAAAGAACCCAAGACTTGGAATTCATGGATTCAGCAGAATATTTGCAATTTCTGCTCAACGAAATTCACGACATTCTTTTGCGGCATCCTCAGCAGAATCTTCTGATGCTGCAAAGTCTTCAACAATTTTTGAACTACATGTTACCCCCTCTGATGCCCTAGGTGGTACCTCCTTCGGCATCAGAAAGTACGAGAGCTTCCAACCGGCAACCTTCTCAGCTGTCTGTTCCGATCGGGGGAGTTTTCAGGAATATGGTGCAGCCATCTGACCCTGATCCAGTGCAACCACCTTTGCCGCCGCCATTGCCCCCACCTCCACCACCACTAGGCTACAATGGTTGGAGCCCATATGGATACCCTTATTATCCATACCCGGGATATGCGCCTGACCAACCCAAAGATTTCAAAGATGGTGGCATGACAGTCAAATTTTTCACTTTTTCCGGGGTGAAAGATCGCAAGAAATCATTGCAGTTCCTACAGCAATTCGACAACATCTATGCTTTAGGGAACTATACAAAAGAATCCAAGATTTCTCGAGCAGCGGGATTTCTTAAAGATAATGCTATGCAATGGTGGTGTTCAATCGCTACACAACCGCATGCTCCAAGAACCTGGCAAGCTTTCAAGACAGTTTTTGCACGTAGTTACATGACTTCTATGTTTGAAGTCCGGATTTTGGCAGAGTGGGGCAACTTGTAAATGCTTGCCACCAAAACCATGGACGAATATAACCAAAGGTTTCTCGAAGTGTACCTTCCGGTGTCCTTCTTTAGATCTATTCCCTTGGAAGCCCAATGCGAGCGATACACCATTGGACTACCATCACCATTGCAGGAATATTGTCTATCCAAGCAAGTCTCCACCATGCAAGAACTTATGGACCATGTCGCAGTCGGCTATAAACTGATGAAGGGAAGCTAGAGTTTACCACAGAAGAATCTCCGGCCACTAACCACAACTCTCGCGAACAAAGAACAAATTCTCGAGAGTCTCGTGAAAGTCAACCACAAAGGCCTCGTTTGACACCTCAACAACGAGACACCTTACTACAAGAAGGCCAATGTTTTGGATGCTTTCAAACAAGACATAACTATTTTAGTTGTCCCCAACGCACTGACAAACCCGCGGAGCCAACTCCCGCGTCGACGGTTGACACAAACCCAGGACCGTCTCCAGCCAAACGAGTTAAACTGGCTATTGGATTAGTACTTGACATCTATGGCATACGCCTTGAAAGTACAAATGAATTGTGTCGAGCATATGGCAAAGTCAATGGCTTCAAAGCCCTTATTTTTCTTTGACCCCGGAGCTACAGAGAACTTCATCCATCCAGGATTCTTCAAGCAGATGCACTTTGATTATGATGCAAAGGGTGGAGAAATTGAAGCTGAGCTAGCCACGGGGCAAACTCAGAAAGTGGCACCGCTCATTGGTGCTCTTCCAGTGACTATTCAAGATTATCATGGAAAAGCTGATTTCCACATCATGAAGTTGGGCAATTGTGACATTCTATTAGGCATGCCTTGGCATGACAAGAATGATGCGACTCTCCAGGTTCGGAACCGAACCATCACCGTGATGTAGAAGGGCAAGCTAGTCATCCTCCAAGTTCGATTGTCCGAACAAAACCCTGAATGAACTTTCTAGTTGTTTTATAGTTGATACTTTTGAACTTTGTTTGAGAAAGTATGGTTTGAAATTTGTTTGAAATGGATGGTATCTATTTTGAATCTGTCTTGGTGCCAATTTGAAATGTTTGACTCTGGTTTTAATATTGGTTTCATGATTGGTGATTTTACTCCCGGGTAGAGCAGTGAGAAATTATGTTTGAGAATGCTTGTTCATACTCATGGCCCGGACCTTTGTGGTTATTTGCGGGGGAAGTTTTGAATGATTGAACAGTGCTGTTTTTTTTTATTCATGGCCCGGACCTGTGTGGTTATTTACAAGGAGAGTATTAAGAAGTCTGAGTAGTGGTTACTCTCAACACCTCCAAACGACGCAGGCTGCGATCTGGGGGGCGTTTGGTTGTATATCTCATGGGTTATTTGCGGGAGGAGTGATGAGGGAATCGTTGAACAGCTCATGGCCCGGACCTGGATGGTTATTTGCAGGGGGAGTGTTCATCGACGGCTTTATGTTTCTATGTCTTGTAACATGCATAAGTGAGCATTTGTGTTACATTGTGATGTGCCAACTATTGAATATTCCTAATTGGATGAGATTGCCTGGGTATGTAATTTAGTGCATCAAAACACCCATGGAAGATCAATACAATCTGCGTGTGATGGCTAATTTTACTACGTTGGAATATCAAGAATTCCAATCTGGACGAAAGAAGAAGCTAACTCCTTTATCAAAACAGCCAAAAGGAGAAGCTAACTCCTTAATAAAAAGAGCAAATTGTCCCTCGAAAAAAAAATTTGAGCTAACTTGAATCGTTTTGTAGATATGTTGTAATCACGGACGATTACTCTCTTTCAAGAAGGGGAGATGTAACAAACTGCTGACATGGCAAAGCCTAAAGAATGGAGTTAACTTACAGAAGCCGGTCGAGGGGCCTAAACCCTAAGAAGAACAAGTAACAGAAGAAGAAGTCCTACCAACTTATGGGGACCCTGTTCGATGGGGCCCCAAGTGACATAAAGAAAGTAAAATAAAGTAGGACCCACATACACACTCACGCAAAACTGATGACGTGGCAGCTTTTTCGAAAATTACGCTGGCATGATGACGTGGCACGTTGTACGAAATTCCGGGTTTCATGCTAGCTGATGATGTGGCAGGCTGTACGGACTTCCGTATATTGCACTGGCAACTTTTTGGCTTTGCTTTTGGACCAGATGCTTTTGAGTTTGAAGGATTTTCACTGTAACTGCTTTTCAAGCCAAGGGCCTTTAAATATGAGGCTAGGGCTCATTCTCTGGCATGCTTCCTGGAGAAGGTGCAGAGTCTAGAGTACCGGCTTGTACTGTGTTGATGCAATACAAAGAAATACTAAAAGGGGCGCCAAGGTTTGGGGCCAATACTCGCTAGGGTGGAATTCCGCAACTCCGTGTCGTGTGTCGTCTCTCTTTCAGTTCAGTTGTTATTGAAGAGCTAAAAGTCTGTTCAATCTGTTCTTTTCTATTGGCACGTGGTGCCCGTCTTGTGACATCAGCTAACTACTGGTCTTTGTAGCCTCGAAGCAACTTTAGTACTCCAAAGATACTTGAAATAGCTGAACAAAATTGACAAAGGAAAAGAAGATAGTGGAGCGGGATGCTCCTGCACAAGTGGGTGAGTGTCCCTCAACCACCACTGTCAGTGCACCCGATTGGGTAGTTGTCTCTTGCTTTAACTGAATGTGTACAACCGTCAAGAGAGAATCATACTCCCTCCACTTTGAGTGCTTAGGAAGTCCCCCACACACTTCGTTGTGCTCTCGTGTAGAGGTCCATCTAAAGATAGCTCCTTTCCGAGTAAAATCAGCAATAAATCGCCCGTAGCATGAGGCAAGGCCCAAGAAATTGTGAAACTCATCAACAGAAGTTAAGTGGGGTCACTCGTGTCTAGCTTTACCTTTTCAAGATATATTCTAACCCCCTCTGTCGATATGATACGTCCGAGGTAGTGGATCTGTTTCTCAAATTTATGGTTGTGGAATTCCTCAAATACCAAAGCAAAACGTCATCGATGTTCATCTTCATTCTTGGAGAAGATAATCAAGTCGTCAAAGAAACTGCCCACAAAATCACTGTGTTTTCTCAAATACGCTCCATCATTCGATTGAAGGTGGCAGGGGTATTTGTTAGTGCAAAAGGCATGAGCAAAAATTCATAAAGTACAAAAGTGGTTCAAAGGTTGTCCTTGATACATCGGTTGGGTGAATGCGAATATGATGGTAGCCACTCTTCATGTCGATACGACTAAAACAAGAAGAGCCTTCAAGCCGATGCAGAATATCATTAATCCGTGGTATACAGAAACGATTGTCAGGTGGGTGGACAAGCTATCTTAGGTCTAGGGTTCAGGTCAGCCTAGGGAGTGTTATGGCACCCTTGTGAGCCTGTGCGCAGGCCATGCATGTCCAGGCACTTAGATTAGTTGCATATCCTCTGATTGGACACAGCATAATCATTAGCATCATGCATGAGTACCCATCATGAGCATTTTACAGAGCATAGAACCCTTTTCCCAAAATACACATTTTTCACTTATTTATTAATGAGTGACTTTTGTTGGAAAAGTAAGGAGGGCGAATTGCTAAGAAAATATAAAAGAAGCCAAGTGGTCACTTAATAGAAGGAGAATAAGCAACAGAAGGAGCTCAGGCAACTTGCAGATTTTAGCGTTTTCAGTCTACAGGACCCTACGTTTTTGCATTGGCAGATCGGCCTAGCGTTTTCCTAGTTTACAGATCAGCCTAGCGTTTTTGCAAACTCAGTAAATCAGCCCCAACGTTTTCTAGGCTTGCAGATACATCATCGTTTTCAGTTTTCAGCCCTCTGCATTTGCAAATTTAGCCATAATAGCCTCGCAGATCTTACCTACCCGCAGCAGATCCTCGCCGTACCGTCGAGACAGCCAGCATTTACAGTTTCAACCCGTTGTTTTCAGATTCCAGCATCTGCATTTTCAGCGCATCGTCGTCGAGTCGTTGACACCGCCATCCTCACCGACACAATGTCAGTATTCAGCATAAAGTCAACCTTTTGCAGATTTCAGCATTTCAGCCCTAGCGTTCTCAATTTTCAGCCCGTCCTCGTGATCGTCATCATTGCCGTCGACATCGTCGGCAAGCCCATTGCATTTAGACCATTGTACCAGATTTGTGCAATCTATAGCATAGACCTCTCTCACCATAGAGAAGGGGGCCCTTGAGGAGGGTTTGAGAACCGTCTGGTGTCATATTCTTCTCTCTCTCTTTCTCTATCTCAACACCTTCATTCACAGTAGCATTCACTTTGTCATTGCATTCTCTCTCTAAAGGAACGGAAGGCTCTCCCTTCCGTAAGTCGGAGCACTCAGCTTGAGCAATATCAACATTCACTTCCGCTGCACCTTACATCAGGTGCTATGAAAGTGTTTTAAGGACTTAGCTCGGATCTAGTTCTCCGCACAAACACAAGGGACACTTTACTTCACTTGAAAGAAGTCAACTGAACTGAATGAAAGAGAGAGAAAAGAGACAACAACGAATGTCGGGTCCCCTTGCTCTGTTATCACAGTAAGTACTTTCTTTATTTCTTGCACAATGCTAATACAATGACTGAATGTTGAGATGTAGATGCTAATGGGTATTGATGCTACTGATACTGGGTACTACTGAGAAACTAAAGGGTATCACGGGTACTAGGGTACTGCAGCTACTGGGGTACTGCGGGTATTGATGGATACAGAGGGGTATTGTGACTACTAATGGGTATTGAGGGGTACTACAGGTACTGAAGGGTACTGATGGGTATTGAAGGTCCCTATGCTAAGCTAGGCAAGAGCCAAGCCACAACACAAGGGTGCTAGATGTTGGGGTATTGTGTCCATGACGACGACGACGATAACGACGACGACGATGAGGCTATGACAGAATTCTGAAAATGCTAACGATGTCGATGGCTAGGATATGCAACCATGACAAGGCTTGCATGTTGAACTCTTGTTTCTGCTGCCTCTTCTGCCAGAAATGCTAGCGCTAGGGTTTCTTATATACTTGCGGTTCTAAATTGCCCTACCCAGTTCCTAACAAAAGTCACTTAAAAATAATAAGTGAAAATTGGCTAAAAATAGGGAAAATAGGTCTATGCACTTTAAAAATGCTCCTGATGGGTTCTGATGGAAATCTGATGATCATGTTGTGTGCAACCAGAGGATATGCATCTACTCTAAGTATGTGGACATGCACGGTCTGCAAACAGACTCACAAAAGTGCAAGATCACTTCCTAAGCTAACTCAATTGAACTGAACCCTAGTCATGAAGTAGCTTGTCCACGTACACGTAGGGTTAGATGTGCACGTGACAAGAAGGGAGAGAGATGAATCCAGGGGAATTCTTCACGAGGGGTTAAGAATCAGTCGAAGGTTGGGGTATGGTGCACCACCCTCACCCAGCTCTACACCAAGACTAATACTATCTCTATAATATGCAACTGGAATTCTAGCAATAGTCCTAGAAATCTCACGGTAACTACAAGACCATTACCGAGGCTAGCTAGATCCATCTCCCGTCTCCATGTGTACGAATAACAATATGCAGAGGGGACACTATGCCAATGCTAGACTAGCTGTATAACAGACTTGGACACTCCAAGTCAAGAATCAACCGCGACAGCACCAAATAACCACTTCAAAACAATTCACAGATCACAATAGATTTGCACTGGCCCGACGGAGTTCCGCGCCTAGAGATATTAACCCCAAAGACTGGCGCCCCTTTCAGTATTTCTTTTTATATTAATCAGTTCAAAGTACAAGAGAGTGGGTCGGGATTCACTCTCAGACTCTGCGTCCAGATGCTCTGAGAGGTGAGGCCCTCACCACTAATTTATAGATTACAGGGGATGCCCAAAAGCAGAGCCCCAAAAGCTTGAAAGCAAAAACAGATTCTCTCTCTCTCTCTCAATGACTCAATAAAAAGCAAGTTCTCTTTTTCTCTCTCTTTCTCCCAAATCATAGCAAAAAGCTGAGATTTGCGTCGCTCAAAATTTCCCACAAAAAAAAAAATCCACCTCCACGATTTCCAGAAATTAGGGTTTTTGGCAAAAATTAGGGTTTGCAAGAATTTTAGGGTTTTTGGCAAATATTAAGGTTTCTGTTGTTCGTAGCCACGTCATCACTTTGTGACACTAGCCTCATCCGATGTCTCAAACTGAACCATGTAACAACCTCTCCCCAAAGCAAAGACTAACACAATCTTGCGAATGAGTGGCATGAGTAAGGGAGCTTTAAGGAAGTCCAAAAGCTGTGTCGCTAACAGCCTTCCTCCCACCAATTTGCATATCAAACAACATGCCTCTAATGAAGCCATTGAACTATGAATGGAACTAAGAGTATCTATTGAGAGTTTGATTCCAGTGGACATCCCGTCAAAATCCATGATCACTAAAGAGAAATACCCCTAGGGAACAGAATCCAAAACACAGTAGAATTCCCCATAAAAGAAAGGCTTACCAAAGTCTGGAGCCCAAATTAGACTCATACCTAGTTGTTGGTGAATCTTCTGATATTCACCTCTTGAAGCTTGAAAGACTCTTATCACTAAAAATCCAAATACACTTGGATCTAAAACCTTACTGCCTTGTATTATGGAAACCTATAATGGAGATGGGAAGATAATGGTAAAAGACTGCAGCTCACACCTGCTCAAACTTGCAGCAGCAACGCTCTTGTTGCTAAATTGGCTTTATCTTACAGAAAAATAATTCTAAATGAATTATTGGATTTAAGTGAGAGGGTTTTCTCGCTTGGAACACAAGGAAAAATAATTCTAAATGAATTATTGGAATTTTAAGTGAGAGGGTGTAACAAACTACTGACGTGTCAAAGCCTAAAGAATGGGCCAACTTACAGATGTGGCCGACGGGCGTAAACCCTAAGAAGAACAAGTAACAGAAGAAGTCCTACCAACTTATGGGGACCCCGTTCGATGGGGCCCCAAGTGACATAAAGAAAGAAAATAAAGCAGGATCCGGACACACGCCAAAAACTGATGATGTGGCAGATTTTCGAAAATTGCGCTGGCATGGTGACGTGGCAAGCTGTATGGATTTCCGCGTTTTACGCTAGCTGATGACGTGGCATGCTATACAGATTTCTGTAAATTACGCTGGCAGCTTTTTGGCTTTGCTTTTGGACCAGATGCTTTTGAATTTGAAGGCTTTTTACTGTAAACTGCTTTTGGGACCTAGGGCCTTTACATATGAGGTTAGGGCTCATTATCTGGTATGCTTCCTGGAGAAGGTGAAGAGGGTGGAGTACCGGCTTGTACTCTGTTGATGCAATATAAAGAAATACCGAAAGGGGCGCCAAGGTTTGGGGCCAATACTCTCTGGGGTGGAATTCCGCCACTACGTGTCGCGTGTCGTCTCTCTCCTTCAGTTCAGTTGTTATTGAAGTGCTAAAAGTCTGTTCAGTCTGCTCTTTTCTATTGGCATGTGGTGCCCGTCTTGTGACACTAGGTTTTTCTCACTGGAGACATCCGAGTACAGATATTTCTAGTGCGTCATTCAGAGTGATGACAGGAGCACTGTGTAAGGGAATATCTGTGAGGCCACCAAGAACGGGTACTTTTGATGCATCACATCGGATGGGTGACAGGGAGCATCGGGAGGAAGTATTCGACCATCCGGGAACAGACATCTCCGATGCGTCATAGGATGGGTGACATAGAGCATCACGAAGGAGATTGTACCATAAGTTCAGTAGGAAAGGATTAGGTAATGGGTATGCGTCATAAGGTGGGTGACGGTTGCATCGGAAAGGGGATATCCATAGTCGGAAGGAAATTCCGAACTGTGTTAGAATTGTGCACAAGGATGAGCAAGCACTTGAATGAGGATGGGTTTGGAGGAAACTTTGAGTATGCTTTTTGAGAAAGCGTGTTGCTTTTCAGAAAAGCAGACGCTTTTCCGTGAGGAAGTTTATGTCTGCATTGCAACTGTGCATGTGATTGCATCCAGGGACACCTGGGAAAGTGCTGTGAAAGCATTGTTTTTAACTTATAAGGTTTTATTGAGTTTTTGGGCAGGTTCAGATCATTCTTAAAATACCCGGCCACCCACTTAATAAGTGGGCAACCACCAGGCAAATAAGGCATCAGATCAGCCATCCTTTTTCTCTTCCTCTTTTTCTGACAGAGATTTTTTTTTCTTTCTTTTTTTTTATAAAGAAAACGATTTCGCGATTTCGCTTTTCTTGCATCCCCTCCCCTCCTCTATTCCTGCCGGCTGCCAAAAGCAATAAAAGCAAACTCCCTCTCTCACTCAGAGGTCTCGGAAACGCCATCGCTAGGAACATGGGGAGGTGCTGCAGATTTCAGCCACGAAGACGAACGTCGCCGGTGAACCTCATGGCTGCCTCGAGTGTACCGGATGTTGCCAGGACTATGTAGGCGAGTTCCATGGCAAAGAAGTGCCGACGGAGAAAGTTTCCACCGCGACATGTTGCTGTTTTTCTCTGTTTTCAGCCCATAAAAGTCGTAGACGGGGCTGATTTACAAGAAGGAACCCGAGAACACACCTCTTCTGTGTGTAGGATTTGAAGAGAAGGATTTCCGCATAGAGCTCTCTTCCAAGAAGTTGCTTCTCGTGAACCAAGTTGCGTTCCAAGTGTGGAGACATCGAAGGTAATGATTTTCTGTTTTTGTTTACTAATTGTTTGTTTGCAAGTGAATTTTCTCTCATGAGCGAGTAGGAGCAGAGGAAGGCATGAGCCTCTGCAGAAGAAAAGCGCTCTAAGGAATTAGAGCCAGATCAGCCCAAGGGTTCCGTATCCGGGTTTGGGAAGTAGATCCACGTATCGGAGAGAGGTAATCTCTCGAGTTGTGATCCAGAAGTTGAGATTCCCAAGAAAGGACTCCGTGTCTGAGAAAGCAGAGTTGTTCTGTGGGAAGAGGACTCTGGAAAACCTAGTAGGACAAGAATTGCAGGGATGGTGAGATCTGGAGGCGAGAACCTTGGTTCTCGAGGATTTGGAATAAGGAACGGAAGTTCCTTGGAATAGGGTTTTGCCCTAGGAATAGGAAGTCGAGACTTCCAAGAACCATGAAGTCTTATTCTAGAACCAACACGGTAATACATTCGGTTCAAGTGGGGACCAGCCCATCTTCTGGTCCCCAATACTGTGTCGATCTTTTCACTCGCTATCTCTCTCTCTATCTATTTTTCTCTATATACTCTGGCTTCAATATTAAGTGGTAAACTCTATTTATCCGAGTACATTTTATATTGTTATGCGCTCCCGTTTGTGACAATGGTATCAGAGCATGGTCTCCTCTCTTTATTTGTAAAGGAGGACGACTCTGAGAAGATATAGGGAAGAAGCCATGACAAGCCAAGAGAGAAGTTAGAAGGCGGAACCCTAAGTCCTGCAGGAAAAAGCTCGCAGAGTTGGAAAAAAATTTCACTTTGCAAGAAGTCGACAAGACTTGGGATTCTCTGAGAAAGCGACAAGATCAAGAACCTAGAGAATCCAAGAAGGGGAATGATCCAGATCCTTCATAATCCAGAAAATATCGGTGAACATCAACCCAGAACCATAGCCAAGAAATCCCGTCATTTTGGGAAGGATATGAAGAAGGAGGAACACTCCAGTCAAGTTTGATACTTTTGACTGAAGGGAAAATGTTCCGAAAGCTACTGCTTTCATTCGACACTTTGAAGATGCCTTTGCAAATGGCAATTTCTCAAAAGCGTCGAAGGTGAGGCATGTGACCAAACACCTCAAGGTGAATTGCAAGTACTTGGTGGTATACCAAAGCTCTGCAAGGAACTTACAACAAGACTTGGACTCAATTCAAAGCTGAATTTTCCGGGAAAAAAAAAATCGTCTACGCTTTAAGGAAGGCATTGGGATCAGTTTTCCCAATAGGAACACGAGCGAGTCAAAGCAAGTAGTGGTTCACTCTTGCCAAGGTAGCTCCACTCTTGATCTGTAGCAAACTACTGACATGTCACAGCCTAAAGAATGGAGCCAACTTACAGACATGGCCGAGGCGCCTAAACCCTATGAGGACAAGTAACAAAAGAAGAAGTCCTACCAACTTACGGGGACCCCGTCCGTTGGGGCCCCAATGACAGATTAAAATAAAGCAGGACGTGTACACACGCAAAAACTGATGACATGCCAGATTTTTGAAAATTGCGTTGGCATGATGACATGGCAAGTTGTACGGATTTTCGCGTTTTGCGCTGGCTGATGACGTGGCAGGCTGTACGGATTTCCGTAAATTACATTGGCAGCTTTTGGCATTGCTTTTGGACCAGAAGCTTTTGAGGTTTAAAGGCTTTTTACTGTAACTGCTTTTCAAGCCAAGGGCCTTTCAATATGAGGCTAGGGCTCATTCTTTGGCATGCTTCCTAAAGAAGGTGCAGAGTCTGGAGTACCGGCTTGTACTGTGTTGATGCAATATACAGAATTACCGAAAGGGGCACCAAGGTTTGGGGCCAATACTCTCTGGGGTGGAATTACACCACTGTGTAGTGTGTTCTCTCTCTCTCTCTCTCTCTCTCTCTCTCTCTCTCTCTCTCTCTCTCTCTCTCTCTCTCTCTCTCTCTCTCTTTTCTCTCTCTCTCTCTCTCTCTCTCTCTCTATGTTCAGTTGTTAATGAAGTGCTAAAAGTCTGTCCAGTCTGTTCTTTTCTATTGGCACGTAGTGCCCGCCTTGTGACAGTGGTATCAGAGCATCAGGGGTGTGCTTTTCTGAAAGCATACCGGTCCTACAAAAGAGGAGACAAAGCTATTGGATTTTGATTCGACGCACTCCAACCCGGAGTTATTAGCCACCCCCACCCTTACTTCATCGCGCTCAACATACAATATGTCATGCCTCGAAAAAGGGATCACATAAAGACGCTGACTAAAATACAAGAAACGATCACGAATGAAACACTCGAACAATGCGTGCGTACTAATCATGCGAACACATAATACTTCCTGTGAGGGTTCTTTGGACCTAGGCTCGAGAGCCAAGATCGGTTCTTCTTGAAGAGGTTCTTGGTACCTAGGCTTGAGAGCCAAGATCGATCCTTCGTGATTGATCGAATCTGCAACGAGGTTAGCTTCGCTAGAAAAAGCATCAACTAACACATCATTCTTGTGAATAATCACGTCTTCTTCATGCAAATCATCATACTTGTGAGAAATCACATCTTGATCATGCAAATCATCATGCTTGTCAGTGTCATCCAAACCATCATGCAAATCATTGTCATTCAATTCATCATGCTTCTCATAATCATGCAAATCCTGTGTGTCATGCTTTGGAGAAGAAGAGACTGAGAGAGCCTCCTTCTCTTGAATATGTTCAATCTTCGCCTGCACATTAGCAATGAGAGAGAGGGAGAATGAACAACTTCCTCTCCACGAATGACAATGGGAGAGTCACTTTTGGCATTGAAAGTGAACGTATTTTCCACCCAATCAATGAAAGGATTATGCTCACGAAACCATCGAATGTGCAATAGCATATCACATCCTAAAAGAGGAGAGACTAAAAATTTTCTTCGGAAAGCAACTTGTTGAATTGTAAACAACACATCAAGGCACTCTTTCGTGATGAGAAAGTCCATACCGGGAGCAAAGCCAAAAACCTCGAGAGGAGATTTCTAACTAACCTCTAGGCGGGCTTTCTCAACAAGAGAGGGACTCATCACATCATGGATACTACCTGGGTCAAACAATATGACAAAACGCTGCCCCATCATATGACCATAACATTTAATGAGAGACTCATCAATGGGAGGGTCGGGAGAAACTTGGGGCACACTAGTGTTATCATTAATTGCATTGACAAAGGAAGTGGGTTCTATGGATTCTTTAGATTCATTAGAGTCGAGCTTAGGACATGTTCTTTTTATGTGACCCTTAATGTGACAATGAAAACAACGACCTTCCTTAAAATAAGTGCTTTGCTCTTCCGACGTGATGTATCCTCCTAAAATTCCTTGTGCTACCTTTTCATCTGGAGTGAGCTTAGATTTAGCAATTGTGTAAGCTTTACCCTTAGGTTCACTTTGAGAGTTCTTTTCTAAGAGACTGTTGAAAGATTGGTTAGAAGAGTTACCGTTCTTACCGTTCTGAGGGTTCTGAGAAGTCTGAGAGGTACTTGTGGACGTCTTGTTCTCCTTAGGCTTTCCCTTCTTGTGCTTCATCTCCTGTGCGAGAGCAATCACTACCGCCTTGTTGAGATCGATTGGATCGAGCACCTCGACATCGTACTTGACTCGTCCAATCCGTAAAGGAATGCCTCTTTGCGTTCATCATCCGACTTGCGTAATTGGGTACCTAGCTGCAAAACACGATTAGAAAAAGACATAACCAGCATACCATTTTGCTTGAAAGCGTGCCAATCGTCCTTCAATCGTGCGAGGTACTGAGGTGGCATAAACCGCGCCTTGAGCTTGTCTTGGAAATCAGCCCAATTGAAGGAAAGGGGCGTGAATTCGGCGGCTTCCTCTAGGATGCGCGGCTAACTGTGCCTCTTGCCATGTGTGGTACCAATTGATTGCATCACCGGCAAGGTACATAGCCGTCAAAACCTTGCTATTCCCTGTCTTCTTAGTTGTCGCGAAATAAGCATTAAATTGATGCAACCAAGAATGAATAACCGTAGCATCTATCTTACCATCATACTTACTGAAAGTCAACTTTTCTGTGACTGGGTTGTTGGAATCCGCTTCGTGGCTTGCGCCACTTGAAGAACTCCCACGATCTTTGGCCGGTTCGAACTTCGAGGCAAGTACTTGTCGAACCAATTCTTGAGTGCGGAGGTCTCGTTGAGCCTCACGCTCGGCCTCCAAGGCCGCTCTTTGAGCCGCACGATCGGCCTCCAAGGCCGCTCGTCTTGCTTCGGCTTCCTCCTTTCTTTGTGCTTTTCTTTCTTTTCGTTCGTCGTGCTCGCGTTCCAAAGCAATGCGAGTAGTTTCTTGTTGTGCCAACGTAATGCCAGTCGCTCCTTGTTGTGCCAACGCAACACGAGCCGCTTCGCGGTTCGCTTCTTGTTGTTGTGCCATCATGTCCATCATCGACTTGACCATCACCTCCATAAGAGTTGGTGCAATTCGTGGCGTAGATGGAGAAGGAGGAGGGTCGGGAAAAACTCCTGGTGGAGAAAACTCTTCTTCGCCACTCCCATGCTCGTCACCTGTATGCGAAGTATCCATTCCGCTTTGGGTGATGACCATGCACTGTAATCTTGGGTTCTTAAGTTCACGAGGAACCTGGGTTCTTGTGGGTCTTGGGTTCTTGAGGGTCTTGAGTTCTTGAGGTTCTTGAGGTTTTCTTTCGCTTGCAATCTGTGTTTGAGAAGGATCTTCTCTTCACCCGAGTTCTGCTCTTTCCCGCGGGCGCACCCCTTAGCGGCCTTGCGCTCACGCCAAGGTTGCTTTTTCCCACCTCACGTTGATTGGCCGGCCGCTAAGTGCACGGTCCGCTCTCAATGAGTGAAAAGAGGCACAAGGGGAGGCTCGACAAGCCCTTCTTTCTTGGGTTTCCTATCACTCTTCAAAAACACGTGATTCTTGTGGTTCTTTCCTTGAGTCATACAAAACACTGCCAAAGCTCTGATACCAATGTTAGGTGCAGCGGAATGAATGTTTGAACTTTGCTCAAGATGAGTGCTCCGAACTATGCTCAAGGTTCCTTTTGTTCTAATGGAAGGGAGAGCCTTCCGTTCTTAATGAGAGAGTGCAATGATCACGAACAAAGTGAATGGACACTGTGTGTGCAAGTGTATGAGACTGAGAGAAAGAGAGAGAAAAGAAATACGACACCAAGACGGTTGTAAAACCCTCCTCCGAAGGCCCCACTCTTGTCGGTAAGAGTGGTCTACTATTGATTGCAGAAACTGGTACAGACTGAATGTATGTGACTGATGCAAGTCTAGGCTATGTCGGTGTCGACGACGGAGACGGCGAGACCGACTCTATGGCTGAAATCTGCTACTCTTTATCTGCTGTCCAAAATCGCTAATGGGCTGAAATCTGCTGTCCAAAAACGCTAATGGCTAAATTCTGCTGCGGCTGAAAACGCTATGGAAAACGCTACCCTTGCTGGTCTTTATGGCTGAAACTGTCAGTGCTTATCTGCTGAAAATCGCCAAGGGCTGAAAACTGTGGCGCTTCTTGCTGGGATGAAAAATGCTAGGCTTTGTTGAAGCTTCTGGTGGAAACGCTATGTCAAATGATTGCCATGCGGTGACGATTGCTGAAAACGCCAAGTGGGAGAAGGCTAGGCGCTGAGGAACCAAAAACGCTAGGCTTGGTTGAGGGAAATCGCCAATGGTGAGGGAGTCTTGCTGAGAGAGAAGGGGGAACCTGTCGCCGAAGGCCTGCGTTCTCCTTGCTCATCTGCCAAATAGTGCTAAGCTTGGTTTGCTTATATATTATCTTACCCAATTTGCCCTACCTACTTTCCAACAAAAGTCACTTAAAAATAATAAGTGAAAAATGCAGAGTTACCGAGGAACGAATTCTAGAGGCCTTGGAACGCCGGAACGGTGTTCCGGCCGGCTGGGAGTGAAAGGAACGTTCCGGAACGGACGGACGTTCCGACAGGCAGCCTGTGACCGGAACGGAAAGGTAGGAACGGCCGGGAACGGATCGGAACGGCCGGAACGGCAAGCAACGGCTATAAACAGCTGTTTTTTTTAGTTTTAAAAAATTTGATTGTTTGGGGCAGCAACGTCCACTTACAGTGCCCACCTCCATAGCTTATATAATAGCCCCTTCTACCCCCATTCTTCACAAATGCACCAAGGTTGAAGACCAAGCTCTCCACCTCTCTCTCGGGCTAACCCTCAAGGCTCAAGGTTGAAGGCTCAAGCCTCAAGCTCTCCACCTGTCTCTCTCTCTTGGGCTAACCTTCAAGGCTCAAGGCTCAAGGCTCAACTTTCAAGCTCTCCTTCTCTCGGTCTCAACTTTCAAAAGGTGAAGCCTCTCCCTCAAGCTATCTATCTCAAGTTCTCATTGCTCAAGGCTCAAGGCTCAAGCCTCTCTCTCTCTCTCTCTCTCTCTCTCTCTCTCTCTCTCTCTCTCTCTCTCTCTCTCTCTCTCTCTCTCTCTCACATAATCCATCATCCATGGCCTCTTCTTCTCGTACAACCCCCTCCGTTCATGTGGGCAACACTCGAAAGGCGAAGGAATGGTCGTGGTGGGATGAAGTGACCTCGGAGGGCACCTTGTCGGCGGCGGGAGGTTCTCATGCATGGGCATGCAAGCTATGCTCTTACACGCGGAAAGGGGGGCATGACAAAGTGAGAGCACACTTTCTTCGAGTGCCGGGACATGAGGTGAGATTTTGCACCAACGTAACCATCGAGAAAAGGAAGGAGCTCGAGGAAAAGGATCGGCGATTCAACCATAAAGCCAAGCCCGCAAGCAAAGGTATTGATCCAAAGACCCTCATTTTTCCCTTCTTCCTCTCTACCCGGTGTAGGTGTTGGTGCATCTTCACAAGGTCCAATTCGTCGCCAAAGGACCCTTGTCGCCTCTTGGGACCCAAAGAAGAAGGAAAAGGTGGATGCGGCCGTGGCCCGATTCTTCTATCACGACCATATCCCATTTGTCGCGACGAGGTATGTTCATTGTTTTATGATTTATCAATCTTCTCTCTCATTTCTTCCGTTATCGTCGTTTCCACCTTTTTGATACTAACCTCTTCTATGTTTGATCGAAATAGGTCGGAGTATTGGAAAGTCATGGTGCAACGGATACGAGAGTATGGCACTGGCTATGTGCCGCCATCTTCAGAGGCTCTCCGAACCACTTTGCTCGATCGAGAGAAGGCTATAGTGGAGCAAGCAACCCTCAATATTCAGCGTCTTTGGGCAAAACATGGCGTTTTCCTCATTGCCGACAGGTGGAGCGATACAAGGAAGAGATCTATCCATGGTCTCGTCGCATACTCGAGTGGAGAGATGTACTTTGTGCACTCTCATGATGCCACCGAGAGTGGCAGGTCCACCGATGTCCTCTCTGCAGAGTGGCCAGCGGCCATAGAAACAATCGGTGAGCAACACGTGGTGGCCTTTGTCACAGATGGGGAGGCATCAAACAAGGCAGCAGCCAGCTATTATAGAGGGCCACTATCCGCATGTGACAGTGTGCTTTGCATGGCACACTGCTTGAACAACCTTCTAAAAGACATCGGCAAGCTAGACTGGATCACTCCGGTCATTGTTGATGCAGTGAAGATTGTTACTTTCATCAACAATCACAACTTGGTTCGGAGTGAGTACCTCAAGAGGTCGGGCGGCAAAATGCTTCTAAAGTATTCAGACACCCGCTTCGCATTCAACTTTCTTCTTGTGCGCAGGCTGTCTGAATGTCAAAATGCGGTCCGACAGGTCTTCATCAGTGATGAGTTCACCACCTCCCCCTATGCAAAGAGAGTTGTAGGGATTTTGTGCAAGGATAAGGCAGAGGATCTTGAGTTCTGGAAGGAGCTCAAGAGTGTAGACACATAGGTAAAACCAGTGGTTCATTTCCTTCGAGTTCAGGATGGCATGGATCCTTGCATTGGCAAGATTTATGAGGCAATGGACCGCATGATTGAGCAGCTTGCACAGCTTGAGCCGAACGCAGAGCGATATGAGGAGATCGATGCGCTTTGCAGCTCGAGGTGGAATTCATATGCCTCTCCTTTACACGAGGCAGCGTACATGGTGGATCCAGAGTTCCAAGGTGCAAGTCAAGAGAGAGATAGGGAAGTCATGAACCAATTTACAGAGATCTTAAACAAGATGGTTCTAGACAGAGATGGGCGACGTATTGTCAGAGATCAGTTGCGACAGTACAGAGAGATGAGGGGGTCATTTGGCAGTCCAGATGCTCAGATTGATCGTAGGAAGATAGGTTCAGTGCTATGGTGGGAGGACTATGGCTATGATGGCCCTGAGCTTCAGAGATTGGCGATCCGTATTCTCAGTCAGTCAGTTAGTACCTCATGCTTGGAGCAATTGTGCAGTACCTTAAGCCACATTGCTTCCAAGAAGAGGAATCGGCTTGGAGTGGAGAAGGCTAATGATTATGTCTTCGTCAGCGCAAATTTGAAAATGCTTTGCAAGAGTACAAACAAACAGACAGATCCTTTTACACACTGGGAGATGGAGCAAGAGGCTCCTCAGGCAGGTGGAGATGCACATCCACCAACACCAGGTACTTCATCCGTGGCTGCGGGCCTAGAGCTCGATGATGAGGAATGGGAGGATGTGCATGATTTACAGCCGGCTACTACGGATTGGGAGGCCTCTCAGGCTAGTGGCTCTTGAGTATTGAGTCTTTGCCATTTATTCTTACCTCTTTGTATGGCTGCTTGAGCCTTGCCCTCTTTGCCATTTATAGCTACTAGCATCTTTATGGTATTTGTCACCTTCAATCTTTTGGTATTGTGGTCATTGGTTTGCCCCCCTTTGGTTTTTTAAATTTTTGTAGCACCTTGATGGCCCTTGAGGCTTGTTACCCATAATTAATTCCAAAGTGTTATCTTTGACTACTACTCTTACAATTATTTGAGAGCATTATGTATGGGCATTGTGTTTGCTCAATGTTGTGTATGTGCTATGTACTCTGGGAGATGCACATCCCAATCAAGTCATAATAAGGTTGAATGGTCTTCGAATCGTGTTTTTTGTGGGTATTAGAGTCAAAGGACTCTAGTACTACTTGTATTCAAACACATAACGCTAAAAAAAACAATATTTGGGTGTTTTTATAGCCTCCCGTTCCCCCGTTCCGCAGGGAGGCCCGTCGCCGTTCCCGTTCCGCGTTCCGACTAACTTTGAAAAAATGTCCAAAATAGGTAAAATAAGCTAAATGCACTGGAAAATTCCCCTGAAGGATTCTAATGGATTCTGATGGGAATGCCTATGATCATGCTGTGTGCAACCAGAGGATATGCATCTACACTAAATGCACGGTCTACGAATAGACTCACAAAAGTGCCATATCACTTCTAAATCTAGACTGACTGGACTGACTGAACCCTTGCTATGTTGTAGCTTGTCCACGGACACACAAGGTTGGATGTGTCACGTGACAGCTTGCCATGGAAACCCTAGCAGATTATATCTTGAAATTTCTCGACATCTCTCAATAGATGTCTCTTCTCGAGTTGATAACCTTTGTGGTTCGGTGCGATTGCTATCTTGGGACTACCATCGCCACCAAAGAAAGACTGTCTGTCCAAGAGCTGATGGACCATGCTGTGCTCGGCTACGATCTTATGGAATGAATCTAACCCTAATTTTTGGTGCAGGTTTCAGGATGGAAAGTCAGTCGACTTTTCGAGCTTGACTGATGTCGAGATTGCTTTTTATACTTGAAGGGAGAAGTCTATACAAGCACTTGAACCGAACGGATTACCACGTTCGTTCTAGAATAAGACTTGATGGTTCTCGGAAGCCTCAGCTTCCGATTCCTAGGGCAAAACCCTATTCCAAGGAACTTCCGTTCCTTATTCCAATTCCTCCAGAATCAAGGTTCTCGCCTCTGGATCTCACCTTCCAGACTCAAGGCATGACATCCCTACAACTCTCTTTTAGAACTCTATTTCCAAAGTCCTCTTCCCGCAGAACAACTCTGCTTTCCCGGACACGAAGTCCTTACTTGGGAATCCCAACTTCCGGATCGCAACTTGAGAGATTACCTCTCTCCGATCCATGTATCTACTTCCCAAACTCGGGTACGAAACCCCTGGGCTGATCTGGCTCTAGTTCCTCAGAGCACTTTTCTCCTGCAGAGGCTCATACCTTCCTCCGCTCCTAATCCCTCACTAAGAGGAAGTACACAAATACTCAGAGTTCATAACATGAAAATCGTTACCTTCAAAGTCTCCACGCTCGAAACGCAACTCCGTTCTCGAAAAGCAATTCCCCGGAAGAGATCTCTCCATAGAAAATCCTCTCTTCCAATCCTACACACAAAAGAGGTGTGTTCTGCGGTTCCTTCTCCTAAATCAGCCCCGTCTACACGTTTAGGAGCTGAAATCAGAGAAAAACAGCAGCTTGTCATGATGGAAACACGCTCCGTAGGCACTTCTTCGCGAGGGAACTCGCGCACTGGGTCTTGGCGACATCTGGTACACTTGGGACAGCCATGGGCATCACCTGCAACGTCTTCTTCACGGCTGAAATTTGCAGCAGCATCTCCTCCTTGCAAAGATTGGTCCTCCTCTCTGAGTAAGGGCATGTGATGCTTTTATAGCTCCTAGCCACGGGCACCAATAGCTGCTCGCGTAGAGGTCGCGGCCTTTTTTTTTTTTTTCAAATTTTTTTTTTCGCTCCTCTGCCAGAAAAAGAGAGAGAGAAAACGCTGTCTGATCTATTGCCTTATTTATCAGATGGCTGCCCACTTATTAAGTGGGCGGTCGGTCACCTTTAAAAATGGTCTGAATCTATCCAAAAACTCAATAAAACCTTATAAGTTAAAAACAATGCTTTCACAGCACTTCCCAGGCGTCCCTGGATGCAATCACATGCACAGTTGCAATGCAGACATAGACTTCCTCGCGAGAAAGCATCTGCTTTCCCGAAAGGCAATCCCGCTTTCTCAAAAAGCATCTGTTTTTCCTCAAAGTTTCCTCTGAACCCATCTTCATTCAAGTGCTTGCTTTTCCTTGTGCACAATTCTAACACAGTTCGAAATTTCCTCCCGACTATGGATATTCCCTTTCCGATGCACCCGTCACCCACCTTATGACGCATCAGGAATACCCATCACCTAGTCCTTTCCTACCGAACTTACGGTACAATCCCCTTCACGATGCTCTATGTCACCCATCCTATGACGCATCAGAGACGTCCGTTCCCGGATGGTCGGATACTTCTTTCCGATGCTCCCTGTCACCCATCCGATGTGACGCATCAGAAGTACCCGTTCCTGGTGGCCTTACAGATATTCCCGTTCACAGTGCTCCCGTCATTACTTTGAACGACGCACTAGGAATACTCTGTACTCGGATGTCTCCAGTGAGAAAAACCCTCTCACTTAAAATTCCAATAATTCATTTAGAATTAGTTTTCCTTGGTGTTCCAAGCAAGAAAACCCTCTCACTTATAAATCCAATAATTCATTTAGAATTATTTTTTTGTAAGATAAAGCCAATTTAGCAACAGATGACGTGGTAGGCTGTACGGATTTCCGCATTTTGCGCTAGCTGATGACGTGGCAGGTTGTACACATTTCTGTAAATTACGCTGGCAGCTTTTGGCATTGCTTTTGGACTAGAAGCTTGAGTTTTAAAGGTTTTTTACTGTAACTGCTTTTCAAGCCAAGGGCCTTTAAATATGAAGCTAGGGCTCATTCTCTAGCATGCTTCCTGGAAAAGGTGCAGAGTCTGTAGTACCGGCTTGTATTGTGTTGATGCAATATAAAGAAATACCAAAAGGAGCGCCAAGGTTTGGGGCCAATAATCTCTGGGGTGGAATTCCGCCACTCCGTGCCACGTCTCTCTCTCTCTCTCTCTCTCTCTCTCTCTCTCTCTCTCTCTCTCTCTCTCTCTCTCTCTCTCTCTCTCTAGTTGTTAATGAAGTGCTAAAAGTCTGTTCAGTCTGTTCTTTTCTATTGGCACGTGGTGTCCGCCTTGTGACATGATCCTCTTTGAGGAAAGAAAGATGAAATTCAACACAAAGGACTTTGCCCGAATTTTGTAAACACATCCGCAAGATACTTTGCAACAGATGGTGGAGTCAGCAATACAAGCTGAAAGTGTACACCTCAGTGTACATAGAATCTAATCCCCGTAGTGGGACGGGAACCATTGAACACAGAAACAATGAATTTTTGTTACCTCTCCTCGAAGGATACGTTGCTATCCGGAGAAAGTTTGGAGTAAGGGAATTGAATCTAACTCCTGAGTTTTTGAATAGAAGACCCTCAAACTTCAAGTGAGAGGGCAGGTCTGATCAAAGTTACATCTTTGAGGAAGTTACAAAGTGCGTTTTCTTTTTCGCACAAGGAATGCATGTCTAACCAGGACTGATCACTCTTGAGTGTTTAGGAGAGTAGGGTTGAGTCAGAACATTGTTTTACACGATGAACTGCTTTGCTTAACCATCCGGAACGTCCATGTTAATCTGGTATCCGATAATTCTCAAACACATTACCTGCTCCTGCTGGTAGGAAATTATGAAGGAACCATTCTGACCTTTCAAGCAAAAAAAAAGCTTGAGTACTCTTTATGCCCACACCCCCTATCCATTAAGGAAGATATGGTAGTGCTTTTCGTACAAGTGAAGGAATACTCTCTTTATGAGGGAAGAAGCAAGAGACGACCTTGGCTTATGCTCGTAGAATTCCACATTTGAAATCCAAGTTTATTCGATGAGCGGGTTTTTCTCTAAGATCGAGCCAAGGGATCGTCAGGTTGAGCATCTTCGCTCTAAAGATCTTACGAAGGGAAGGTAATTTCCCAGGTTCACCGAAACTCTAACTTAAGAATTATGTACACCTTTGGGTACATGGATAACACATGAAGATACAGACCTATGCCAAGGTGGGTCATCTACCACTCATTTTTTTTTTTGTTGAACGGAATGAGATGAACCAACTTCCTTTTCAGGAACTGGACGAGAGTTTGTTATGCTCTCTTGAGTGCCTTCTTGCACGCAAGGATATTCCGACACGAGAATCTCTATTTGAGATGTGTTCAGTAGAAGAAATTTGAGTTTCTCTATAGAAAAGAGGTTTTCTGATGGTCGTTGATCATTGAGTACGTTATGTGCTTTTACCATTACAGCAGCAACTTTTGGTTGTGGTAAATGTTTCTCCATGAGCAAGACAAGTAGCATTTACAAGTTGTTGGAATAAATTCGAACAATTATGTTCGTAAGAGTATAATTCGCCAACCGTTTTAAAATGGTAAGAATAACCTTAACCACATATGGGAGAACATCATTGAGATCTAAAGCGGATTCGCCCTTAAGTGGACCGAGTTTGAACTTATGTTCATAGAATGGTATGGATAGAATTTTATCTGCCTAAGATTTTGCAAGTCGTCATTGATGCTTGCAAGGTGAATCATTTTTTATGATTTTGCAAGGGAGAGACGCTAATGCGTGTCTAGGAAACATTGTTGGTGGTAATAACTCGCAAGAGGAAAAGATTAGAAAGAACTGCCGCCGTACACGAGGAATCTTCGGATTGGAACCATCTGTCTACCTTGAGCGACGGCCCAGAAAAAGAACCTTCTTTAATGTGGTCGCAAACTCTGTTTGTGAAAGAAAGACATCGAGCTTAATGCTCTATGACTTGGGCATTCCCTATGTGGGAGGACACAAGAGACTAAATACCCTCTGGACTAACAACGCAAGATTATGTGCAAGGACACATAGCTAGATTGATTTCTAGGAAGATTATTCTTCTCGAATTTGAGAAGGCAGAATCCAATTAACAGAGTCTCGGATAAGGAAACTTTGGATCTGGAGGAAAAAAAAAGCGGATAGACGTGTGGCAATGCACAAGGGATCTTCGAATGACGACAATTGGCCTACCCAAAGCAAAGGCACGAAATAAGAACTTACTTGGTAAGATGGCACACTTTGCCTGCCACAGGAAGATTCACATAAGCTTCATGCTCTCGACATGCCTATGCGGGAGGACACAAGAGGTTTAGTATCCTCGGGACTAATAGCGCAAGGTTATGCGCGAGGACAGAGACCTAGATTGATTTCTAGGAGGACTATTCTTCTCAGGATTGAGAAGGTGGAATTGAGTTAACAAATTCTCGGAAAGACGTGAATGATGAGTTCTTACGTGGCTCGTTATTTTGATGATTGGTGAAGGATATCCTCAAAGTACTAGAGGAAGGACATGAACTAGTAAGGTAAGTACTGAATTATTGAGTTTCTATTTAATTTAATTTTTTGAGCAAGATTTTGAATTTTTTCGATTTCTCCCCGATAGTTTAGTTGGACCTCTATAGTTGAGAACGATTGTTTATAAGTGAGAGGGATGTTGCTAAATTGGCTTTATCTTACAGAAAAATAATTCTAAATGAATTATTGGATTTAAAAGTGAGAGGGTTTTCTCGACTGGAACACAAGAAAAAAAAATTCTAAATGAATTATTGGAAGTTTAAGTGAGGGTTTGTTTTTCTCACTGGAGACATCCAAGTACAGATATTTCTAGTGCGTCATTCAAAGTGATGACGGGAGCACTGTGAAAGGGAATATCTATGAGCCCAGCAGGAACGGGTACTTCTGATGCATCACATCAGATGGGTGACCAGGAGCATCGCGAGGAAGTATTCGACCATCCGGGAACGGACATCTCTGGCGTCATAGGATGGGTAACATAGAGCATCGCGAAGGAGATTGTACCATAAGTTCGATAGGAAAGGACTAGGTAATGGGTATTCCTGATGCGTCACAAGGTGGGCGACGGGTGCATCAGAAAGGGGATATCCATAATCGGGAGGAAATTCCGAACTGTGTTAGAATTGTGCGCAAGGATGAGCAAGCACTTGAATGAAGATGGGTTCGGAGAAAACTTTGAGGATGCTTTCTGAGAAAGCGGGTTGCTTTTCGGGAAAGCAGATGCTTTTCCGTGAGGAAGTTTATGTCTACATTGCAATTGTGCATGTGATTGCATCCAGGGACGCCAGGGAAAGTGCTGTGAAAGCATTGTTTTTAACTTATAGGTTTTATTGAGTTTTTGGGCAGGTTCATATCATTTTTTAAATACTCGGCCGCCCACTTAATAAGCGGGCAACCACCACGCAAATAAGACACCAGATCAGCCAGCGTTTTTATCTTCCTCTTTTTCTGACAAAGATTTTATTTCTTTCTTTTTCTTTATAAAGAAAACGATTTCGCAATTTCGCTTTCCTAGCATCCCCTCCCCTCCTCTATTCCTGCCGGTTGCAAGAAGCAATAAAAGAAAACTCTCTCTCTCACTCAGAGGTCTCAGAAACACTAGCGCTAGGAACAAGGGGAGGTGCTGCAGATATCAACCACGAAGACGAACGTCGCCGGTGAACCTCATGGCTGTCTCGAGTGTACCGGATGTTGCCAAGACTATGTAGGCGAGTTCCATGGCGAAGAAGTGCCTAAGGAGAAAGTTTCCACCGCGACATGTTGCTGTTTTTCTCTGTTTTCAGCCAGGATTTCCGCACAGAGATCTCTTCCGGGAAGTTGCTTTCTCGTGAACCGAGTTGCGTTCCAAGTGTGGAGACATCGAAGGTAACGATTTTCTGTTTTTGTTTACTGATTGTTTGTTTGCACGTGAATTATCTCTTCGTTAGGGAGTAGGAGCAAAGAAAGGCATGAGCCTCCGCAGAAGAAAAGTGCTCTGAGGAATTAAAGCCAGCTCAGTCCAAGGGTTCCTTACCCGGGTTTCGGAAGTAAACGGATCGGAGAGAGGTAGTCTCTCGAGTTGTGATTCGGAAGTTCAGATTCCCAAGAAAGGACTCCGTGTCCGAGAAAGAAGAGTTTCTACGGGAAGAGGACTCTGGAAAACCGAGTAGGACAAGAATTGCAGGGATGCTGTGCCCTTAGGATGGAAGGTGAGATCCAAAGGCGAGAACCTTGCTTCTCGAGGATTAGGAAGAAGGAACAGAAGTTCCTTGGAATAGGGTTTTGCCCTAGGAATAAGAAGTCGAGACTTCCAAGAACCATCAAGTCTTATTCTAGAACAAACATGGTAATACGTTCGCTTCAAGTGCTTGTATAGACTTCTCATCAATAATAAAGATACTATTACGGGGGGACCAACCCATCTTCTCGTCCTCAGTACTATGTCGATCTTCTCACTATGTCGATCTTCTCACTGTCACCAGCGTATGACTACTATCTATCCTTTTTGTTGATTTCTTTCTCATTATTTATTTACTTTCACTTTTTGGAAACACCCCTCGAGAAATCTAACTGCCCTGCATTGCATAGCTAGTGTGGAACTGTCCAGAGGGAGTCCAAGCCTGAGGGCAAGAGAGCACTAAGGTTGGACAAAGACTATGGTTAGCCAAAGTGGGGTCATTGACTAGCCAAAGTGGAATCCTTTGCTACAGAGGCTACATTTCAGTTTTGGGTGTGGCTACAGTGTACAAAGGGGGTCAGATGACCTAGAGAGATACAATGGCAGCATCTTCTAAAATTTAGGGAACTGCTATTTTGGGACCTGAAAATGTGTTTGAGTCATTACCTTCGGAATGACAAGGAGAACATTTTCTTACTCTGCCGTGAAGTCAACTGGGCAACCGGTTGGGAGATTTTTAGGCAGCAACCCCGAAACGGAAAAATGCTTGTAAATGCGCGAAGTGGCACATTCTGGTGCACTTTCCAATGCAAGGAGGAGTTGGCGCTGAATTTAGAGAAGAAAGGCTGAGTTTTCAGCTTGTCACACAGGTTAAGAGCTATGGAGTGCTTGCTTTCCCTCCTATGTATAGTGCGGTGCCAGAAGTGATGCCCTGCACGCTACGCACTGCTCTCTCTCTCTCTCCCCTATGGCAGTATGTTATGTCCCACTAGTGGGCTTCTCAATTGACCAATGTACAGTTGTGTGGGTTCATGCGCGATTGCCGAGGCAAGAGCCTCTTGCACAGGTACTGGATTAGCTAGCGACTAATCCCCCACAGGTACAGGTGAATTCGGAGAGGTTTCACGCCAAAAATCTCGTCCGATTCAAAGGGCAAGTAGCCCTACAAGTGCGGGAGCTCGAGGACTTGCTACGGATACGACCGGCATGCAAAATGGAGCCCAAAACAGTAAATTACAGCCTGCTGTGTATTTTTGCAGGCTTAGGGTTTTCGCCCTAAACGGACCCTAATACCCCCAGGAGGTTCGGGTACGCGAGGGGACCGCTGTACAGGTGATCCGGCGCATTTTTGGGGCTGAAAACAGAGAATTCAGCGTGCTGCAGATTCTCCCCAGGTTTTGCAAAGTGCCCGTATGTGTCGGGAAAGTCAGTCAATGCGTGGCAATACTGACTGTGAAGGGTCCTAGTACAGTTATGCTGCCGAAATCGGGCCGGAACAGTTGAAATTCAGCCAAGTTTGTGCGGGGCAGCTTGTAGGGAACCACAGCGTTTATTCCCTCTTTTGAACAATAAAGAAATACCGAAAGGAGCACCTAAGTTAGGGGCTAATCTGGTGTCGGTCTACTCATACAGGTGCAATCTAATCCCTCTCCCCTTTGTTGTGTCTTGAAAGTACAGGTAAAGTGGTCGACAAATTAAATGGGTGAAAGCAAATAAGGTTTAAGTTTAAAGTCTACTGCCCTTTTTGGAAAGTACAGGCCGGTTTCACTCACTCTCTCTCTCTCTATCTATCTTTTTCTCTCTATATACTCTGGCTTCAGTATTAAGTGATAAACTCTATTTATCCGAGTACATTTTATAATGTTGTGCGCTCCCGTTTGAGACAGCTTTCCACATATATGAGTTGCTGGTGTAAGAAGGTATGGCGGGCAGTCAGGTTCGCGTCGTAGAAGATAAGATGGCAGCTTCGCTTGGCAATTTCCACCCCCCCCCCCCCCCCCCCCCCCTCTCTCTCTCTCTCTCTCTCTCTCTCTCTCTCTCTCTCTCTAGGCCCCATCAAAGATGACAAAATGAAATTATAAAAAGTTCAGATACATAAGAGATGGACAATACAAGAGAGAGATATATTCACCAAAGAAACATAAAAGAGGAAAGAAAGAGCTAAACCACAGCAAAGCATAGAAAAGAGTTTGAAGAAAATCTAAAAACCGTGTCTTTTGAAGATGACCTTCAAAACAAATTTGGAATTTCCATGTACTAAAGAAATCACACCTATACACATCATCAACGATCCTTGCAACATCCTCTCGACTCCTTGAGCTCCTCCTAGCTGTTAGATTTTCAAGCTTCGGTCCTGAAGTGCAAGACACTATGTTAACAAAAGAAGAAACCCAACAAGCAATCCAGTCACACTGCTTACCAACTTGAGCTTCTCTTAAGACTCCAAAACAGAGACAACTGAACTCTTTGAAAACTGAAAAACAAGAGAATACCCGCTGAAGGTCCCCATTCCGCCGACAGAAATATAGCCATTATTTTGTCCACGAGCACCTGCACAATTTACTGTACATTAGAGACGCAATAACATCAATGAGTAAAGTCTCCCAAATTACAAATAAATTAACTTGCAAATGGTGCCCTTTCACCTTCATCAAGTTCACCTGTTTCTTGCCTTGTTTTCCTGCTCCAATTCTTGACAGAACATCTTTCAACTCTTTGATGCGAAATGATTCCAACTTTTCCTGCGTTGAGAATAACAACCGCGATAAATCCTTACCTGGGCTCTCAGCGAAGCAGACTCTCATTTCTCATGAGAACTAAAATGACAGCATGATTAAACAAAAGTTGCTAATCTAAACAAATACAGGCTCTGTGCACTCATTCTCCCTTATTCAGAGAGCTTTGAAGGGTTGCTCATTTAGAAGAAGAACCCCGAATGCTGCGAATAAAAATGCTCGGGATTGAGGCCTAAAATGTGCACGCATCATGCGTCTAACAACAAATCAACGTTGCATGTAGAGAAATCGAGATGTAAAATGAGTGATGTTTGTTCTCTGATGAATCAAACGCTCAAAAGAAAGCTCTGTACTCTAGAGTGGCACGCATACCTTGCATTGCAGAGCGAGATGATCCATAATGGTGATCGCCGTTGGTACCTGCTTCCATGCAAATCTTTTCACCGGCCAGCAGAAGCTAACACAGTCGAAAATGCGTGAGAATGCTAAAGGCGGAAGTGCGTGCGCGCGCGCGCGCGCGAGAGAGAGAGAGAGAGAGTGCGCGCGAGCAAGCGAGAGAGTATCTGTAAAACGCTAGGCCTACAGAGAGAGCAATTTGAGTCGCAAGACTTTTGTAACGCGCTTTAAAAAGGGACTGCTTTCATGGAGATGCCGCTTTACATTTCAAACCCAAAAGAATAATATACTGTGGGTGGAGTGCTCGAAGAAACCAAGGGTTAGGGGGTTTTCGCACGATCGAGGTTTGCGCCATCGTGGTATCCTCTCTTGAGTAGATCTACACCCACAGCTTGACATAGGGATGTTGGGCTAAGCATGCCTACGAAGAAGCACAGTGCTTCCTACATAAACCGTAGTTGCTTGTGTGCTTGCTTACTAGCAAAGCAAACGCTGAATTATCCCAAGGGCAAAGTTTTGCAAATCTTCCCAAGCCCTAGATTTTTTTAATTGCCCACAGACAAGGACCATTGGGTCAACATAACTCTATTAAGCTCTACCTATGAATCTGCTCGTTGTGACTCTTCCCATCTTTGGCCAAGTCGAGCCAAACTTGATTGCAAATTATCGGGAACATTAACTCAACTGGTGCAAAACAATCCACATTTTAAGGTCATCATGGTGTTAGGATTTGTGCCTTGCTCACACCATGAAGCACTCACTACCCCTTATTCATCTTGAGTAGATACATTGTACTTTGGCTAGAGGATAATTTGCTAGATTTGGGAGATGTCTCACGTATCGCATGCATGCCACACACCCCCATATGAGGCTTGCACTTGTGAATTTCGAATTTTCCCTCCCGCATCATCCTTGAGGTCAACTAGACCTCTCTTCTAGGCCTATATAATGGCCCTTGTAGTTGGTTCAAGTTGCTCATTTTAATGAAGCCTAATTTATGTGTAATCACCTTGTCATTGTGCACTCGTAATGCTAATTAGCATCATCTAATCAAGTTTATGATTAAGCATGGATGCTAGCTTAATCTATTCACCCTAATCACTTACTTAACAAGTGATATCAAAGTCGAAGGTGTTAGATCCTAGCATATACTGAATAAGAAACTTCAATTAGTGTGAACATGTTCATGGGCTAATCCCATTGAATCACTACTCTTCTAGTTGGTTAGGGTGATCTTTTGGTGTTCTCAAACACAAAAGGGGGGGGGGGGTTAGGATTTGTGCCTGGCTCACACCATGGAGCACTTCCCCTATTCAGCTTGACCAAATACATTGTACTTTGTCTAGAGGATACTTTGCTAGATTTGGGAGATGCCTCACATGCGACACACACCCATACAATGCCTCCACTTGTGAATTTCGAATTTTCCCTCATGCATCATCTCTAAGGTCAGATGGAGCTCTCATCTTGGCCTATATAGAGGTCCTTGTACTTGGTTCAAGTTGTTCATTCAAATGATTCCAAGATTATGTGCAATTGCCTTGTCATTGTGCACTCCTAGTCCTTATTAGCATCATATAATTAAGTTTATGATTAAGCATGAATGTTAGCTAAGTATATCCATCCTAATCACTTACTTAACAAATGTTTTGAATGCATTTATTTTTAGTATTCACAAAAAATTCTTCTCAAAAAGCATGAGTGTTCAGAATGTTTGCATTGCGGAACCTATTAGCACAAAATGTGTATTTTATAAGAGCCAATATGAACTATAGATCCCCGCTTCAATTTTTGGTCTACGTAAACCGACTTTCTCTCACTAGAATTAACAATTTTAGAGAGAGAGAGAGAGAGAGAAAGGTAAAAATTTTCAAAGGACCGGGAATCACAAAGATGGTAGAAAGGTGCGTGCATGGCTCATTAGTGTGAGAAAGATGATGCTACCTTCAAAAGTGCTAAGGAAATTCATTTTGGATTATGAAGTGTTTTAACGATCAAAATGCCATTAAAACGTGGCCCGACAACCCAAGAAGGGGGAAGTGGGAAAGTGGTGCATTCATGGCCTATTGATGCTAGAAGAAGGATGCTACCTTCAAAAGTGCCTACGGAATACATAAGGGAGCAGAATGCCAGTAAAACGTTTTTCGAATGCCTTCTAGGGAGAGTTAGAAGATTAGTCAAAAGGAAGGGGGATAGGGGCTAATGGAAAAACTTGGTCAACATGTCACTAGCGTAATGGAAATATGTATATGGATTATTGAATATTTTTTATTTAGATTTGGTTAATGATGACGGCACATTGATGATGATATGTTTTTGTTATGACATTGTTATGGTGTTGTTGAAAATCATATCAATGTGTTCCATAGGTGAAGAACGTTGTCATGCCCCGTTGCATGCACAAAAACAAAGTCAAACGAAGAATTTATTGTGTTAATGCTTGGATTGTGCTAATGTTATTGGTGACTTAGAGTCAACAAGATTTCAATTGGAATGTATGCCAAAGATCCTGCTTGGGCAGGGTTTTGATCGGGTTTGCAACGCAAATAGTTCAATTATGTATGCCAATGGTGGTGCTTTTCTTTAGATTGGAATTCATTTGGGAGATGACTTGATATCTCTAGAGAAAATGGATCTATGCGGGCCTTTGGAGCCATGACTTGAATTTGTAACCTCAAGGCTAGAAATGTGGGCTTTGGACCTTGATCGGGGGAAAAAATGATCAATTTTGTCAGTTTTATGAAGGTTTTGTCCATTCGGAGGGTAAAATCCATGAAGTTGTACCATGTGGCCTAGGAAAATGACCCATATTATATGGGGGCTTAAATTCCACGGTATAAATAGAGAACGAGGACTCTCTTATGAGTATCATAAAGGGGAGAGACTCCCTTGAGGGAGTTAATTCCCCATGGATAGCTAATGTAATGGAAATGACCTATGAACTTTGAGAGTAGTGAAATTAAGAGAACTAGATTGAGCATTTTTATGAGACTACTTTGAGAACATAGAGGGTGAACCTAGTTAGCGGTAGCAACATAACCATTATACTTAATTAACTTGGCATGAACAATACTTTTGCAAGAGAGAGAATTAGAGAACATAGACAACATTTGAGGACCGATTTATGTGGAGCCGGACCCCCCTCCAATAGGCTTTTGTATTATAGATTCTCCCATAAAGGGAGACTCGGTCCAATACAATCTTTGTGTTCCTTGTGACCTAGGTGATGCAATGAAGATGGAAAGCTTCGTGCATCATGAGCATAACATAAACTTTGTAAAAGCATTAACCATCCCCTCAGTCCCAAGGCCTCAAACACCTTCGAAGGTGGAGAGAGCTAGCGAGGAATGAGGGTAGGGAAGAGGAAGAAGAAGTAATATACGGGAAAGAGATAGTTCCTCGCTTATCATCACTCTTCTTGCATAGCATAGCTATCATAATAATGATGATGAAGAAGTTGGCAAGCTTAATCATTGGAGCATGGCTCTTGGTTGGTTTTGCATTCCATAGCCAAGAGTGTTGGTGTAGGCTCTCAACTTCTCAACAAGCTTGGAGAAGGAGATGGAGCTCTTGCACTTTGCACTTCACACAATGAGAGTGTGTGCGTGTTGGGGGGGGGGGGGGGGGGGGGGGGGGGGGGGGGGGGGGGTCGACCCCTCATTGTAGCTCAAGCTTCAAATTGATTGGACTCCTACAAGCTTAGCCAATCACATGCAGAGTGCATATCAGGCAACCATGATAGCATTAGGACCTTTGAGAGAGAAAACTTGATAAATGTATAAATAATCAATTTAATTAGCTAAATCATCATTGGACCCCTTGAGAGGCCAACCAATAGGCTTTAGGGACACCATGAGGGCAACATGGAGAGGAACTTGACATGTGTCCTTGTTGCTTATTTAGACTAGGCTTGCCTTGTGTGAGGGTATGTGTGTTCTCTCTCATGCCACTATAATGAGGGGTCGCCCCCCCATGCGTAGGGATACTTGTTGACTTTTGGAACACCTTAGCCCTTTAAGCACCTTAGTCATGGAGCACCTTAAGCACCTTAGTCATAAAGCACCTAAAGCACCTTAGTCAGTAAGAATGACAACCACCTTAAGCACCTTAGTCAATAAGCACAAAAACCATCGCAAGCACCTTAGTCAGCAAGCACGACAAGCACCTTAGTCAACAAGCACGACAAGCACCTCAAGCTTGGGCCGAGTTCCCACCTCAAGCATAGCCCTAGCTTGCCTAAGGTCTAAGGACTTTAACACTAACCTTTGGAGGTCTTTGATGAAGCTAACCCTAAGGTCTTTAAGCTCCATTAGCTAGCCTTGCTCTTTGACATACCATCTCTCATTGGGACCCCTTTAACCTTGGCCCCGTGTTGAGATAGATCCATAAGCACATATCTATATTTTAACCCTTGTTCTTGTTTATTCTCCCACATTGAATGATCAGTTTAATATTAGAAAATCATTTCCGTTGGTTAGATATTACATTTTATGACATTACCTATCTCTTGAAATCATAGTCATCATCAACTATGAGGTAGAAGAGATAAAGCTTTAGTCATTAGTCCATGTTTCTTAGCGGGCAGACGATCCCTTTTTACCCACGGCATCATTCCAAGATGGATGACTAATCCATTTGCGGCTTGGGAGACTTAGCTGTCGCAAGCATGTTTGCTCTTTAGTCCATATCATAGTTCCAAAGTAGAGTGACAATTTCTACTTGGTGTTTGAGAGACGTCATCAACATAAACATGATTCTAAGCATGCATACTACTTAAATTTGTGCACATGAAAAAGAGAATTATTATTATAAGACAAAAACATTGATCATTTAAAGGAAACATTTACATTTGCTTACTTTAATGTAGCATTGTAAGCATTGACAAGGTTCATACTATCCTTAAGCTGTATTTCTTGCATCCATCTAGCATCTTCAAAAGGATAATTTTTGAACTTAATAAGATACCATCAGATAATCTTACCATGTTGTAGTACCTTGTCCTCATTTCAAAGAATAGCTTCCGGTTGTAGCACCTCTTCTTGGTCTTCAATTTCTAGGGGGTCTTCAATAATTGGTTCACTTGGTGGCTCTCCTTTGTAGAGCTTAAGTAGACTCACATCAAAATCATTGCGTATGAGCCAATGGCTAGGCAACTTGAGTTGATAAGCCATGTCATTGATTGGCTTCAAGATTTGAAAAGGGCCATAGTATCTTTTTGCTAGTTTAGCATAATACTTTTGATGGCCCGTAGGATTTTCGCTCGTTGTTTGTCTCAATCGGCCTTGGGAAACTTGACTAAGACCCAATCATTTTCTTTGAATGTTAAGGCTCTTTTGTGCTTATCAGCAGCATCCTTTTGCCTTTGTTGAGAGATGGATCTAGCCTCCTTAATCTTTTAGAAATATTCTTGTAGGTCACGGCTATATTTATCGGTAACAAAGATCTTCCCATGTACTTTAAGTAGCAAGGGTCTTTTAGGTCTTCCCTCTATGATCTCAAAAGGTGCCTTTCCCGTAGTAGTATGGACAATATTATTGTGCACATACTCTACAAGGGGTAAGTACTGCTTCCATTGTGAGTGTTGATCTACTTTGGTAACATCAGTCTTTAGTAGATCGAGAATCGTAAGATTGACTACCTCACTTTGGTCATCCATTTGTGGGTGATAGGCCGAAGAGAAATTCAATCTTGAACCTAGATTTTCAAAGAGACCTTTCCATAAATTAATGGTCATTCTAGGATCTCTATCTGACACGATGGATGTTGGCAATCCATGGTGTTTGAAAATATGAGATATGAAGAGAGTTGCCATTTGGTGTGTCTTACTAGTCTTTTTGACAGAAATAAAGTGAGAATAAAGTGTTCTTGCTTGCTAAATGTGTCGACTATTGTCCGTATTCCCATGGATAGACCTGGGTAATTCAAATATAATATCCATGGATATAGTCTCCCATGGTGAATTAGGGATTCGCAATGGCTAGAGTAATCCAGGTTGGTTCCCTCTATCATACTTGGTCTTTTGGCATACCACACATTTTGAAACATACTCTTGTATGTCCACTTTCACGGTAGGCCAATAGAATTATGTCTGTACTCCTCGAAGAGTAGGTTGAATGCCTCTATGCCCCGCATAGGGAGGAGCATGGGATTTCATAGAAGATAACCATCCTGCAAGGTGAATGGGTCTTCTTTCTTTCCCAATGCAAGGGCTGACATTATGTCTTTGAAGTCAGGGTCAGTAGCATACTCATCTACCATAGTTGATAGATCATTGTGAGTTGCTATAGACACCGCATTGACTCTTGGTCGTCGTGGAAGTGCATCGTCCACTTGATTGTGCTTACCAACAATGTGAGAAATATGAACATAAAATTTCAAAAGAAAATTTGCCCACCTCATTTTTTTGTTGAAAAGTTTGGTTTGTGTCATGAAGTACTTGAGACTTTGGTGGTCCGTTTGCAAAATAAAGGGAGTCCCCAATAGATAATTCTTCCATGTGTCTAGGGCATGTAGAACAGCTAAAATCGCTTTTTAGTATATGCCCACGACTTGTTCATTGGCATTGAGTCTTCGGATCTCATATGCTATGGCATGCCCTTCTTGAAGCAAGACTGCTTCAAGGCAATCACCACAAGCATCACATTGGACCTAAAATGGTTTTCAGAGATCTGGAAGCATAAGAACGGGTTTAGGAGGTAAGATTTTCTTTGAACTTGTCAAAAGCATTTTGCTCTTTAGCAGTCCATGAGTACTTAATGTTCTTCTTTGTTAAGTCATGTAATGGTCCTACTATTTGAGAGATCTTTGCTATGAAGCATCTATAGTATGCACACATACCAATAAAGCTTCTTAGATCACGTAGATTCTTTGGATTATGCCATGCTTTTATTACCTCTAACTTTGATGGATCCATACGGATACCATCTTGAGAGATAATAGGACCTAAGTATTGAATCTCTTGAAGGAAAAATTCACTCTTCTTTTGATTGATAAAAAGTTTGTTCTCCCTCAAAGCTGAAGGAGAGGAGACCGAAGCACAGTGGAAGGGGAAGAGGAATACGCACACACACTCACAGCTTGGAGGGGGAGAGCCAACACACAGTGCCCCCTATCTTCTTCTCTATACAACATGCGCACAAGCACAATACACACAAGACGTAGTGTTAGTGGCTCACACAAGTGTATAGCTGTACACTTAGGGTCAGTAACAGTTAGTGATGACGGCCACATGGCCATTAAACCTAACATTCTCCCACTTGATGGCCAATGTGGGAGACCATGGGAATGGAAGAGAACCACTCTTTTGACTCCTTCATGCAAAGGTTTAAGTGTTTTCGCATCATGAAAACTTTATTACTAGCCATAAATATTTTCAAAAGTGTCGCATAACTTTTGCCATATAGCATAGGTAGTATCACATTCTAACACTGAAAAGTATACTGACTCGGAAAGCTGCAGTCTAATGGTAGACCTGCATAGCTCATCAAGCTCTTCCCTTGAAACTCAGTCAAGTTCATGTCTTTAGTTCACGCCGCATAGATAATAGGCAATTTCTGTTTCTTTTGGACGAACACATCTTGCATTTGGTTTTTCCAAACCTGAAAATTAATGCCATCGAACTTCTTTATGTCATAGATATCATGCTCCTTGGTAGTAGAAATTATGACAAATCCAAAAGATTCTAAGAAAATTTTGGCAGAGTCTCGTTTATATTTGGGACTATATCAATCAAAACATAAAAGACAAAATGACCAATATGTCAATCAAAGTGCATAAGGAGGGCAATGCCACCCACAAGGCATAGATATCACGCTCCTTGGTAGTAGACATTATGACAAATCCAAAAGATTCTTGGAGAATTTTGACAGAGTCTCGTTTATATTTGGGACTATATCAACCAAAATATAAGAGACAAAATGACCAATATGTCAATCAAAGTGCATAAAGAGGGAAATGCCACCCACAAGTCATACAATATAGAGAGCAATTGAGGTGCATAAACTGTCACATTGATGATAGACCGTTAACTTGGCATTAAGAGCACCTATCCCACTCTATACATGTCCTATGGCGAGGTCACGTAAGGGTAACTCCAGCTACCTATATCACTGAAGGTATCTCCACATTTGAGAATACCCCAGCTCAAAAAAACCTCACCATGACCCTCTCAATGTAGGATATGCAACAAACATATAGCCAAGTCTCAAAAATGTCTATCTTCCGGACCAAGTCTTAGAAATGGCCGGGACTATCATTTAAGCCAAAAGTGGCTCCACAGAGGGTGTACAAAGGCAGTATCCACAAATACCGTACAAGATCTAACAATGCACTCAAATAGGCACCAAAAGCATATGCATACATGAGTTGAACCTGCTCACAAATCAATCCAAAAAACTACACGCAAGATGCGGTAATCGATGAACCTAGACAATGCCTATCAAATCTCTCCCACTTGAAGAGATTACCGCATGCTAAGCCTGCATGCACTAGGTCATTCCGCATATGGCATACACTCTTCCACCCGAGAGCAAAACCACTACCAAAAACATGCTCTAAGCAAGAGCAAACACTACCACAAAACAAAGTGTGGAATTCTCAATGCACACTACGAAAAACCGACAGTATAATGGTAGTAAATCGGCAAGCTGCGCCAAACCATAGTCTCAAGCTGCACCAAATCACTGGTATAAAGTGTAGCCAACTCAAGCATCATTGAGCATCTCCATATCAAGGCATAACCGCCCAATCTGACAAACTGCAATCAATGAGCATAAACCACTCAATGTAATGCCAGATCAAATGGCAACCAATGCAATCGATGCCAGAAACCTATGGACCAAACAAGAGATTTGTCAATCAACTAGGCTGTCCACACATGTATACATCCACTCTAAATTGGCTGAAGATTCAACTCTCCAAAGCTTTCCATCACCCTGATCTGAAGCCCTAATTTAAGCTCTGAAATACGTGCCTCTGCAAAATGCAAAATACACACAGCTGCTGCAAAAAAAATTGTGATCAAAATTAGGTCAACAATACATTACCTCTGCATCCAAAACGTGCCAAAACCCCAAAAAAGAGTCTTTGGTTGCGTATATTTGAGTATGTCTGAAGGATTTATGGCCAAAAAAGTGATTTTTGGGCGAAAAATGCACCCATGCAAAATTTGATTCTGCAAAACCGCTTGCTGTGTAGTGTGTGTGGGTTGATCTGTGGACACAAGGAGCTCATAATAAGATCCCTCTCTTTGCTTGACCTACACACACAAAACGGAAATCAATTGTGTGCTTGCTCTGCTTCCAGCATCTGCAGCAAGTCGATTGCAAACCGATTCTTGTTGCACACTAAGGTTTAAGCCTTAGCTCTTCTTGAAGCTTGTGGATGCACGGAGATAATGCCGATGTCTCTACCGCTCAGACCCAAGCTCTGATACCAGATGAAGGAGAGGAGCCGGGAGCACGAAGGAAGGGGAAGAGGAATACACACACACACACACACGCACGCACACTCACACCACCATAGCCACACACACACGGCTTGGAGGGGGAGAGCCAACACACAGTGCCCCCTATCTTCTTCTGTAAACAATATGCGCACAAGCACAATACACACAAGACTTAGTGTTAGTGGCTCACACAAGTGTATAACTGTACACTTAGGGTCAGTAGAGCAGTTAGTGATGGGCGGTCGGCCACATGGCCATTAAACCTAACAAAAGCTTGAAAGATCACCTGGAGATGTTGCTCGTGATCCTCCACAGACTTGGAGTAGATGATGATATCATCTTCTAGTGAACTTGCGGTAGGGTATAAAATATTTTCTCCATCAAACGATTGAATGTGGCCACTGCATTAGTCAAGCCAAAAGGCATGACTAGAAATTCATAAAGACCAAACGTTGTACGGAACGTGGTCTTTAGGATATCTTCACTCACTATCCTTATTTGATGATAGCCACTTTTAAGGTCAATCCTAATGAAGTAGTTCGAACCTTGTAGCTTATCAAATAGATCTTCTACCTGCGATACGAGAAATTTGTTTTTGATAGTGATATGGTTTGGTGCTCGATAGTTTACACACATGCGGTATGTACCATCTTTCTTTTGCAGTAAAAGGACTGGAGAACAAAAGGGAGAGGAGCTAGGCCTCACCATCCCTTTGTCTACCAATTCTGGTACTTGCCTCATGATCTCCTCTTGTCGAGGTTGGAAAACTTGATAAGGAAGCTTGTTAGGCGGTGAGCTTCTTTGTAGGAGCTCTATTTGATGGTCATCATCCCCTCATTTTGGAGGTAAGTTCATAGGGAGATCATCTATAAAAACATCTTGGAATCCATTTAGAACATTAGACAAGTCTAACTCTTCTTGATTCCTACCATCTTCATTTGATAAAACATTAGGACTTGTTATGGATTGTTTGACAAAAATCATGTACTTTGTCGTGCAGCTCCGCTCCCATGCTAAGAAAGATACTAGGAAGATGCACATCAAACTTAATTGAAGCTTACCTAATTAATGATCAGTGTTCAGGGCTTGCTAACAAGCTAGCTTAATGGTTAATGTATGCCAGATGCGGCTTTAAAGGGCCAATAGATGCCTTGATGATTCTAAAAAAGAGTATGCTTGAAGTGAGCACATATGAGAGTTTATGATCTAGAAGTATAGTGCTTGAAGTGCTCTACCGGCCTATCTTTATGGCTCCTCGATTGGAGCTACAGTGAAGAAGCTATGGTAGTTTGAAGTTTAAGTTGATGCAGATCCGTACCGGATTGGGCAACTACAGCTGAGGGGATAAAAATGAAGTGAATGCATGGTCTTGAAGTTCTCACTTTGTGGAGCACATTCATCTTTTCAAATCAGTGATGGGAGATACAGTTACCAAGATATCGCCAGATTAAATTTCACCAGGGACCAATTCCGTACCAGTCTGGTCGGCTCGATCGGTGTGCCATCTGGGAATTTTTGAGCTTCAACCAAGGAACACTGGAAACCGATGTCGTGCTTGGTAATGCTTTAGTTGAGTTATATGCCAGTTTGCTAATGGAGACACACATGCTTTGGAAGTTAAATATGTTAAATGTGGTGCCTGTACGGAAGCACATAAGGTTTTTGATGAGCTTCAGTTCAAAAATGTTGTCTCCCAGGGATCATTGGTTGTGGGGAATGCCCCACACGGCTGTGGCAAAGAAGCTCTAGCTTGTTAACTAAATGCAAGGGAAGGCATTTCTCCAAATGCAATCACTTATACTTGCATCTTGATGGTGTGTGGCATTATCTGAGATGCTGATATGAGCAGTAAAATTCACGATGATATTGTCATTAAATACCAAATGTTGTGCTAGGCATTGGTCTGGCCAGAACGTATACCAAATGGAAGCTAGCAATGCCTTGCACGATATGTATACCCAATATGGTGCCCCATAAAACCAAGGGATGGACGCCCGCCCAAGGCAACCAAGGAAATTGACTGCCCAAGGCCACTAAAATTAATTGGCTGCCCATTGGGGCAAAGAAAGGAGAAGGGGGAAGCTCGTGTAGGCCGGTTGGGAGCTTGGGTGAGCGCAAAGAAGAAGAGAAAAATCTTCAGCTCCTCATGGAGCCCCTTTTGGTATTGCTCTCGCACGGAATGGCAAACCCCAACAACCCTACTGCCACATCATCAAGACCCACTTCCCACGGCCCTAGCAACGACGACGCCGTCGTTGCTTAGGAAGGGGCCTATTTTAAGAGGGGAGAACGAGAGGAGGCTATAAAAAGGGGGATTTTTTGGCATGAGGAGGAGAACGGGAGTAAGATGAACGGGAAGAAAAGGAAAACGGGGAATTGCATGAGAAGGAAGGCAGAGGAATCATTCTCTCTGGCTCGCTCTGGACCTCAAGGAGGTTATCTCTCTCGTTCTCGACTAAGAGGAGAAGAGGACTCAATCTCTCTCTCTCTCTCTCTCTCTCTCTCGGATCTAAGCAAGGAAGAAGGGTCTCTCTCTCTCTCTCTCTCTCTCTCTCTCTCTCTCTCTCTCTCTCTCTCTCTCTCTCTCGCATGAGCAAGCTAGAAGCTCTTGTTCTCTCTTTTGAGCTTAATCAAGAAGTATCTCTCTCTCGACCTAGAGAAGGAAGGAGGAGATAAAGCAGGGAAACCCTCTTTCTCTCTCTCTCGAGCTGGGAAAGAGAAAGCACCAAGGACATATAAGGCATGACTGCAATCAAAGCAAAACAATTAGCCAAGAAGGTTGAAGATTGTTTTTGGCGATTGGGCAAGAGAACCACGAGTTCGTCAATCATAGGAGACAAATAGGAAAAAACGAGCTCTTGAGACCTTTGACAAGGGATAGAGTAAAAATAGTTTATTGGCAACCAAAGAAGGGAGACCAACACGTAGGATATTTCCATCGTCGTCATCAATCTAAACTTGAATGCTCATCTTGGTAAATCCCGGTGTTGCTAACGGCCCGATTAATCCTGTAAAATGGGAGCTTAAACTCCTCATTATCAAATGATCCAAGTGATGGTGTTGTTAACATTCCGCCTTGGCTAAGGATTAAGTTGTACTTAAAGTTTGACTCGATGAATTGAAGTTTACAGTGATTGCCATAGCCTTTTGCACCCATTGTTCTTATTCTCTCTCACACCTCTCACAGCTAGAGGCTCGGTGTTTTCCCGGCTCACGTTTCGAACACATATCCCCTGACATATTTGGCGAACCTGACACGAATCGAGCCAGGGGGGGAGGTGTAGATGGAGAGTTTAGAACAGATGATGAAGTTGATTAAAGAGTTAAGTGCAAATGGTTTTGACGATAAGTCAACAGTTCCAATTTTTTTGATGATGCTTCACTTGGTTCAAGGATCTCTGCTTGAAATGGAGGTCATGAAGAAGAAGAATCAAATGGATGAAGCTTTGGATGCAGCTTTAGATGCGGTATACGACGAGAGGCGAGTCTTCGATGGATATGATCCAGAAGGCTACCTAGAGTGTTATGAGTTGGAAACCAAGTTAAGAGGGATACCAAAAGAGTTAATGATCAGATCCTTTGAGCAATTAGTGAGTTCATATTTGAAGGAGTAGATTTAAGAAGTTACCAAAGCCTACAATGACAAATGGGAATACTTCAAAGAAGCTATTGTACAAGTAAGTTATGAGCATTATGTAAGCTATCAAGAACAAAGTCCAAGTCTACCAAACTACGCAGATGTTCGAGGACAAGTATGATCAAAATTAGAAGCTGTGTGATTGATGAGTGTATTGTACAGGATGCTACCTTCTTACAAGCTAATGATGAAGGCATAGTTAAAGCTATGTATGAAAAGTTGGGTTTTGCAGATGCCTTGCATGAAGTAAATACGCAGGGTGAATTTTTCAAAGAACCTATACATACAAAACAGGAGGAAAAGAAATCAAGGGATCAAAACAACGAAGTGGCTAAAGCTCAAGAATAAATTGTGCAGGTGAATGAGTGCAATCATATTCAAGTAGACTAGGATTTTATTTTTGCGAGCTTTCAGTGTCGAGCTTTTACAATTGGAACCATTTTTTCGAGCTTTTGAGCCTTGATTTTACACTAATGATATCTTTAAGTATCATTGTGTAGTGAAAAAACTTGTTACCATATACATGTGGTAGACATGTAGTGATGTGTGTGAACACACTAGGACCGCCGGGGCATTTTTTCCCTCTCTAGGAGGTTTTTCCCCCCGTGCATTGTATATACGCCCATTCATTCTAGGGCAATCTATCTTTCCATTGCACACTAAGTAACAAACTCTCTGTTGTGTGCCTTGAGCTTCCTTCATCTTCTCCAAGTTGTGTATGTTTCTCTGCAACCCTAATTCCAATTGGTATCACAACAAGTTGCGTCCTCCCGGGCTTAGTCGCCAGCTACTCCAACACACGCCTGCTCACTTTCTTCGATTTCTGTGAGGTTCGGCAACCGTTCGCACGTCGACATATATTTCGGATCAGCTCGTAGAGCCGAGTATGCTCAAATATTTGATTCGGGCTCATTTCAACCTCCGTTTCCACTACAAGCAGGTCTGCACAGGCAATTTTGTCATTTTGTGCAGAATTTTTGTTAGTGCCGTTTTTTGCATAACAAGTGCCTTACAGTCTTCTATGGTTTGTGCTATATAACACGTGTTGTTCCGGTTCTGTTTCTCCTCTTTTTGGGTAGTTTTCACATCAGGTACAACATTTACCATGGCCGACAACAACACAGAGGTGTTCAAGATGTTTGCTGCTGAGAACAGGTTGGATGGGGACAATTACCCTATGTGGGCTTGTATGATGCAACATGTTCTTATGTCAAAGGGCGTATGGAATAATGTGCAGGGCATTGATGTACGTCCTGGTTCTAAGGATGTAGGCGATGTTGAGGATGTTGCAGGTCTTACTGCAAGGATTGCTGCTATTAGAGGTTTTTTGCCTATGGCAGAACAAGCTCTTGGTATGTAAAGGATGCACAGGTTCTTGCGTTGATTGTGTTGTGTATGAAGCGCACCATCACTCCTCACATTCGTTAAGCAAAATCTACTAAACAGGCTTGGGATATTTTGGCTGGTCTTTATACAAGCCGTAATGAGGCAAAAATTGCTTTGCTGCGTAAAGAGCTGGAATCGAAGATTATGCATGAGGAAGATGATATGGACACTTTCCTTGTTGGTGTCAAGGATATCAATGAGCAACTTATTTCTGTAGGTGAAGTCATTTTAGACAGTTTCCTTCTGCAGACTATTCTTGATGCCTTACTAGCTTCTTACCAGACTTTTGCAAGTACTTGGAGACTTATGACCCAAGGAAATCCTGAAGTTGTCAAGTTTGATGCATTATGCACATTGTTGTTGCAAGAGTCACTTTTCAGAAAAAACATGACTAGGCAGCGTGCAGTTGAACATGCTTTTATTGCTTCTCAAAGAAAGGGTGGTAGCAGCAATGCAGCCACTTTGTTCTGCTACGAGTGGAAATTTTTTTGTTCCTAATGCTTCTACTGGCAGCAATTCGTCTGGAAATTCTGGTGATAAGGGGAAAAAGAAGATGCAGGTTGCAGGTTATGCATAGTGATGTTTGTGGGCCCATGCAAACCCCGTCCTTGTGGAATTACCTTTACTTCGTGACTTTCATTGATGATTACTCCAAGCATGCATGGGTATTTCCGCTTAAAACGAAGTCCGAAGTTTTTATGTGCTTCCAACAATTTCTGGCTATGGTTGAAAATGTCTCCAAATGTACTATGGCCACCCTCCGTTTCGATCGAGGAGGGGAGTGAAGGAGTATGAGCGAAAGTGCAACGCGAGAGAGAGTGCGAGAAGAAGAGCATGACGATATGGTGAACTCGCTCTACTGTGTTGTGTAGAGCATAGTGAGTTCTTATTAGGTTTTAACAAAAGAATATGTGTACATACCTGGCGGCCTGCCCACTTACCTGGGCGACCACATTGGGCTTTCTACCCCAACAACCTCCCACTTAAAGTCCAATGTGGTACTTTAAGTGTGAGAGAAGCTACTATACAAGCTAATATACAAGAGATGTAGAGAAGTGATGTACTACCCTACACCTAACTGCTTGCGAAAATGCGCAAAGCTCTCTGAGGGAAGTCCTTTTGTAAGTAGATCAGCAGGATTTGCTGTGGTGTGAACTTTGACAAGCTGAAGTTTCTTATCCTCGAGCATTTCCCTGATGAAATGATACTTCACATCCACATGCTTTGTCTTTGAGTGATAAACTGGATTGCGAGCCAATTGTATAGCACTTTGACTATCACAATATAACACAGGCATCTCTTCTTTGATTCCCAAATCTGTTACTAGTCGATTAAGCCAAATTGATTCTTTGCATGCCTCTGATGCTGCAACATATTTAGCCTCTGTAGTAGACTGAGTAACACAATCTTGTAATCTAGAACCCCATGATACTGCTCCACCAGCCAATGTAAAGACATACCCTGACGTAGACCTTCGGTTGTCTAAGTCACCTGCATAATCTGAGTCTGTAAAACCCTTTACACTTAGCTCCTGACTCCCATAGCATATACGCATACTCTTTGTAGCTTTCAGGTATCTCAATATTCCTTTCACTGCCTCCCAATGTTTCTTGCCTGGGTTTGACATGTATCGACTTACTACTCCCACTGCAAATGCAATGTCTGGGCGAGTAGCAATCATTGCATACATCAAACTACCCACTGCAGATGCATACGAAATCTTATCCATTTCAGCCTGTTCTTCCTCAGACACAGGACAATCTTGTTTGCTAAGTTTCACATATGGTGGCAATGGAACACTCAATGCCTTTCCCTTCTCCATATTGAAACGTTGCAAAACCTTGTCAATATACTCTGTTTGAGATAACCAAATCAACTTCTTTGATCTGTCTCTCTCAATGCGCATACCAAGGATATGACTTGCCTCACCCATGTCTTTCATGTCAAACGATTTTGCCATCTTTGACTTCAAAGCTGAAATTTCTTCCAAGTGCTTGCCAGCAATCAACATGTCATCCACATACAAAATAAGGATCAGCCAACTACCATCCTTTGCCTTCTTTGTATATAGACAGTGATCGAACTCACTACGTTTGTAGCCTTGAGAAAGCATAAACTTGTGGAATTTATGGTACCATGCCCTCGGTGATTGTTTTAAGCCATAAAGACTCTTTAACAACTGGCATACCCAATCTTCCTTGCCTTTCTCAACAAACCCTTCTGGCTGCTGCATGTAAATTTCCACATCTAAATCACCATGCAAGAACGCTGTCTTGACATCCATTTGGTGCAACACCAAATCTAATATGGCAACCAATGCAAGAAAGCATCTCAATGTAGTCATCTTGACCACCGGAGAGAAGACTTCATCAAAGTCAATGCCTTGTTCTTGCTTAAAGCCCTTGGCAACAAGCTTTGCTTTGTACTTTGGCTGACTATCATGAGCGGTGATCTTATACCTGTAAACCCATTTACAAGGTAGAGCCTTTTTGCCCTGTGGTAATTTAACTAGCTTCCATGTCTTGTTTTTATGCAGAGTTGTCATCTCTGACTGCATGGCCAATTGCCAATTCCCGGAGTCCTTCATTTGCACTGCTTCCTTGTAACATGAAGGCTCATTGCAATTAGTCAACATGACATAGTTCATAGATGGAACAAACCTATCAGGAGGTCGCGTGACACGTCCAGATCTACGCACAATAGGTGGCTCAGGCTCAGCCACAACCTGTGGTTCCACTCTATCCTGTCCTTGCTCCTCTTGAGCCCCGACATTTTGTCTTGCACGTGCAGGTCCATCTTCTTGGAAGACAACTCTTCTAATCTCCTCAACCCTCTCTTGTTTAGAATGATATTTGGATTCATTAAAGTGAACATCATTGCTGCGGACAACCTTTTTGGATTCGGGATCCCAAAGTCTGTACCCCATCTCACCATAATTACCATAGCCTAGAAAGATGCACTTTCTACTTTTTGGCTCAAGTTTGTTCCTAAATTCCTTTGGAACGTGAGTATATGCCTCACAGCCAAAGACTCTGAGATGCTTGTATGAGGGCATTTTGCCTGACCATACCATCTCTGGCACTGAATCCTTCCGCAAAACCTTGCTAGGAGATCTATTTACAAGACGAACACCTGTTGATACAGCTTCAGCCCAAAACCGATTTGGCATCTGTGCATTAGACAACATACTTCTGACCTTCTCTTGTATGGTCCTATTCATCCTCTCAGCAACACCATTTTGAGGAGGATTGTAAGGAGCAATAAGTTCAGATTTTATACCTTTTGACTCACAAAAGTCCTGAAAGGCCTTTGAAACATACTCTCCACCATTGTCAGTGCGTAAGCATTTAAGCTTCTTGCCACTCTGATTCTCCACAAGTGTCACAAACGTTTTGAAAACACTAAACGCTTCATCCTTGTGCTTGAGAGAGTAAACCCATACTTTCCTCGAGTAATCATCTATAAATGTCATAAAGTAAGAAGCTCCCCCTAGAGATAAGTTAGGCATAGGTCCACACAAATCATTATGAACAAGTGCCAACTGTGTATCTCTTCTACTGCTTCTATGCTTATGTGGCTGCTGTGTTTGCTTACCATACAGACAATGTTCACAGAATTCAAAATCATTAAATGAATAGCCAGGCAAATAACCAGAACGAGACAAGATTTCCATTCCCTTCTTGGACATATGTCCTAACCGGCTATGCCACAAAGAAACGTTCGGCTGCTCGGTTACATTGATTACATTTTTAGAGACATTTGATACATAAATCATGTAAAGTCCTCCAGACTTTACTCCATGTGCTACTGTCATAGAACCCTTGGATATCTTCCACATGTTCTGTCCAAAAGTGGTGACGTAGCCAGCATCATCAAGTAAACCTGTGATGATCAAGCTCTTTGTAATTGCGGGAACATGTCTCACATTCTTCAGCGTGAAAGAAGAGCCATTCTGAAACTTCAATTGAACATCTCCAACACCTAAGATCTCACATGTCTGCCCATTGCCTAGGCGAACATGATCTTTAGTGGTCACATAAGAGGTAAACCACTCCTTGTTTGGAGACACATGAAGTGATGTCCCTAAGTCTATAATCCAGTCACTCAGTGCATTTCCATCAGATGCTGTAAGAAGAGCTGAGTCCATTGTATTCTTCAAGAAGTAGATGTCTCCTGACACTAGGCTGTCATCCTCTGCAACATTGTTTGTCACATTTATTTCTTGAATCTTCACTGAGGACTTGTTCTTCTCACCATGGTCTTCAGCTTTCTCGTTGCCTTTTTCTGCTTTCCATTCTCTGCATTCTCTTTTCATGTGACCCTTCTTGCCACAATGGTAGCATTCTATGTCACTCTTGCCTTTAGCACTGCGGGACTTGCTACGAGACTGATTCCTCTTTCCACCTTTGTACTTTTCTTTGGTCCTTCCCCTGACAACTAAGGCTGTTCCTTTGCCTTTGTCCATTGTCTTTCTATTGGTTTCTTCAGTAAGTAGACTTCCTTCTACACCTGCTATGTTCAAACCATCTGGAGATGCAGAATTACTCAAAGCTGTGCGAAAAGTGTCCCAACTTTCCGGCAATGTGATCAACAGGAACATAGCTCTAACAGGTTCATCAAACTTGACACCTTGAGCTGACAACTGACTATAGATTGTGTTGAATTCATTCAGATGATTGGACATAGGTGTCCCTTCTTTCATCTTCAAGTCAACAAGCTTCTTAAGCCAGTATACCTGTGAAGCTGCACTCTGCTTCTCATAAAGATCACTCAGCTTTAACCATGCTTGATAAGCCGACATCTCGTCTGCTACATTGAAGTAAACGCTTTCTGCCAAAGTCAGCATAATGGTAGAAAGTGCCAATTCATCCATTTCGCTCCATTCATCTTCGTCCATATCTTCTAGTTTTATCCCCTTGAGCTTTATAGGTTTTATCTGATTCTTTTGTACCAACACGTGCCAAATCTGCTTCTTCCACAATGGGAAATTGGTTCCATCCAGCTTCTTGATATTGTAAAGAGCAATGTCCTGTGATCCAGCCATAGCTACGCTTCACAGTAGTTTACTTTCCTGGGAAAAATTCGACAGAGTTTCCCCTGTAAACTGACCTCTGAACCAATATCAACCTGTCAAATGAAACAAGAAAGCTTCAGATTCTGCTGAAATTTTGGCAGAGTCTCCTTTGTAAAATGGCTCTGGTATACTAAAAAACAGACCAAAAAACAACTCAAAAAAAAACACTGTCTCTCTGACACTGTAAGCTGTGGGTAAACCTGTCCTGCACCTGTACTGTCTCTGACTGTCCTGTCACTGTCCTGTAAGCATAGACTGCGACAATGCCTCAACGGCAATAAAGCAAAGATGCAATCCCAACTGTCTAACTCACAGTCAATACATCCTAGCTGCCTATCTAAGGGTGCTCGAAGGATCGCTCCAAGACCTGTATCACCGAAAGGATCTCAACATTCGAGAATCCCCCAGCTCAATAAAACCTCACTCGACCCTCAACAAAGGCTGCAGTAAATCTGACAATACATAGACTTCCCACAAAGTCATACATCCACAAATTACCCACTATATGCTGTAACCGCTGCGGCGGTTGTTTGCTGCGTGACTCACAGCCAGCAAACCCTCAACAGACATACATCATCTCTGACAATACATCCCATGTGGAAGTACCTGCAATGTCAGGATGAAATCCGGAATATCAAGCAGCAAACACAAGCTACCTGATGAACCAGTGGATGTCGCCTACAGTCTGTGTGTAGATGCGCCCGTGTCGTATGTGACATGCCTCCAAGAACTGTGAGCCGTCCTTCGATGTGTAGACAGCCACAAATCAACACTCTAGGAGTGTCGATATCCTCAGCACCTGCAGTCGTAGGCCGAAAACCCCAAATTTGCAGAGTCGGATGTGCACCCGTCGAGACCACGTAGTCGAAAATGGCCTGCGCAGACCTTTGTCGAAGCCGAACGGTGGCCGAGATGACCTCAGAATGAAATTCTGACAACACCGAGCCCTTCGAGCTCACCCACGAGATTTGGAGCCGTGTCTTCGCCTATCGAATTTCACTCCAATCTTAGTTGGTGACTCTAGCCTCCTGCAGTGCTGCCTCGAGCCTCGATCTGAGCTCTGATACCAGTTGAAGGAGTACGAGCGGAAGTGCGATGCGAGAGAGAGTGCGAGAAGAAGAGCACGACGATATGGTGAACTCGCTCTACTGTAATGTGTATAGCATAGTGAGTTCTTATTAGGTTTTTACAAAAGAATTTGTGTACATACCTGGCGGCCCACCCACTTACCTGGGCGACCACATTGGGCTTTATACCCCAACAGTGTTTTCACAGCTTACTTCAAAAGGCCCCAATTTCGATGATGAAATAAAGGCCATTTTCTTGCTATGTTCGCTACCATCGTTATGGAATAATTTTGACACATCCATAAGAAATTATGCACCCAATGGCAAGCTAGATTTTAGTAGTGTTGCTGTTGCGTTGCTCACTGAGGAGATTCAACGCCAATCACTTGATGCGGGTGGGCATGGTGATGCATATGTGGCTAGTGGCAATCATGACAAGAAAAAGTAGTGTGGTCGTAGCCGTGGTCGTTCGTAGGATCGCACGCAAGGTCATAGCAAGAGTCACGGCAAAGACTTACAAAAGGTAGAGTGTTACCACTGCCATAAAAAGGGACACTTGAAGAAAAATTGCCGCACAATGCAGCGTGACAAGGGCAAGGAAAAAGCAAAGTCTCGCAAACCTAAAAGCAATGTAAAAATTGAAGAGCTTAATGTGGTTGAGTATCCAGCCATTGAGACAGTCTTTGATGTGCCAAATGATGGGTTGATTTTCACATTGGATTTGAGTTCTGATGCAATGTTAGCTCATGATGAGTGTTATGCGCAGAATTGGATTGTGGACTCATGTGCTAGCTTCCATGTGACTCGTCACAAAGAGTGGGTTTCTACATACACTGCCATGCATGGCATGATGCAGCTAGGCAATTCTTATGAGCTTGATATATGCAGTGTGGACAACATCAAGTTTTCTATGCATAATGGCACTGAGTTTATATTGCACAATGCCAGACATGTACCCAAATTGACAAAGAGTTTGACGTCAGTTGGACAACTGGATGATTTGGTTTACACTACCATATTGCTCATGGTTATTGGATTATCAAGAAGGGAAGTATGGTCATGCTTAAAGTCCAGAAGTATGACTCATTGTACTCACTTTATGTCTCTTCCGTGAAAGAAAATTCTACTTGTGTAGCTGAGCTCTCGTCTATAGGGTTGTGGCATAGCCAGCTAGGGCATATGAGCCAAAAGGGAATGAAAGTCTTGCAGATTTCTGGTTATATTCCTGTGTTAGATTACTCTAACTTCTCTTTATGTGAGCATTGTATCTATGGCAAATAGACTAGGTTGACATCAGTGCCTTTGGACAAGGAGTTAGGGAGTCCTCTAGATCTCGTTCATAGCGACTTGTGCGGACCTATGCCAGTCAAGTCTCTAGGGGGAGAGTTATACTTCCTAACATTCATAGACAACTCTACTAGAAATGTGTGGGTTTATCTCTTGAAGAAAAAGAGCGACGTCTTTAGTGTTTTTGAGAAGTTCTTAGCATTGGTAGAGAACCAATCGGGTAGAAAGCTTAAAGCTTTGCACAGTGACAATGGAGGCGGGTACATTTCCTCTGAGTTCAAGGACTTTTGCAGTAAAAGAGGCATTAGAAGATAGTTTACCACGCTTTACACACAGGCCCAAAATGGTGTGGCTGAGAGGATGAATAGAACCATTCAGGAACCGGTCACTTCTATGTTGTCTACGGCCAACTTACCTCAAAAATTTTGGGGAGAAGTTGTTTCGACGACTGCTTACTTGATCAATCAGTCACCTAGTATAGCACTAAAGTACAAGATTTTGTAGAAGATGTGGACGAATAAAGAGCCTAGTTATGACAGATTACATGTGTTTGGGTCTGAGACATTCTCACATGTGCCAAAAGCGCTTAGACAAAAGCTGGACCCCAAATCACACAAGTGCATCTTCATTGGATTTGGTGTAGATGGAGAGATGGGATATTTTCTCTGGCACCCGGAATCAAAAAAGGTCATATGCAGCTCACAAGTGATATTCAACGAGTCTAGATGCATAAAAAGCCAGTGAAAGACATTGAGTATCGCAGAGTACGGTTTGAGGATGTCTCCTCACCGCTAGTTACATAGAATGTTGGACGTGCTAGTGATGCACCTTCCACTAGTAGACACACACACATGTTTCTCCAGAGAGAGCAAAAGCCAGGAGTCGGGCACTTCGGAGATCTACTCGTACATCTCATGCACCTGAGCGGTTTGAGCCAAGATTGGACTACTTGCTAGTCACTGATTGCGTTGAACCCACTTTCTACAAAGAGGCCATTCAAATGGACGATAACGTGAAGTGGAGGAGGCTATGCAATCTGAGTATAACTCGATTTTAGCCAATGAAACTTGGGATTTGATAGAGTTACCTGCAGGTAAACAGGCATTGCCATGCAAATGGGTGTACAAGAAGAAGTATATCACAGATGATCCCGAGCCTAAGTATAAGGCAAGATTGGTTGCAAAAGGGTTCAAGCAAACAAAAGGCGTGGATTTTGATAAAATATTTTCTCCAGTGGTCAAGATGACTACATTGCGTCTTGTGCTTGGTCTAGTAGCCATCAAGGACTCGGAATTGGTCCAAATGGATGTGAAGACAACATTTCTTCATGGGGATCTTGAAGAGGATGTTTACATGAAATAGCCAGAGGGTTTTGCAATAAAGTCTGAGAAGCCAACAAGGGCAGAACTGGTGTGTAGACTCAAGAAATCTTTGTACGGATTAAAGCAAGGCTCAAGGCAATGGCACATCAAGTTTGATAAGTACATTCAGTCCCAAGGTTACATACAGAGCCAAGAGGATCACTACTTGTACACAAAGAGGTTGAACGATGGTTCCCTTATCATTATGATTTTGTACATCGATGGTATGCTCATAGCCGGGAAGTCAAAAGATGAGATTGCACTTCTTAAGGATGCCTGCTATGAAAGATTTAGGTGATGCACATCACTTTCTTGGTATGCATATCAAGAGAGATTGCAAACGCGGTATACTTGAGCTTTTCCAGGAAGAGTATTTTCATAAGGTCTTGCAATGTTTTAATATGCAAGGGGGGAAAGCATTGAGTATCCCAATGACAGCATAAGAAAAACTTAGCAAGCATGATTGTCCCAAATCGGATGTTAAAAAGGTAGAGATGGCAAAAGTGCCGTATTCTTTGGCAGTTGGCAATCTTATGTTTGCCATGGTTACCACACGACGAGAAATTGCATATGCAGTGGGAGTGGTCAACAGGTTTATGGAAAATCCAAGCAGAAAGCATTGGGACGCAGTGAAACACATCTTGAGATACGTCAAGGGCTCAGTTTGGCAAGTGCTTACACTTTGGGAACCGTGATGTATCCATAGTTGGATACACTGATTCACATTATGCGGGTTGTCGGGACACTGAGCGATCCACATCTGGCTACATTTCTTGTTCGCTAGAGTAGCAGTTTCTTGGAGGTCATGTATCCAGAATTGCACTTCGTCTTCCACCACTGAGGCAGAGTATGTTGCAGTTTCTAGTTCCAATAAAGAAGCTATGTGGTTATCTCGTCTAGTGGGAGATTTTCCTATACACTAGACTCCAATGCTACATTGTGGACAGTCAGAGTGCGATTGCATTAGCAAGAACCCCGTGTTTCACTCCAAGTCAAAACACATAGAGGTCAGGTATCATGTGGTACGGGATATTTTGGCTGGCAAACGCATTGAGTTAGTCAAAGTTAACACAAATGAAAACCCAGTGGATGCTCTAACAAAGAGCCTAGCCTCAGAGCGGTTGGCACATTGCATAGAGATGATGGGGGTAGGGTGAAGCTACAGTCATGCTTCACGGTTTTGTACATTTGTACATAGTAGTCCCTACATTCTTTATCCACTTGGGCCACGTTGGCCTTCAAGTGGGAGATTGTTGGGTTTCAAGCCCCGTAGTCAAATATGGTCGGCAGACGCCCATCCACTTATTCTTGTTCATAAAGGAAATAAAGAGAGTAAGAGTGGTTGACTCTCACAAGCTCCACCAAAACAGGTCTATTGCTCTTCTTCCCCTTCCCCTTCTCTCCTTCCCTCTCTTGCACACTCCACCTCCGCTCCATCAAAAAGGCACATAAAGCCAATACAACTCCCATGAAGTAGAGGGAAAGTCCACACTATCATGAAATTTTAGAGGGGATCACTAGAGTTACAAATAATGGTCACTTTTAAATCTTAGTTCCATATTCCCATTTTAGATTCCTATTCCGAATCCATATTTCATCATGTTTCAAACGTATCTGTGATAGGGGAAGGCAATTAATGTCAATTGATGTTTTCGTTCCCCGTTTTGATTTCTCATTCCAAGTAAATAGTAACAAGAGGGGCCAATCCATACAAGGATGCAGGTATCTAAGGTATCAAAACATATAGTCAAGCTATTGAATCCAGGTGAAGAGATTTTCCAATGTAAAAGGAATATTATTATGAAAAAGTGTGTGTGTGTGTGTGTGTGTCCACCCTTTCCAAGCACCATACTCAATGTTTAGAGAGTAGACCCATTATAGGCCTAATGCCTCATGGGGTTGATGAGACTATAACAATCAAGCTTGAAACCATGCAAGTTGTCATACTTTAAAAAGTAGAAAAGATAGAATGATGCAAAGTGTTTTAGAACTATAAAAGCAACATTTGTTGAATAAGAAGTATTAGACAATGTCTCAGTGAACATTATACTCCAGTCAAAGTTTTAAGGCTTTGTGAGGCAGCATATGCTAGTGTAAAGCATGTATTCACACTGTCCATATAGAAGTCTTTATTTCTTGAAATGAAGACACTATTTAGATTCAAAATCTAAATATAGAGGCTGTATTTAAGGCTTTGTGAGCTATTATATGCTAGTGTAAAGCCTATATCCACATTGCCATATAGAAGTATTTGTTTCTTGAAATAAAGACAATATTTAGATTAAAAATCTAACAAAAGGTAGTAAGAGTGGTAGCTCCTATTTCCTGAAACTAGCCAATCAAAAGACCAAAATGTCTATGAATAGGAACCCCATCTAGATTCATAGATAGACCACCTGACACCTGCCTACCTAAGAGAAATTACTAATAGTGGTTCATTCAGAGACTAGAGACCAAAAGTAAGCCAAAGCCACCACCTTCGCCTAACCTGTTTCCCAGGAACACCTTGCATCAAAGGTGTGTGTGTGTGTTAAAAAAAAGATAATACTTATACACAAAAGAACCTCGTTTTCAAAATGCAAATGGATTTGAACAACAATAAGGTATTTTTGCATAAACTTTTATGCATTAAAATAATTTATGTGCAATATCGTGAGAATTAAGGAGCATTCCAATTATCTTATTTATTAGGGCAAAAGATGAAACTATGGTTGAAATCGATCTTCGTCTTCAAGGGTGAAAAACAGATAACCTAATGCTCTTTAAGCAAAGACAAAATTCTCACCTTCATAGTGTCTAGGCATTGACAATAACTGGCCACCACTTCCTGTCTCACTACAAAGCTTTGAGCAAATCATTATAGGAATCAAGCAGAGACGAGAAACAGAGCACCAGGAAAAATGATTTGCCAAATGGATGCAACATTTAGAGAAAGCTAGTCGCAAGATCTACAGAGGGAGAGCAGTGTCAGGTGCTAGGCATGTATCCTTGTGGTGTAGTGAATGGCATGGGAGCGAGAAGACCGTGTGGTGCATCGTATGAGCTCGCGGCACAAAAAACGAAAACATCTTCCATGCTAGAAAAAATAGAGAGAGAGAGAGAGAGAGAGAGAGAGAGAGAGAGAGAGAGAGAGAACCTAAAACAAAGTGAAGAATCATGTGGGCATTCTAAAACAAGAGAAACTCACACGGGCCATGAATGCTAGCAGGACCGTTTGCAAGCTAGAGACACAAAAGACTGTATACCTCTCTCTCTTCTCCTCTAAGACATGTTTTAGCATGCCAAAAAGAGAGACTCCAGATTGCTCATCCTCTCAGATGGCAGAAACACCTTTTCCATTGCTGAGAAATTATAAGTTCAAAGAGAGATGTTTGGCCTGAGAAACTGTAGCATCAATGGGTTAATTGCATACACAACCCTAGCTATCTGAGTGCTAATTATGAGCACTACAGATTCTGTTTCAAGGGCTTACTTTCTGTCAGTATGTGGAGTATATCTGTACATTGGCAAAAAATGCCTTTAAAGCTTGCACCTTCACATGAGAACTCTGGTGAGTATTATACAAGGTAACACCAATCGCTATGTTTCAGGACTTAAAGAAGGTTAATGGGGCCAGAAGAAACCATGAAAAGAGTTAAAGAATACGAGTTGTTTTACAGGTAAGGTAGGTAATGGTTGCTTGGGCACCAGCAACTGACAAGCTTTGAAACCGTCTGCTATCTAGCATCCTATCTGCAAAGCATGTAAATGTTATCAACCTGTGCATGCACTAGAAACTCAAAAAGGAAAGAAATGAAATTCACATAAGAGTTCACAGAGCGTTTAACAAAGTCCAAGCACAGAAGACTTAAGCTTTGCAACATGTGCGTCTGCTTGAGGCCATCATGTGTGTTGCATATGAACATTTTAACAGGGGTCCTATTAAAGCCTTGCAATCTATCACTCTGTACAAAGCTTGGCATGGTAAGGGGCATTCTATTGGTCACTTGTATGTCTTTGATTGTTTAGGGTACGCATTATTGCTTGAGCCCAAAACAACCCAAAAAAAAACCAACAAACTAAACCTTTAGCTGGTCAAATTCAGTTTTTGGGCCTTACAACAGTCTCTAAGGTAGCCTTGAATAATGAACACATCCTCACTCCAAGTTCCAATTAATGGGACCGGGAAAGACAGACAACCAGAGATGAAACTACCACAAAATATGTCTCCAAGTCCAAATGAAGAAAGCAAGGTCTCACTGTTCCAACAATGGGAGGGGTGCAAAATGAGAAACTATTAACCTCTGCAATACCTGACAATTAGAAGGGGATCTGATTTGAAAAAACAGCCAGAGAACAAGGGACCTTCAAATGTTTGGATGCAAAAGCCCCTGCCACTTTAATCAGAGTCAGAATCAATACAAAAGAAATTCCCTTGGTATTGATCGGGTTGGGTTATTTTACTGCCTTTAGTTCTTTTTGATCCAAAGAAGCTTCCATCTACTCATGTCTTGCAATGACTTAAATCAAGCAGAGCAGATGCTGCAAGCCAGACAAGAAGTTAAACTTAGGCATGGGGCATGATAAATTTACTCATATTTGCATTCAACGTAAAGCATTTTCAAATACAGATTGGCACCTGATTCAACAAGCGGATCAATTTGTGTCGTTTGAGCACATGATTCATAGAAAGGTGCTGCGGCATTGAAAGATTCAGTTCCACCCAAACTAAGGGAGAACCACTCACCTTGCATGTCATCAGTAAGAGCTTCCCTGGGCTCATGCCCTGTTAGGTTAGATGCAGACCTGGCCGGTTGATGGGGTAAGAATTCCCTTAGTGATGGATCAGATGTAGCCAAGTCCTTTGAGCTTTCCTTGCATAGGGTCTGATATCCCTGTGCACAAGTAACAGGAGTTTCTTCACCAGGATTTATGCAAATCGTATCCAGCACATGGGTGTCTCTAGAAAATTGATTCAAAAGTACACTTGGGTTGTATGCTTGCATCGCAATTGAGTCATCAAGAAGGTGGGAGCTCTGGCCCATGAACGATTCTGGTGCAGAGCTCAAAAATTTGTAAGATCCAACCTCGTTTTCTGCTTGCCACGATTCCTTTTGAGCAGAAAAGGATGAAGGTTCCTGACCCATACCTAGAAAATCTACAGCTACAGTCATATTTGACTGACAGGAGGCTCCCTCAGCCAAAGCAATTCCTGCTTCTGAATAGTTTTGAAGAAAACCTTCTTCAAATTGATCAATATACCTCGTGTGATTTTTTTGTACCTCAATATGATTCATGTAAAGAGATCCATCAGCACCTGTATTGAAGGCTGTTAAGTTGTCTTCCTCGTCACTAGACACAGTAACTTCTCCAATTACCCCTTGATCAGAAACACCGCCAAAAAATCCAGTGGGATCATTATTCACAGCGGCATTTAATGGACATGAATTAACTTCCACTTCCTCTCTTCCAAAATGTTTAAGGAAATTCATGGGCTCCTGGTTCACACTTGAGACCTCCCTGCTCACACTGGCAGTACTCTTGTGAGACCTTGCAACACTCTTTAAAGCATCATAATTAAGCCCAATCATCATATCACTTATGGTCAAGTCTTCGGGCCCTGAAGTGCCATTCACTTTCCAAAGCCCATCCTGTGTTCGCTTAAAACCTATCTTTAGCGGTACCTTTTCAACCGAAACATCTTCCTCCACTTCCCCGGGATTTGAAGAAAAGTGAAAGTTGTCAGCATGAGTTATCGTGGAGTTCCAACAAACTGGTGCTCGCCATGACTCATTCAACTGAGAATCACCATCTAATTTGGGACGCCAAAAGCCATCTGGCTTCATCTCAACTTCACTCACGTCTTCATCATAGCTCTCTAACTGTCATAATCAGTTGCAAACATTAGAACTCTTATATACAGGACAGAAGCCAGCAAGAGAAGAAGACACTGATAGTAGTTACTGTGGTTCTTACTTCTCGGGCAACTTGTGTAAAGAATGGATCTACGACAAGATCCTTCAATGAATAGTTCTTCAGACAACTAGGGCATTGCCACTGAAACAGGTAGACAAGTTCTTGATTAAATAGGAAAGCTTGACTGCAGAGTTTTCTTTTAAAAAACAAGCATTGCCTTTAGCCAAAGCCAAAACTAGGTAAAGGATGCAGAGATGTATTCAAGCCCTATTAAACATATACAACACCCAAGGATGTGATGTCCCTGTTTCAGCAAGTTCAGCATAAAAAGACTACTTGCAAATCTCCTTACAAACATAGAAATGCAAACATACGAGCAAAGAGAAGACACTTGCAGATGCTTCACAGCAAAGTATTTTCCTTTTTTTACAGGAAATCATAAGACAACCAACTAAACAATACCTTTCGAGCTCTCTGATTGAGCTGTACAAATGTGTGTAGGTCAAAGCAACCCATATGCATACATGGCTTAAATCTACTAGCCACCTTGATTCTGGAACCACTCATCTGTGGGAAGAAAAAAAAAATTCAACAAAAAGTTTATCTGCTCTTCAAATCATAGGAGCCATTGAAAAACAAACTACAACGACTGTATTGAAAAGCAACACAAATATAAACTGTAACCATGAACCATCTTACCGGGCAGCGAAGGTTTACAGTCACCCATTCCGACACAACTTCTAAGTCACTGTCACTATCATCACCCAATGCTCCACCACCACTAATGCGTCGCACACGTGCCAAAGCTTCATCAAGGCTTTCACCTTCTGTTTCACTGGGAATTTGGCTCAAAACCTGTAAAGATTTTCTACATGAAATCTTTGCAAATGGTTTGCTAATCCATGAATTGGAGAGCCAGTATCTTGCCAAACCTGATCTACTGTCAACCGCTGAACTATGCGGACTCCTAAACAAAAGCTTCGTCCATCATAGGCTGTAAATGATATTCTATTTAAGCCTTCTCTGGTGAGATCAGTAATCTACATTGTCATGTCCAAACAAGTGCAGTACAAAATTGTGAGATGGACTGCAGGAATAAGAAAGTAAAGTAATTAGTATTAAAAATAATGAAGCCTTACCAGTGGACCATCATCACGATCATTGGCCCCCAGTTTCTCTCCTCGTCTATTTGTCACACGGACAGAATCACCTGTTGTCACACTATTTGCTCAGGCCACAACATAAAAACTAAAACTAGACAACTTCGCCTGACCAGAAACTAAATTAAGGGTGCAAAGTAAACACCATTTACTCGCAAATCCGCTTCTAGAGGCCAATGCATTCTATATGAAACCTCATCACCAAGAAGCACACACCAAATCTGCAAGAGAGCATCAAGAAAATTACATGACCCCCACAACGACCTCTTTTGCAAGCTACTGCGTAGTCGCTAATAATTACTAAATTCAAGCTCAAATGACTGGACTGCATTCACATTTATATGATATGCTCACAATTTGACGGAAAAGCACATTTTGAATTCAGACAAAAGCAGACAGAAAAAATATTTGTAGCTATGTGGCACACACTTAAATGCAGGTAGACACATACACACACTCATACATACACATCATTACAGGTGTGTCTGCGGGCGTGCACGCGCATGCTTGCATGTACACAGACATATGCATAAATACATGCACGCGCACACACACACACACACATTTACACATCTCAATGTGGTGTGCATCCATACATACATGTGTAGATTGAATTTGTACATACATATACACATCAATAATAATCAATGTTATTTTGTAGGCGTACACACCCATATATACATACGTACATACATGTCACAGGCATACATACATATGTCTGTAGGTCCAAAAGAGATTATAGCAACCTTTGGGACCAAAAAACCTATACATATAGAAATAGTAAGTGACAAAAAGAATGCACATGGTCTGTACATCTAGAGCAGTGAGAGTAGCAGAAAACAAGGCATGCAAACCTGAAGGTCGTAATCTGGATATCTAAGATGTTCCCGATCATTGTGAGTAAGGGTAAATGATGCTTCCACACTTTGCATTACACTTGATCTGTTCATGGTACAACATATATACATTTTATCGAAAGGCAAAGATGCATCTCATTTTACACTATAATCCACATTTTGCCAGGCATAGAGGCAACGAGAGTACCTTGAAAGGAGTGGAAAAGCATTTCTATTGGCCTCAGCTCAAGAAGGATATGGATGACTTTGTTTGCACTTATTTGGTATGCCAAAAGGTCAAGTTTGACAGACAAAAAAACCTAGGACTTCTGCAACCTTTGCCTATTCCAAACCAATCGTGGGAGAGTATAGCAATGGATTTCATCTTCGATCTTCCTAAGACTCACAATGGGCATGATAAAACTTGGAGTCATTGACAAATTCAACAAGCAGGCTCACATCATCCCATTTAAGAAGACAGTGAAAGCCGATCACTTTGGCCAAACATTAAACTTTTTCTCTCAGATTTTCTGAATATATGGCATGCCTAAATCTGTAGTATTGGATAAGAGACCTGTATTCTCCCCGCTTAAATTCTCGTCCCAGTTTCATCCACAAGCAGATGGGCAATCGGCGATAGCCAACTCGGTGGTTTTGGACTTGTTGAAGTCCTATATCTCTGATCATAAGACTCATTGGGAGAAGTATTTGCCCTTGGTGGGATTTGCTTACAATAACTATCATGAGACGGGCACCACGTGCCAACGGAAAAGAACAGATTGAACAGACTTTTAGCACTTCAACAACTGAACTGGAGGAGAGAGAGAGAGAGAGAGAGAGAGAGAGAGAGAGAGAGAGAGAGAGAGAGAGCGCACGCAACACAGAGTGGCAGAATTCCACCCCAGAGAGTACTGGCCCCAAACCTTGGGGCCCCTTTCGGTATCTCTTTATATTACTTAAACTCAATACAATACCAGTACTCGCGCTCTGCACCTTCACTTGGAAGAGTGCTCGAGACTAAGCCCTCTACACATATTTAAAGGCCCTTGGCCTATGAAAAGCAGTTTACATGAAAAGTTTCAAACTCAAAATCATCCGGCCCCAAAAGCACTAGCGCCCAAAAGCTGCCAGCCTGTTTTGGGAAAATCGTACAGGTGCCACGTCAGTATTGGAGAAATCCGTACTAGTCTGCCACGTCAACATGTTAGCGCAGAATCCGGAAATCCGTACAGGGCTGCCACGTCAGCAGGTCAATGCAGAATCCGAAAATCCGTACATATCTACCAGGTCATCAGCTCTCCGCGTGTGTGTGTGTGGGCTTGCTTTATTTTTAATGCCTTTATGTCACTTGGGCCCCATCAGACAGGGTCCCATAAGTTGGTGAGAACTCCTCTTTAAAAATAGGCCACTCGGCAAGACTTTGTAAGTCAGTAAACTTCTTCCATCGCTTCTGCTTCTTCACTTAGGGTCTAGGCTTCTCGGCCGGGATCTGCAAATTGGCTGCGTCCTTCAGTGGCTTGACACGTCAGCAATTGTGACATCCCCCCTTCTTGAAAGAAAGTAATCATTCGCGATTACATCATATGTGCAAAACAACTCAAGTTAGCTCAAAAAATTCCGAGGGACAATCAATTCTCTCATTCAAAATCGGAGCTCTTGATTTCCTATGTCGTTGGCTTCTAAGAAGAATCTCATCCAATAAGGAGTCTCATTCCACATTGGAGCTCTTAATATCCTAGGTCGTTGGTTTCCCAGAAGTATCTCATCCAATAAGGAGTCTCATTCCAGATTGGAGCTCTTGATATCCTAGGTTGTTGGTTTCCAAGAAGTATCTCATCCAAAAAGGAATATTCAATGGTTGGCACATCACAATGCAACACAAATGCTCACATATGAATGTTACAAGACACAACGAACAGCATCGTTGAGCACTCCCCCAAGACAAACAGTCTACGATACACCATTGGACTACCATTACTGTTACAAGAATAATGTCTATCCAAGCAAGTCTCAACCATGCAAGAACTTATGGACCATGCAACGTCGGCTACAAACTGATGAGGGAAAATTGGAGTTTTCCGCAGAACCAACTCCAACCACCAACCAAACCTCTCGGCAACAACGAACCAATTCTCGAGAGTCTCGTGAAACCCAACCTCAAAGGCCTCGACTGACACAGCGTCAACGAGAAACCATGAGGCAACAGAACTGAACACACCCCAACTCGGAGCAATGACACGTGGCAACTATACGGCAGTCCCGAAAATTGCGCCGCTTTTTGCACTGACTTGCTGACGCGGCAAAGTGTACGGATTTCCGCTTTTTACATTGCTGTACGGAAATCCCTCCATTTACCTTGGTTGACTTTTTGGAAGCTTTTGAACTTATTGCTTTATTTTAGAAGCTTTTGAGTTGAGAAGCTTTTGGGGCTCTGCTTTTGGGCATCCCTTGTAACTTATATATACGTAGGCAGGGCCTCACTTCTCAGAGCATTTGGACGCAGACTCTGAGAGTGAGCACCCTCCCACTCTCTTGTACTTTGAACACAAATTAATACAAAAAGAAATACCCAAAGGAGCGCTAGTCTTTGGGGCCAATATCTCTAGGCACGGAACTACGTCGGGCCGTGTCGAATCAAGTGAGAATTGTGAACTGTTTTGAAGTGAATCTCAGATCTCTGCTGTGTCGCAGTAGAATCTTGGCTTGGAGTGTCCAAGTTTGTTACAATGAAGAGAAATCTCAGAAAAGAAACAAAAAGGCAGCAGATCGACACTGTCGCGATTTGAAATTCAAGGAAGACGATTGGGTGCTTTTTTGTTTTGTTTTGTTTTGTTTTCGGAGTCGGGTAGAGCACGCCCGGCCGCTCCCCTCATACACCAAAAAAGTATACAAGGAGAACGACAAGGACTATACACCCAAAAACCGAAGGCAGACGATTGGGTGCTCTTACGTTTTGAGAAGGCACACTTGAGAAAGAAAAAGGAAAAGAAGCTGCTTTTTCCAAGGCTTAGCATGAGATACTATGGACCTTTCCAGATAAAAGAAAAGATAAATAATGTCTCCTTTAGATTGAAGCTGCCCGATACTTGGAGAATTCACAATGCTTTTCATGTGAGTCTCTTAAAGCCTTTTAAAGGCGATAAGCTCGATGATGGGGAGCCAGATGAGCAACCCGAGTTGGAGGAGCGAGGCGATACTCGTTCCAAAACAGATACTGGCACATAAAGATAGAAAGTTTAAAGGTAAAGTGATAAGGCGGTTCTTGTTTCAATTCAAGAACTATCCCACATTAGATGCGAAGTGGATGGAGGAGGAGGACCTTGCAGATATTCCTCAGATTGTGAACCTTTACCTTCAAGCATTCGGTTTAGCAAAGTCTACTCCGATAGAACCCCAATTTCAGCATGGGCGAATCTAGTGTAGCGGGTATGCACAAGAGGGGAGTCACTCCACTCCTTTGTCGACAGACTTCCCTGATACTTTGATTTGATATAGAGTCACTGATGTCCCTTTGGGTTTCAGGGATACTGCTGTGCTGACAGTATTCTGCTGTATGACTTTATGCACTGGAATTCCCGATAATGAAAATAATATTGATTGATTTGTACTTAAGGCTTGTTTGAGTGCGGGAACTGATAAACGAAATGATTGCAACATTTCAGTCTCATAAATCTCTATAGACATGATTGCAATATGGATTAATTAATCGGGCATCTGTGAGGTCCCGACCGGATCTAGATGCGATTGCTAAATACGTTGCCGATTAATCATGGTCTGAGATTTCGAATGATATTTGAATGTGATTTGTCATGTGACGCCCTGTAATGTCAACTGATGTCCTCTGATGTGACCATCGATTGGTACATGTGCTAGATGTGTTGTTCCTAGTACGTTGGTACTAACAGTCAATGTCTGCTAGGACAGTTTATGGCCTCTCTCTGTTTTGCAAGCGTAATCAAGGGCGATTACAATACTTTCAAGAGGCGGGTATGTCACAAATGGGTGAGGTGGTATGGCCCTGGACACACTTACAAAGTGGGACAGCAGACCAAGACACACCCCGACTCGCAACAGTGACACGTGGCAACTGTACGGAAGTCCCGAAAATTGCGCTGACTTGTTGACGTGGCTGCTGTACGAAGTCCCTAGATTTGCGCTGGTTGACTTTTTGGAAGCTTTTGAACTTACTGCTTTATTTTAGAAGCTTTTGAGTTGAGAAGCGTTTGGGGCTCTGCTTTTGGGCATCCCTTGTAACTTATAAATAAGTGGGCAAGGCCTCACTTCTCAGAACATCTCGATGCAGAGCCTGAGACTCGAGAGTAAGCATGAAACCGGCCTATTCAATCCAAAAAGGGCGGTAGACCTTATACGTAAACCTTATTTGCTTTCACCCATTTAATTTGTCGCCCACTTTACCTGTACTTTCAAGACACAACAAAGGGGAAAGGGATACAGGCTGCTAGACTGCACCTATATGAGAAGACCGACACTAGACTAGCCCCTAAATTAGGCGCCCCTTTCGGTATTTCTTTATTCCTTAACAGAGGGAATAAAAGTTGTGGTTCCCTACAAGCTGCCCCGCACAATCTTGGCTGAATTTCAGCTGTTCTGGCCCGATTTCGGTAGCATAACTGTACTAGGACCCTTCGCAGTCAGTATCCCCACGCATTGGATGACTTTCCCGACGCATACGGACACTTTGCAAAACCTGGCGAGAATCTGCAGCACGCTGAATTCTCTGTTTTCTGCCCTGAAAAAGCGCCAGATCACCTGTACAACGGTCCCCTCGCGTCCCCGAACGTCCTGGGGGTATTAGGGTCCGTTTAGGGGCAAAACCCTAAACCTGCAAAAATACACAGCAGGCTGTAATTCACTGTTTCGGGCTCCGTTTTACGTGCCAATCGCATCCGTAGCAAATCCTCGAGATCCCGCACCTGTAGGGCCACTTGCCCTTTGAATCGGACGAGATTTCGCATGTGAAACCTCTCCGAATCACTTGTACTTGCGGGGGATTAGCCGCTAGCTAATCTAGTACCTGTGCAAGAGGCTCTTGCCTCGGCAATCGCGCATGAACCCACACAACTGTACATTGGTCAAATGAAAAGCCCACTAGAGGGGCATAACATACTGCCATAGGGGAGAGAGAGAGCACTGCGTAGCATGCAGGGCATCACTCCTGGCACCGCACTGTACATAAGAGGTAAGCAAGCACTCCATTGAAGCTCTCAACCTGTGACCAATTGCAAATGAAGGCCTCTCCCAGCTTAAAAATTAGCGCCCATTTTTCTGCATGAGGCAGGTTCATGAAAAACTGCAACTTGGCGCATTTACAAGCATTTTCCCGTTCGGGTTCGCCGCTTAAAAATATCTTGACCGGTTGCCCAATTGACTTCGCCGCAGAGTTGTAAAATGTTCCCCTAGTCATACCGGAGGTAATGACGCGAACACATTTCTCGGCCCAAAATAGCAGTTCCCTAAATTTTAGGAGATGTTGCCATTGTATCTTTCTAGGTCATCTGACCCCCTTTGTACATTGCAACCACACCCAGAACTGAAATGTAGCCTCTGTAGCAAAGGATTCCACTTTGGTTAGTCAATGACCCCAGTTTGGCTAACCATAGTCCTTGTCCAACCTTAGTGCTCTCTTGCCCTCAGGCCTGGACTCCCTCTGAACAGTTCCACACTAGTTATGCAATGCAGGGCAGTTAGATTTCCCAAGGGGTGTTTCCAAAAAGTGAAAATGAATAAATAATAAGAAAGAAATCAACAAAAAGGATAGATAGTAGTCACATGCTGGTGACATACCCCCCTCTTGAAATCCCAAACGTCCTCGTTTGCATCTATGTCGTACATGCTCACAGTCAACACTGGTGTATTCAACACCTGTCGACACATGTACGACACATACATACTCATTGTCAACCCTGGTGTATTCAACACCTCGTCGACACATGTATTGCCTGCGTGTGAACCCTGTCCCAATGACATAGTGGTAGCTTCGCACTCTGCCATTGCTTTGAGTCATGAACTTTCCAATGACAAAATGGTAGCTACACATTTTGCCACTGTCTTTCAGTACACGTTGGATCCAGTAACACTTTCGAGCATACCCAAACCGATAGTTTAAGAATGCAGTTTCACATGTACCCTTTAATAGAAGCAATCACTGTATCCTTGACAAACTGACAAGAAATACTCACTTCTATAGCACTAACCAAAGTTCTGGACTTTCTATAAGAGCAATTGCGAAACTGACAATCTGTAGAGCTCTAACATTCATGTAACACGTATTTGATTTGAGCTCACTTTGAATACCATGTTCATCATTTCTTTCAAAAGCCATTGTCACACTGACAATCCATGTAGCTTTGAAACTCAAGGGGTCAAGGTAGGTTGCAAATCGAAGGCTTCAAGGTAAAGTGATAACACAGTTGGTGATTCTGCAAGTTCGCCTTCTTCCATCCACTTAGCATCCATTGGTCGATAGTTTCCGAACTTCACCAAGTAACGCCTAGCAACCTTGCCTTTTACTTTTCTTTCTTTATGTGCCAAAATCTGTTCCGAGACCAAGATGTCGTCAAGTTCCTCGACTTCTGGCTGATCTTCAGCTGGCATATACTCTGGCACATCACCCACATAGGGTCTGAGAAGACTCACATGAAACGCATTGTGAATCTTCCAACTCTCAGGCAATTTCAGCCTATATGCAACATCATTGATTATGTCGCATACTTGAAAAGGCCCATAGTAACGCATGTTGAGCTTTGGAAACAGTCTTTCCTTGCCCTTCATCTTCTTTAACCTTGCCTTTTCAAAGCGTAGAAGCACCCAATCACCAAGTGAAAATACCACTTCACAACGGTGACGATCAGCTGCTTTCTTTTGCTTTGCCTGACTCTTTTCTAAGGCCACTTTAACCTTCTTGTACATTTCATCCATGTCCTGAACATACTTATCTGCTTCAAATATCTTGTCCTTTGTATGCAGTATGGGAGGAACTTTCTTGCCACATTCAACTATCTCAAAAGGTGCCTTGCCAGTTGATGAATGCACTGTATTATTGTATGCATACTCCACCAACGGCAAATACTACTCCCACTTTCCTTTATGCTCTGACACATAGCACTTCAGCAGATCTAAGACAGTAGAATTTGCCTCTTCTAACTGCCCATCTGTTTGAGGATGAAATGACGAAGAGAATTTGAGCGTTATGTCCATATTCTCAAACAAGCCTCTCCAGAACAAACTTGTCATGCGTGGATCACGGTCGCTAAAAATCGACAGTGGCATGCCATGATACTTGAAAATATTGCTCATAAACAAGCGTGCCATCAGATCTGGCTTTATCTTCTTCCTGACAGGAATAAAATGAGCCTGCTTGCTGAATCTGCAAATGATGGTCCAAATACCATCGTTTCCTATCTGCGTTCTCAGAAGATCAAAGATAAAATCCATAGCAATACTTTCCCATGGTTTATCTGGAATACGTAGTGGTTGCAATAACCCTGGTACCTTTTGCCTGTCAAACTTGAGACAATGTGTCCCAGAAAGTGAATCTCTTCTAGAAAAAATTCACTTTTCTTTGCATTGATGAGCAACCTATGGCTGCGTAGCTCTTTGAACACAATGGCCAAGTGATGCCTATGCTCCTCTTCATTCTTTGAGTAGACTATCATGTCATCAAAGAATGTACCAACAAACTGCTGGTGTGGACGGAAAATTATGTCCATCATCCTATTGAACGTAGCAGGAGCATTTGTGAGACCAAACTAGAAATTTGTAAAGGCCAAACATTGTTCTAAAAGCAATCTTGTGCACATCCTCTGATCTAATGCGGATCTGATGGTACCCACTCTTTAGATCTATCCTGCTAAACATAGTTGCTCCTTCTAATTTGTCCATAATATCATTAATTCTAGGTATAGGGAACCTATTCTTGTTCAGTGCACGGTATTTGATGCACATACGCCATGAGCGCTCCTTTTTCTGCACCAACAACACTTGAGAACAGAATGGAGATGAACTGGGTTGAATCAGCCCCTTTTCTAACAGCTCCTGTACTTGGCTCATTATCTCTTTCTGTTGAGCCGCACTAACCCTGTACGGAGGCTTATTTGGTGGGCTACTGCCTCGCACCAAATCTACCGCATGGTCCTCAGGTCTCTCTGGCGGTAATTGAGACGGTAATGAATCGAAAAATCAGTCACTATACTGTTGTAAAAACATTGACCTTTCTTTATCTAACACAGATAAATTTGATTCATCACAATCTGACACTTCACGTGCAAAAACCAAGTACGCAGTAAGATGCTTTTTCATTACAGAAGTAATAGCAGAAGCTGATACAATGGGAATAGCTCCCCTTTAAGCTTTACATCCAGAATGTGAGTCTTTCCCCTGCTCTATACCGTGATCTTTTTGTTGTAGACATCCATGATTCCTTGTACACGAAACAACCAACGAATACTTAGCAACACATCACATCCGTCCAGTGGCATGATGTAAAATTCTTTAGCATCTACGTAGGACTAGATATGTAGGCGCAACTTTCCGATGATGGGTGTAACCGGTCTGTACAATCCAAAAAGGGCGGTAGACTTTACTTCAAACCTTGATTTAGCTTTCACCCATTATTAGTCGTCTATTTTACCTGCGCTATAGTGACACAAGAGAGGGGAATGGGATACAGATGCTTGAATGCACCTGTATGAGACGACCGACACCAGATTGGCCCCTAACTTAGGCGCCCCGTGACACCATACATGGGGTTAGGCATCATCGTTTGAGCACCCCCAAACACTGTTCCTGGCGTGTAAAACTGATTTCCAGGTGCATGACCAGCCATGCTCTGGAATACGGATCCACCTCCAAAATAGCCAGGGTGTACTGAAGGTGGTGGGAAGACCTGTTGCATAGCCTGTAAGTTGCTTCCCTGCCCATTAGAACCAGCTATAGGCTGTTGAAAGGTGGAGGGCTGAACTCGTACAGCTTGAAAGACTGGCATCTCAGCCACCTGTTCTTGCACCTTAGGCATAGGTTGTGGAGACTGCATGTTCTCCGTCAAGTGTACAGGTGTTTCCATTGACTGTGCGGTATGAATCACCTGTGCTGGAGCCTTAACAGGCTTTTGGACATGATCAAGTGACCCAACTTGCTGAGACGGAAGAGGAGGTTGCAAAAAGGCTAAAAACCTCGGGTTCTGCATTACCTGTGTGAACATAGCCACAGCAGTAGCCAAATGGGTCCTGAATATATCATCAACCGTCTGTGGTGGTCTTGAGGACTGACCCACTTCATGTGTCTGTTGACCCTGTGAAGAGGAAACCTCTTCAGTCACATTATCCCCTGTGTCTTCAAGCCCAAACTAACCAAGGCTCGCTTCTATGGGAAAAAGTGATTTAATCCCGGGGATGGAACCATGAAACCGGCCTGTTCAATCCAAACAGGACAGTAGACCATAGACTTAAACCTTATTTGGTTTCACCCATTTAATTTGTCGCCCACTTTACTTGTACTTTCAAGACACACCAAAGGGGAAAGGGATACAGGCTGCTAGACTGCACCTGTATGAGAAGACCGACAACAGACTGGCCCCTAAATTAGGCGCCCCTTTCGGTATTTCTTTATTCTTAACGAAGGGAATAAAAGTTGTGGTTCCCTACAAGCTGCCCCCCACAATCTTGGCTGAATTTCAATTGTTCTGGCCCGATTTCAGTAGCATAACTGTACTAGGACCCTACACAGTCAGTATCCCCACGCACTGGATGACTTTCCCGACGCATACGGACACTTTGCAAAACCTGGCGAGAATCTGCAGCACGCTGAATTCTCTGTTTTCTGCCCCAAAAATGCGTGAGATCACCTGTACAGCGATCCCCTCGCGTCCCCGAACGTCCTGGGGGTATTAGGGTCCGTTTAGGGGCAAAACCCTAAAACTGCAAAAATACACAGCAGGCTGTAATTCACTGTTTCGGGCTCCGTTTTACGTGCCAATCGCATCCGTAGCAAATCCTCGAGATCCCGCACCTGTAGGGCCACTTGCCCTTTGAATCGGACGAGATTTCGCATGTGAAACCTCTCCGAATCACTTGTACTTGCGGGGGATTAGCCGCTAGCTAATCTAGTACCTGTGCAAGAGGCTCTTGCCTCGGCAATCGCGCATGAACCCACACAACTGTACATTGGTCAAATGAAAAGCCCACTAGAGGGGCATAACATACTGCCATAGGGGGGAGAGAGAGCACTGCGTAGCATGCAGGGCATCACTCCTGGCACCGCACTGTACATAAGAGGTAAGCAAGCACTCCATTGAAGCTCTCAACCTGTGACCAATTGCAAATGAAGGCCTCTCCCAGCTTAAAAATCAGTGCCCATTTTTCTGCATGAGGCAGGTTCATGAAAAACTGCCACTTGGCGCATTTACAAGCATTTTCCCGTTCGGGTTCGCCGCTTAAAAATATCTTGACCGGGTTGCCCAGTTGACTTCGCCGCAGAGTTGTAAAATGTTCCCCTAGTCATACCGGAGGTAATGACGCGAACACATTTCTCGGCCCAAAATAGCAGTTCCCTAAATTTTAGGAGATGTTGCCATTGTATCTTTCTAGGTCATCTGACCCCCTTTGTACATTGCAGCCACACCAAGAACTGAAATGTAGCCTCTGTAGCAAAGGATTCCACTTTGGTTAGTCAATGACCCCACTTTGGCTAACCATATTCCTTGTCCAACCTTAGTGCTCTCTTGCCCTCAGGCCAGGACTCCCTCTGAACAGCTCCACACTAGTTATGCAATGCAGCGCAGTTAGATTTCCCAAGGGGTGTTTCCAAAAAGTGAAAATGAATAAATAATAAGAAAGAAATCAACAAAAAGGATAGATAGTAGTCACACGTTGGTGACAAAGCACCCTCCCACTCTCTTGTACTTTGAACACAGATTAATACAAAAAGAATACCTAAGGGGGAGCCAGTCTTTGGGGCCAATATCTCTAGGCACGGAACTACCCCGGGTCGTGTCCAATCAAGTGTGAATTGTGAACTGTTTTGAAGTGAATCTCTACTGTGTCGCGGTAGAATCTTGACTTGGAGTGTCCAAGTTTGTTACAACTAGTCCCTGATATCTATGGCATACGCCTTGAAAGTACAAATGAATTAGGTTGAGCATATGGCAAAGTCAACGGCTTGAAAGCCCTTATTTTCCTTGACCCCGGAGCTATAGAGAACTTCATCATCCAGAATTCTTGAAGCGGATGCACTTTGATTACGATGCAGAGGGTGGAGAAGTAGAAGCCGAGCTAGCGATGATATCTGTTTTAAACCAGACTGGTGCCGATTTGAGTTGTTTGACTCTGGTTTAAAATACTGGTTTCATTGATTGGTAATTTACTCCTGAGTGGAGTAGTGAGAAATGTTGTTTTGGTATTCTGGTTTTAAATACTGGTTTCATTGATTGGTAATTTACTCCCAAGTGGAGTAGTAAGAAATGTTGTTTTGGTATTGTCTGAACCTTGGAACGACACAGACGGGATGCCTAGGGAGCGTTTCGTTGTATGCTAGAAAACCTCCGAACGACGCATACGGGATGTGTGGGGAGCGTTTGGTTGTATGCTTGAACCTCCAAGCGAGGCAGGCTACGGTCTGGGGAGTGTTTGGTTGTACTAGTCTTGTATAACATTGTTCACACTTCTACGAGGAAGGTGCCATTTGAGATTGTTGAGGGTGTCAAAAAGGTTCCACCAATTTTGAGCACCAAGGACAAGATTTTTCAAGGAGATCCGTACACACAAGATCTAGACATTGCTTTTGCCAAGGTAAGGGAGACTTTGCAGAAGTCTGAAGCAGAGCATAAGAAGGTAGTAGACAAGCATCTACGTGACTTTCAATTGAAGGAGAATGATTGGAGCACGCCTACAAAAGCGGAAGGGTAAGGAGGGGCTTTTTTCAAAGCTTAGTATGCGATACTATGGACCATTCCAAGTACAAGAAAAAATAAACTATGTATCCTTCCGATTGAAGTTACCAGATACTTGGAAGATTCACAATGCCTTCATGTGAGTCTATTGAGCCCTTTCAAAGACCGAAGTGCCAGTGGACATATGGACATCTTCTGGCCTAATGCGTATCTGATGGGGCCCACTCTCTAAATCTATCTTGCTAAACAGTGACGCTCCCTCAAGTCGATCAAGAATGTCACCTGTCCTCGGTATGGGGAACTTATTCTCGATGGTATTCCTATTCAAAGCGCGGTAGTCAATGCACAAGCATCATGAACCATCCTTCTTGTGCACTAGGAGTATAGGGGAACCAAAGGGGATGAACTAGGCTTCTCTAAAAGCTCATTGACCTAACTCATAATCTCTTTCTACTGAGCTGCACTAACCCTATACGGTGGTCTATTTGGTGGACTAGATGCTATGACCCTCAAGTCTCTCAGGGGGTGACTACCTTGGGGCTAGACGAGCAACGTGTCAGAAAGATGAAATAACTACAGCATTTTATCTAGTCACATGGCAAGTGATGAGAATATGACAATAACAAGATTTAGTAGATCAAGACATCCATGAACCGATCAGCGCGGTCTGGATGTGATTGCTAAATAAGTTACAGTGATAATGATTCTCATTTGAGATCTCGACAAAGATAATGATGTGAATGTGAAGTGAATGTTTAGTGACTGCCCTCATTGTGCAAGTATTGAATGTGTGCAATCTAGTGCGTCAATACTTAAGAGTCGATGTCTACTGAGCTATTTTTTGTTCTGTCTGTTTTGCACGTATAATCGAGGGCGAGTATGTCACAAGTTTGTGATGTGGCATACTTCTCCCCAACTTAGTTGGGTAGAGGGGACAACTGTAACAAACTTGGACACCCCAAGTCAAGATTCTACCACGACATGGTGGAGATTCACTTCAAAACAGTTCACAAAAGACGACACGGCCCGGCGTAGTTCCGTGCCCAAAGGTATTTGCCCCAAAGACTAGCGCCCCTTTCGGTATTTCTTTTTATATTAATCTGTGTGCAAAGTACAAGAGGGTACTCACTCTCAGACTCTACGTACAAATGCTCTGAGGAGTGAGTCCCAAAAGAACTTATTTATTCTTAGAAGGGATGCCCAAAAGCAGAGCCCCAAAATCTTAAACTCAAAAGCTATGGCTCCCAAAAGCATTGGTTAAAAATCTGCCATCCAAAAGCAGCCAACGTAATTTCCGGAAATCCGTACGCACTGCCATGTCAGCAAGTCAACAGAAATTGCGGAAATCTACGACGTCAACAGTCAGGGGAAATTGCGGACGTCCGTACACTTCGCCACGTCAACCTGTCGGCGCATTTCATGGGATCAACAGCATGTGTGTGTGTCCGGGTGCACGTCACCATCAGTCAACTAGTGGATTCATTTACACCCTGGCACGTGGTGCTATTTCATGGTGCTCTAGACTTCAGAGGATAGTTGCACTCTTCACTCTTGAAGCTGAATATATTTCAGTCATTGAGGCTTCCGTAGAAGCCATATGGTTAGTGCACCTAGTCAGTGAGCTTGGATTGTCTATGACACGCCTGTCCTTGGTTGTGATAGCCATAGTGCAGTCTGTTTGGCTAAAATGCCATGTTTCATGCGCGTACCAAACACATTGATGTGTGGTACCATTTTATTAGACAAATGCTTGATGATAGTTTGGTCTCATTGATCAAAATCTGTACACATGAAAACCGTACAGATGCTTTTATGAAAAGTCTGCCTAAGGCACAACATGAGCATTGCCTACAGATGGTGGGAGTTACATAGCTTAAAGGCGACTCTCTGGGCCTTTAAGTGGAAGGCTGTTAGGAATAAACTGCCAAGACGTCGCTTTAGATCTCCTCTAGACCGTTTTAATTGTATAGCTCTGATCGAGAGCTTCACACGCATATTTTCGGTATATTTTTGGCCCACTATTTTGGGCCTTTACAGGCATTATACATCATTTCTTGGCCTTTGGGCCACTTAAATTATCTTTAAAGTCTTCACATTATCCAAGTGGCCAAATGTTTGCCCATTTTAATAGAAAGTCCCACAACCTATCTTTTTTAGGTTTTGTGGACTTATCGTAAGCTCCTCCCTGCAGCTAGCGCACAAAATCCATGCTCTCTCTCTCTCTCTCTCTCTCTCTCTCTCTCTCTCTCTCTCTCTCTCTCTCTCTCTGAGATGCCTGGGTCTGTTTTTGCTCGAGCTGCACAGACACAGAGAGAGTTTGATGAGAGGAGAGGGAGACAGATCACAGACTTCTTTAGAGCTGCCACTGGACATCCGAAGGAGCTACTACCACAGCAGAGCTCGTCACCTCACACCAGAGGCACACGAGCTGGGGAGATCCAGATGCCCACGACTGTGGAGGACTACACAGCATCGACAGAGGCTGCATCAGAGGATTCGGATCACTTTGGCAAGACACGCACAACGCCCGGTCAGACTACTGCCATGGAGGAGATTGATGAGATCCGCCAGCGACCGATGCTGGATCTCTTGTGATCTAGCTATCCCAGCTAGCTGCTTAGTTCACACCTAGCAGTTTAGGATTCCATAGTATTTATTTTGTCATTTTGTCATCTTGTTACTCTGACTTTGATTTCATTTCTCTCTCTCTGTGTGTGCATTCGATCTGCGCACTCAGAAACCACTACTCAATCTCACTCAACTTGGGTTTGCTAACCTCCTCTTCCATAGAAGGAGGTAAAGCCTTGGCTCTCCTTTCATGAGTTCAATGTGTCTATTAATCTATGTCCCTTGGCAATAAGATAAACAGCATAGCAGTTACTTTATGATTCAAGACTCAAAACTTATAAATCATTCACGTATTTCTTTGTAGAGAAGAACTAACCTCCCTTCCGGAGGATACGTGATGGAAGCAATAGTTTTTATTGGCATGAGTGGGTGAGCCATTGAAACACAGAACCTGCACAAAAATGATATGGGCTATTAAAATGATCTAGGCTATTAAAATGCAGACAAACTTCAGAATTTTTCCGAGTACATGAGATATGTAAGCAAAGAGTACTCACGGATCTCCATGTTCGATGCGACAAACTTCACAGAAAAATTTGGTAGGAATTTCTGGCTTCATATCTTCTTTCTCGGGCAAAATAACACAATTGACATGCTGCCGTGCCAAACAGCTAGGAGCATCACACTGCACAGCAAAAATGTCAAAACATAGGAGTTATTTCTCCACATGACCAACAGTAGGGAGCAAAAATATCACAGAATATAAATTGTACCTGTATCATTGAACCAAGCTCCATTGGATTGCCGCAAGGGCAACGCATCTTGGAGTCAGTAGCACATCGCATGCCATCGTGTGAACTATGTTGAAATGATCCAACTCTAATTCCATTGTCAACCATGCTTGTTGCCAGATCAGGAGCGCTGAAGCGGCGCATTCTGTTAGTTAACAAAGGCCTGCGTCTTCTACTTGCTGTCCTACTGTTCCATGTAAGGCCAGACAAAATATAGCAGATAACTCTTTCATTGTAGGCTACTACTTGCATTGTGAACTAGTTAAACAACACTATAATGTGCACTAAGCTATAGAGTTTGGCAGAAAACACACAGAAGCTTATTGCACAAAAGTTTTGAAACAAGTACTAAACTTTAAAGACAATGATAAAACAATGCAAAGACTAAACTCCTACAGTTCGAACTCAAAAAAAGATCCTAATATGAGCTAAAGACGAAAAAGACAATCTACAATGTACCAGCCTAGAAGTGGCAATACATAACCAAATTAATACTTGTTGAAAACCTGACAACCTGTGACCTTACCTTCACTATTTTTCCAAACAAGAAGAATCTTTACCATCCATATCCCATACAATAGCTACAAGACCCCACTTCACAATGCACATCATCAAGTGCCCACAAGTAGGTGCTTGTTTGACTTGACTCATATAGAACATACTATACAAAAACAACAAACTCGGTTTCTATCACATTCTGGAGGCCACGGCATGCAATGTGAAGTAAGAGCAAAAAACTAAATGTACCAAAAAGAGCTTAGTACGCACTATGCTAAACAATAAGAGGGTTTTCAAGCTCCCCACTTTTATTGAATTTACTTCTAATTGTCTGAGACACTCCAAAAGAAGAAACCTTGCAAAAACGATCGACCATTCTTTTCATGATGGGTATTGATGGGTATCCTTGTTCAACAAGTGAAGAAACAAGATGACAAGATTGAACGACAAAAGCAGATTTACTAGAGCAAAGATGAGAAAATCTAAATGGCTGAGAATAAATAACACCATCTGTAGCATAGAGAAAAATTGTAAACCACTCCAGGCGAGTGGTCGGAGAGAAGTCAGTTGTAACAAACTGTTGACATGTCAAAGCCTAAAGAATGGAGTCAACTTACAAAAGCCAACCAAGGCTAAACCCTAAGAAGAACAAGTAACAGAAGAAGTCCAACCAACTTATGGGGACCCCGTTCTATGGGGTCCCAAGTGACATAAAGGAAGTAAAAAAAAGCAAGACCCACATACACACTCACGTAAAACTGATGACGTGGCAACTTTTTAGAAAATTGCCCTGAGCATGATGACGTGGCAAGTTGTACAGAATTCCACGTTTTGCGTTGGCTGATGACGTGGCAGGCTGTACGGATTTCCGTAAATTGCGCTGGCAGTTTTTTGGCTTTGCTTTTGGACCAAATGCTTTTGAGTTTGAAAGGCTTTTCATTGTAACTACTTTTTAGGCCAAGGCCTCGTGAAAGTCTCGAGAGTCTCGAGAGTCTCGTGAAAATCAACCACAAAGGCCTCGTTTGACACCTCAACAACGAGACACCTTACTACAAGAAGGCCAATGTTTTGGATGCTTTCAAACAAGACATAACTATTTTAGTTGTCCCCAACGCACTGACAAACCCGCGGAGCCAACTCCCGCGTCGACGGTTGACACAAACCCAGGACCGTCTCCAGCCAAACGAGTTAAACTGGCTATTGGATTAGTACTTGACATCTATGGCATACGCCTTGAAAGTACAAATGAATTGTGTCGAGCATATGGCAAAGTCAATGGCTTCAAAGCCCTTATTTTTCTTTGACCCCGGAGCTACAGAGAACTTCATCCATCCAGGATTCTTAAAGCAGATGCACTTTGATTATGATGCAAAGGGTGGAGAAATTGAAGCTGAGCTAGCCACGGGGCAAACTCAGAAAGTGGCACCGCTCATTGGTGCTCTTCCAGTGACTATTCAAGATTATCATGGAAAAGCTGATTTCCACATCATGAAGTTGGGCAATTGTGACATTCTATTAGGCATGCCTTGGCATGACAAGAATGATGCGACTCTCAAGGTTTGGAACCGAACCATCACCGTGATGTAGAAGGGCAAGCTAGTCATCCTCCAAGTTCGATTGTCCAAACAAAACCCTGAATGAACTTTCTAGTTGTTTTATAGTTGATACTTTTGAACTTTGTTTGAGAAAGTATGGTTTGAAATTTGTTTGAAATGGATGGTATCTATTTTGAATCTGTCTTGGTGCCAATTTGAAATGTTTGACTCTGGTTTTAATATTGGTTTCATGATTGGTGATTTTACTCCCGGGTAGAGCAGTGAGAAATTATGTTTGAGAATGCTTGTTCATACTCATGGCCCGGACCTTTGTGGTTATTTGCGGGGGAAGTTTTGAATGATTGAACAGTGCTGTTTTTTTTTATTCATGGCCCGGACCTGTGTGGTTATTTACGAGGAGTCTTAAGAAGTCTTGAGTAGTGGTTACTCTCAGCACCTCCAAACGACGCAGGCTGCGATCTGGGGGGCGTTTGGTTGTATATCTCATGGCCCGGACCTTTTTAGGTTATTTGCGGGAGGAGTGATGAGGGAATCGTTGAACAGCTCATGGCCCGGACCTGGATGGTTATTTGCAGGGGGAGTGTTCATCGGCGGCTTTATGTTTCTATTTCTTGTAACATGCATAAGTGAGCATTTATGTTACATTGTGATGTGCCAACTATTGAATATTCCTAATTGGATGAGATTGCCTGGGTATGTAATTTAGTGCATCAAAACACCCATGGAAGATCAGTACAATCTGCATGTGATGGATAATTTTACTACGTCGGAATATCAAGAATTCCAATCTGGACGAAAGAAGAAGCTAACTCCTTGATCAAAACAGCCAATAGGAGAAGCTAACTCCTTGATCAAAAGAGCAAAAAGGAGAAGCTAACTCCTTAATAAAAAGAGCAAACTGATTGTCCCTCGGAAAAAAAAATTGAGCTAACTTGAATCGTTTTGCAGATATGCTGTAATCACGGACGATTACTCTCTTTCAAGAAGGGGAGATGTAACAAACTGCTGACATGGCAAAGCCTAAAGAATGGAGTTAACTTACAGAAGTCGGTCGAGGGGCCTAAACCCTAAGAAGAACAAGTAACAGAAGAAGAAGTCCTACCAACTTATGGGGACCCCGTTCGATGGGGCCCCACGTGACATAAAGAAAGTAAAATAAAGCAAGACCCACATACACACTCACGCAAAACTGATGACGTGGCAGCTTTTTTCGAAAATTACGCTGGCATGATGACGTGGCACGTTGTACGGAATTCCGGGTTTTGCGCTAGCTGATGACGTGGCAGGCTGTACGAACTTCCGTATATTGCGCTGGCAACTTTTTGGTTTTGCTTTTGGACCAGATGCTTTTGAGTTTGAAGGATTTTCACTGTAACTGCTTTTCAAGCCAAGGGCCTTTAAATATGAGGCTAGGGCTCATTCTCTGGCATGCTTCCTGGAGAAGGTGCAGAGTCTAGAGTACCGGCTTGTACTGTGTTGATGCAATACAAAGAAATACTAAAAGGGGCGCCAAGGTTTGGGGCCAATACTCGCTAGGGTGGAATTCCGCAACTCCGTGTCGTGTGTCGTCTCTCTTTCAGCTCAGTTGTTATTGAAGAGCTAAGAGTCTGTTCAATCTGTTCTTTTCTATTGGCACGTGGTGCCCGTCTTGTGACATCAGCTAACTACTGGTCTTTGTAGCCTCGAAGCAGCTTTAGTACTCCAAAGATACTTGAAATAGCTGAACAAAATTGACAAAGGAAAAGAAGATAGTGGAGCGGGATGCTCCTGCACAAGTGGGTGAGTGTCCCTCAACCACCACTGTCAGTGCACCCGATTGGGTAGTTGTCTCTTGCTTTAACTGAATGTGTACAACCGTCAAGAGAGAATCATACTCCCTCCACTTTGAGTGCTTAGGAAGTCCCCCACACACTTCGTTGTGCTCTCGTGTAGAGGTCCATCTAAAGATAGCTCCTTTCCGAGTAAAATCAGCAATAAATCGCCCGTAGCATGAGGCAAGGCCCAAGAAATTGTGAAACTCATGAACAGAAGTTAAGTGGGGTCACTCGTGTCTAGCTTTACCTTTTCAAGATCCATTCTAACCACCTCTGTTGATATGATACGTCCGAGGTAGTGGATCTGTTTCATGAAGAATTCACTTTTCTTTCTGTTGAGAACCAATTTATGGTTGTGGAATTCCCCAAATACCAAAGCAAAATGTCGTCGATGTTCATCTTCATTCTTGGAGAAGATAATCAAGTCGTCAAAGAAACTGCCCACAAAATCACTGTGTTTTCTCAAATACGCTCCATCATTCGATTGAAGGTGGCGGGGTATTTGTTAGTGCAAAAGGCATGAGCAAAAATTCATAAAGTACAAAAGTGGTTCAAAGGTTGTCCTTGATACATCGGTTGGGTGAATGCGAATATGATGGTAGCGACTCTTCATGTCGATACGACTAAAACAAGAAGAGCCTTCAAGCCGATGCAGAATATCATTAATCCGTGGTATAGAGAAACGATTGTCAGGTGGGTGGACAAGCTATCTCAGGTCTAGGGTTCAGGTCAGCCTAGGGAGTGTTCTGGCACCCTTGTGAGCCTGTGCGCAGGCCATGCATGTCCAGGCACTTAGATTAGTTGCATATCCTCTGTTTGGACACAGCATAATCATTAGCATCATGCATGAGTACCCATCATGAGCATTTTAGAGAGCATAGAACCCTTTTCCCAAAATACACATTTTTCACTAATTTATTAATGAGTGACTTTTGTTGGAAAAGTAAGGAGGGCGAATTGCTAAGGAAATATAAAAGAAGCCAAGTGGTCACTTAATAGAAGGAGAATAAGCAACAGAAGGAGCTCAGGCAAGTTGCAGATTTTAGCGTTTTCAGTCTACAGGACCCTACGTTTTTGCATTGGCAGATCGGCCTCGCGTTTTCCCAGTTTGCAGATCAGCCTAGCGTTTTTGCAAACTCAGTAAATCAGCCCCAACGTTTTCTAGGCTTGCAGATAGATCAGCGTTTTCAGTTTTCAGCCCTCTGCATTTGCGAATTTAGCCATAATAGCCTCGCAGATCTTACCTACCCGCAGCAGATCCTCGCCGTACCGTCGAGACAGCCAGCATTTACAGTTTCAACCCGTTGTTTTCAGATTCCAGCATCTGCATTTTCAGCGCATCGTCGTCGAGTCGTTGACACCGCCATCCTCACCGACACAATGTCAGTATTCAGCATAAAGTCAACCTTTTGCAGATTTCAGCATTTCAGCCCTAGCGTTTTCAATTTTCAGCCCGTCCTCGTGATCGTCATCATTGCCGTCGACATCGTCGGCAAGCCCATTGCATTTAGACCATTGTACCAGATTTGGGCAATCTATAGCATAGACCTCTCTCACCATAGAGAAGGGGGCCCTTGAAGGAGGGTTTGAGAACCGTCTGGTGTCATATTCTTCTCTCTCTCTTTCTCTATCTCAACACCTTCATTCACAGTAGCATTCACTTTGTCATTGCATTCTCTCTCTAAAGGAACGGAAGGCTCTCCCTTCCGTAAGTCGGAGCACTCAGCTTGAGCAATATCAACATTCACTTCCTCTGCACCTTACATCAAGTGCTATGAAAGTGTTTTAAGGACTTAGCTCGGATCTAGTACTCCGCACAAACACAAGGGACACTTTACTTCACTTGAAAGAAGTCAACTGAACTGAATGAAAGAGAGAGAAAAGAGACAACAACGAATGTCGGGTCCCAAACCCTCAAGGGTCCCCTTGCTTTGTTATCACAGTAAGTACTTTCTTTATTTCTTGCACAATGCTAATACAATGACTAAATGTTGAGATGTAGATGCTAATGGGTATTGATGCTACTGATACTGGGTACTACTGAGAAACTAAAGGGTATCACGGGTACTAGGGTACTGCGGGTATTGATGGATACTGAGGGGTATTGTGGCTACTAATGGGTATTGTGGGGTACTACGGGTACTGATGGGTACTGATGGGTACTGAAGGGTACTGATGGGTATTGAAGGTCCCTATGCTAAGCTAGGCAAGAGCCAAGCCAGAACACAAGGGTGCTAGATGTTGGGGTATTGTGTCCATGACGATGACGACGATAACAACGACGACGATGAGGCTATGATTGAATTCTGAAAATGCTAACGATGTCGATGGCTAGGATCTGCAACCATGACGAGGCTTGCATGTTGAACTCTTGTTTCTGCTGCCTCTTCTGCCAGAAATGCTAGCGCTAGGGTTTCTTATATACTTGCGGTTCTAAATTGCCCTACCCAGTTCCCAACAAAAGTCACTTAAAAATAATAAGTGAAAATTGGCTAAAAATAGGGAAAATAGGTCTATGCACTTTAAAAATGCTCCTGATGGGTTCTGATGGAAATCTGATGATCATGTTGTGTGCAACCAGAGGATATGCATCTACTCTAAGTATGTGGACATGCACGGTCTGCAAACAGACTCACAAAAGTGCAAGATCACTTCCTAAGCTAACTCAATTGAACTGAACCCTAGTCATGAAGTAGCTTGTCGACGTACACGTAGGGTTAGATGTGCACGTGACAAGAAGGGAGAGAGATGAATCCAGGGGAATTCTTCACGAGGGGTTAAGAATCAGTCGAAGGTTGGGGTATGGTGCACCACCCTCACCCAGCTCTACACCAAGACTAATACTATCTCTATAATATGCAACTGGAATTCTAGCAATAGTCCTAGAAATCTCACTGTAACTACAAGACCATTACCGAGGCTAGCTAGATCCATCTCCCGTCTCCATGTGTACGAATAACAATATGCAGAGGGGACACTATGCCAATGCTAGACTAGCTGTATAACAGACTTGGACACTCCAAGTCAAGAATCAACCGCGACAGCACCAAATAACCACTTCAAAACAATTCACAGATCACAATAGATTTGCACTGGCCCGGCGGAGTTCCGTGCCTAGAGATATTGGCCCCAAAGACTGGCGCCCCTTTCAGTATTTCTTTTTATATTAATCAGTTCAAAGTACAAGAGAGTGGGTCGGGATTCACTCTCAGACTCTGCATCCAGATGCTCTGAGAAGTGAGGCCCTCACCACTAATTTATAGATTACAAGGGATGCCCAAAAGCACAGCCCCAAAAGCTTGAAAGCAAAAACAGATTCTCTCTCTCTCTCAATGAGAGTCAATAAAAAGCAAGTTCTCTTTTTCTCTCTCTTTCTCCCAAATCATAGCAAAAAGCTGAGATTTGCGTCGCTCAAAATTTCCCCCCAAAAAAAAAAAAAAATCCACCTCCACGATTTCCGAAAATTAGGGTTTCTGGCAAAAATTAGGGTTTGCAAGATTTTTAGGGTTTTTGGCAAATATTAGGGTTTCTGCTATCCGTAGCCACGTCATCACTTCTTGACACTAGCCTCATCCGATGTCTCAAACTGAACCATGTAACAACCTCTCCCCAAAGCAAAGACTAACACAATCCTGCGAATGAGTGGCATGAGTAAGGGAGCTTTAAGGAAGTCCAAAAGCTGTGTCGCTAACAGCCCTCCTCCCACCAATTTGCATATCAAACAACATGCCTCTAATGAAGCCATTGAACTATGAATGGAACTAAGAGTATCTATTGAGAGTTTGATTCCAGTGGACATCCCGTCAAAATCCATGATCACTAAAGAGAAATACCCCTAGGGAACAGAATCCAAAACACAGTAGAATTCCCCATAAAAGAAAGGCTTACCAAAGTCTGGAGCCCAAATTAGACTCATACCTAGTTGTTGGTGAATCTTCTGATATTCACCTCTTGAAGCTTGAAAGACTCTTATCACTAAAAATCCAAATACACTTGGACCTAAAATCTTACTGCCTTGTATTATGGAAACCTATAATGGAGATGGGAAGATAATGGTAAAAGACTGCAGCTCACACCTGCTCAAACTTGCAGCAGCAACGCTCTTGTTGCTAAATTGGCTTTATCTTACAGAAAAATAATTCTAAATGAATTATTGGATTTAAGTGAGAGGGTTTTCTCGCTTGGAACACAAGGAAAAATAATTCTAAATGAATTATTGGAATTTTAAGTGAGAGGGTGTAACAAACTATTGACGTGTCAAAGCCTAAAGAATGGGCCAACTTACAGATGTGGCCGACAGGCGTAAACCCTTAGAAGAACAAGTAACAGAAGAAGTCCTACCAACTTATGCGGACCCCGTTCGATGGGGCCCCAAGTGACATAAAGGAAGAAAATAAAGCAGGATCCGGACACACGCCAAAAACTGATGATGTGGCAGATTTTCGAAAATTGCGTTAAAATGATGACGTGGCAAGCTGTATGGATTTCCGCGTTTTACGCTAGCTGATGACGTGGCATGCTATACGGATTTCCGTAAATTACGCTGGCAGCTTTTTGGCTTTGCTTTTGGACCAGATGCTTTTGAATTTGAAGGCTTTTTACTGTAAACTGCTTTTGGGACCTAGGGCCTTTACATATGAGGTTAGGGCTCATTATTTGGTATGCTTCCTGGAGAAGGTGAAGAGGGTGGAGTACCGGCTTGTACTCTGTTGATGCAATATAAAGAAATACCGAAAGGGGCGCCAAGGTTTGGGGCCAATACTCTCTGGGGTGGAATTCCGCCACTACGTGTCGCGTGTCGTCTCTCTCTTTCAGTTCAGTTGTTATTGAAGTGCTAAGAGTCTGTTCAATCTGCACTTTTCTATTGGCATGTAGTGCCTGTCTTGTGACACGGGGTTTTTCTCACTGGAGACATCCGAGTACAGATATTTCTAGTGCGTCATTCAGAGTGATGACAGGAGCACTGTGTAAGGGAATATCTATAAGGCCACCAAGAACGGGTACTTCTGATGCATCACATTGGATGGGTGACAGGGAGCATCGGGAAAGTATTCGACCATTCGGGAACAGACATCTCCGATGCGTCATAGGATGGGTGACATAGAGCATCACGAAGGAGATTGTACCGTAAGTTCAGTAGGAAAGGACTAGGTAATGGGTATGCGTCATAGGGTGGGTGACGGGTGCATCGGAAAGGGGATATCTATAGTCGGAAGGAAATTCCGAACTGTGTTAGAATTGTGCACAAGGATGAGCAAGCACTTGAATGAGGATGGGTTTGGAGGAAACTTTGAGTATGCTTTTTGAGAAAGCGTGTTGCTTTTCAAAAAAGCAGACGCTTTTCCGTGAGGAAGTTTATGTCTGCATTGCAACTGTGCATGTGATTGCATCCAGGGACACCTAGGAAAGTGCTGTGAAAGCATTGTTTTTAACTTATAAGGTTTTATTGAGTTTTTGGGCAGGTTCAGATCATTTTTAAAATACCCGGCCGCCCACTTAATAAGTGGGCAACCACCAAGCAAATAAGGCATCAGATCAGCCATCGTTTTTCTCTTCCTCTTTTTCTGACAGAGATTTTTTTTTCTTTCTTTTTTTTTATAAAGAAAACGATTTCGCGATTTCGCTTTTCTTGCATCCCCTCCCCTCCTCTATTCCTGCCGGCTGCCAAAAGCAATAAAAGCAAACTCTCTCTCTCACTCAGAGGTCTCGGAAACGCCATCGGTAGGAACATGGGGAGGTGCTGCAGATTTCAGCCACGAAGACGAACGTCGCCGGTGAACCTCATGGCTGCCTCGAGTGTACCGGATGTTGCCAGGACTATGTAGGCGAGTTCCATGGCAAAGAAGTGCCGACGGAGAAAGTTTCCACCGCGACATGTTGCTGTTTTTCTCTGTTTTCAGCCCATAAAAGTCGTAGACGGGGCTGATTTACAAGAAGGAACCCGAGAACACACCTCTTCTGTGTGTAGGATTTGAAGAGAAGGATTTCCGCACAGAGCTCTCTTCCAAGAAGTTGCTTCTCGTGAACCAAGTTGCGTTCCAAGTGTGGAGACATCGAAGGTAATGATTTTCTGTTTTTGTTTACTAGTTGTTTGTTTGCAGGTGAATTTTCTCTCATGAGGGAGTAGGAGCACAGGAAAGCATGAGCCTCTGCAGAAGAAAAGCGCTCTGAGGAATTAGAGCCAGATCAACCCAAGGGTTCCGTATCCGGGTTTGGGAAGTAGATCCACGGATCGGAGAGAGGTAATCTCTCGAGTTGTGATCCGGAAGTTGAGATTCCCAAGAAAGGACTCCGTGTCTGAGAAAGCAGAGTTGTTCTGTGGGAAGAGGACTCTGGAAAACCGAGTAGGACAAGAATTGCAGGGATGGTGAGATCTGGAGGCAAGAACCTTGGTTCTCGAGGATTTTGGAATAAGGAACGGAAGTTCCTTGGAATAGGGTTTTGCCCTAGGAATAGGAAGTCGAGACTTCCAAGAACCATGAAGTCTTATTCTAGAACCAACACGGTAATACATTCGGTTCAAGTGGGGACCAGCCCATCTTCTGGTCCCAAATATTGTGTCGATCTTTTCACTCGCTATCTCTCTCTCTATCTATTTTTCTCTATATACTCTGGCTTCAATATTAAGTGGTAAACTCTATTTATCCGAGTACATTTTATATTCTTATGCGCTCCCGTTTGTGACAATGGTATCAGAGCATGGTCTCCTCTCTTTATTTGTAAAGGAGGACGACTCTGGGAAGATATAGGGAAGAAGCCATGACAAGCCAAGAGAGAAGTTAGCAGGCGGAACCCTAAGTCCTGCAGGAAAGAGCTCGCAGAGTTGGAAAAAAATTTCACTTTGCAAGAAGTCGACAAGACTTGGGATTCTCTGAGAAAGCGACAAGATCAAGAACCTAGAGAATCCAAGAAGGGGAATGATCGAGATCCTTCAGAATCCAGAAAATATCCATGAACATCAACCCAGAGCCATAGCCAAGAAATCCCGTCATTTTGGGAAGGATATGAAGGAGGAGGAACACTCCAGTCAAGTTTGATACTTTTGACTGAAGGGAAAATGTCCCGAAAGCATTCGATACTTTGAAGATGCCTTTGCAAATGGCAATTTCTCAAAAGCGTCGAAGGTGAGGCATGTGACCAAACACCTCAAGGTGAATTGCAAGTACTTGGTGGTATACCAAAGCTCTGCAAGGAACTTACAACAAGACTTGGACTCAATTCAAAGCTGAATTTTCCGGAAAAAAAAAGAATCGTATACGCTTTAAGGAAGGCATTGGAATCAGTTTGCCCAATAGGAACACGAGCGAGTCAAAGCAAGTAGTGGTTCACTCTTGCCAAGGTAGCTCCACTCTTGATCTGTAACAAACTGCTGACATGTCACAACCTAAAGAATCGAGCCAACTTACAGACGTGGCCGAGGGGCCTAAACCCTATGAGGACAAGTAACAAAAGAAGAAGTCCTACCAACTTACGGGGACCCCGTCCGTTGGGGCCCCAATGACAGATTCAAATAAAGCAGGACCTGTACACACACGCAAAAACTGATGACATGCCAGATTTTTGAAAATTGCGTTGGCATGATGACGTGGCAAGTTGTACGGATTTTCGCGTTTTGCGCTGGCTGATGACGTGGCAGGCTGTACGGATTTCCGTAAATTACATTGGCAGCTTTTGGCATTGCTTTTGGACCAGAAGCTTTTGAGGTTTAAAGGCTTTTTACTGTAACTGCTTTTCAAGCCAAGGGCCTTTCAATATGAGGCTAGGGCTCATTCTCTGGCATGCTTCCTAAAGAAGGTGCAGAGTCTGGAGTACCGGCTTGTACTGTGTTGATGCAATATACAGAAATACCGAAAGGGGCGCCAAGGTTTGAGGCCAATACTCTCTGGGGTGGAATTACACCACTGTGTAGTGTGTTCTGTCACCAGCGTGTGACTACTATCTATCCTTTTTGTTGATTTCTTTCTTATTATCTATTTACTTTCACTTTTTGGAAACACCCCTCGGGAAATCTAACTTCCCTGCATTGCATAGCTAGTGTGGAACTGTCCAGAGGGAGTCCAGGCCTGAGGGCAAGAGAGCACTAAGGTTGGACAAGGACTATGGTTAGCCAAGTGGGGTCATTGACTAGCCAAAGTGGAATCCTTTGCTACAGAGGCTACATTTCAATTATGGATGTGGCCGCAGTGTACAAAGAGGGTCGGATGACCTAGAAAGATACAATGGCAGCATCTCCTAAAATTTAAGGAACTGCTATTTTGGGACCTGAAAATGTGTTGACGTCATTACCTCCTGAATGACAAGGGGAACATTTTCTTACTCTGCCGTGAAGTCAATTGGGCAACCGGTTGGGATATTTTTAGACGATAACCCAGAAACGGAAAAATGCTTATAAATGTGCCAAGTGGCACCTTCTGGTGCACTTGCCTCCTGCAACAAGAGTTGGCGCTGAATTTAGGAGACGGAGAGCCTCATTTTCAGATTTGTCACAGGTTAAGAGCTATCGAGTGCTTGCTTTCCCTCTTATGCACAGTGCGGTGCCAGGAGTGATGCCCTGCACGCTACGCACTGCCCTCTCTCTCCCCTTTGGCAGTATGTTATGCCCCTCTAGTGGGCTCTTCATTTGACCAATGTACAGTTGTGTGGGGTCATGCGCGATTGCCGAGGCAAGAGCCTCTTGCACAGGTACTGGGTTAGCTAGCGGCTAATTCCCCCGCAGGTACAGGTGAATTCGTAGACGTTTCACGCCAGAAATCTCGTCCGATTCAAAGGGCAAGTAGCCCTATAGGTGCGGGAGCTCGAGGACTTGCTACGGATGCAACCGGCACGCGAAACGGAGCACAAAACAGTAAATTACAGCCTGTTGTGTATTTTTGCAGGTTTAGGGTTTTGGCCCTAAACGGACCCTAATACCCCCAGGAGGTTTGGGGACGCAAGGGGACCGTTGTACAAGTGATCTGGCGCATTTTCAGGGCTGAAAACAGAGAATTCAGCGTGCTGCAGATTCTCGCCAGGTTTTGCAAAGTGCCCGTATGTGTAGGGAAAGTCAGTCAATGCGTGGGAATACTGACTGTGAAGGGTCCTAGTACAGTTATGCTGCCGAAATCAGGCCGGAACAGTTGAAATTCAGCCAAGTTTGTGTGGGGCAGCTTGTAGGGATCCACAGCATTTATTCCCTCTTTTAAAGAAAAAAGAAATACCGAAAGGGGCGCCTAAGTTAGGGGCCAATCTGGTGCATTCTAGCATCTGTATCCCATTCCCCTCTCTTGTGTCACTATAGCGCAGGTAAAATAGACGACTAATAATGGGTGAAAGCTAAATCAAGGTTTGAAGTAAAGTCTACCGCCCTTTTTGGATTGAACAGGCCGGTTACATGGTTCCATTGCCGGGATTAAATCACTTTTTCCCATAGAAGTGAGCCTTGGTCAGATTGGGCTTGAAGACACAGGGGATCATAGACCAGACATAGGGAATTGCAATTATGGCTGACAGACCAAATGATGTGACTTAAGAGGTTTCCTCTTCACAGGGTCAACAGACACATGAAGTGGGTGAGTCCTCAAGACCACCACAGACAGATGACGATATATTCAGGACCCAGTTGGCTACTGCTGTGGCTATGTTCACACAAGTAATGCAGAATCCGAGGTTTTTAGCCTTTCTGCAACCTCCTGTTCCGTCTCAGCAAGTTGGGTCACTGGATCATATCCAAAAGCCTGTTAAGGCTCCAGCACAGGTGATTCATACCACACAGTCAATGGAAACACCTGTACACTTGACGGAGAACATGCAGTCTCCACAACCTATGCCTAACGTGCAAGAACAGGTGGCTGAGATGCCAGTCTTTCAAGCTGTACCAGTTTAGCCCTCCACCTTTCAGAAGCCTATAGCTGGTTCTAATGGGCAGGGAAGCAACTTACAGGCTATGCAACAGGTCTTCCCACCACCTTCAGTACACCCTGGTTATTTTGGAGGTGGATCCGTATTCCAAAGCATGGCTGGTCATGCACCTGGAAATCAGTTTTACACGCCAGGAACAGTGTTTGGGGGTGCTCAAACGATGATGCCTAACCCCATGTATGCTGTCACGGGCATGCTACCAGGGTTTCAGAGCACTCAGGGCCAATTTGGGATGCCACAAGCAAATTGTGGTATGGCTGGAATTACCAATCAGCAACCAAATATGGCATTTCCAGGTCAAGTTAATAGCGGCCAAGGAACACAGATGAACCCTAACAATGTTCCCCTGTTTCAGTCACTTCCATATGACAATTTAACGCCGCTGGAGAGGCCAACTCCGTACAAAGAAGGTGGCAAAGGTGTGTCATTCACGACCTTTACAGGGTTTGATGACAGGAAGAAGGCTCTCTCATTCCTCCAGCAGTTTGACAAGGCCTATGCAGGGGGAAATTTTACAGAGGCTTCAAAGGTCCGCAAGGCAGCCACTTTCTTGACAGGGAATGCGGGACAATGGTGGACAACTTTATTGCTTCAAGGGCAAGCTCCGTCCACATGGATTTACTTCAAGCACATTTTTGCAGCAGCATGGTTATCTGATGACTCTGAAGCAGATGTCATGACAGAATAGCACCAGCTAAATGCTGCCACTTGCAGAAATCTGGATGATTACAATCGGAAGTTTTGGAAAGCTCTACTTCCAGTAACTTCCTATAGGTTTGTGCCATTGACAGAACAGATTGAAAAATACTGTTGTGGCCTACCCAAAAGATTGAGAAAATACTGCACGAGGACAAAAGTCACTACTTTGACGCAGCTCATCGAGGTAGCAAACACTAGCAATGGTTTGCTCAAGGGAGAAGATTGTGAATTTAACACTGGCGTCAAGGGAGGATCAGGCAAGAAAAATTCAGCCAAGAAGCACGTTCCCAATGAGGCTCCTACAGGGACTCAGGAGTCAGCCAACGCAGGGAAAGACAAAGCTACGGCTAAATCAGAAAAAGGACCAGCAAAGAAATGGAAAAGACGTTTTCCTCGCAAGTCAGAAGAGTAAAAGAAGGTCCTGAGGACAGAGAACAAATGCTTTATATGTGAGCAGCCTGGCCACATTGCTTACAATTGTCCTACAAAGAAAAGGCCAGCTGATTCTGATGACAAGGAAGACAAGAAAGGAAAGAAGCCCATGGCTGGTCTAGTGCCAGATATGGTGGGCGACAAGCCAAATTCAGATGCAAGTGAGCTTTGCAGAGCATGGGGAAAGGTCAGGGATCAAACAGTGCTTATCTTCTTTGATCCAGGTGCCAAAGCCAACTTCATTTCCCCAGAATTGGCTTCAAAGTTGGGAATCAGACCTGAAGAGATGGGGTATACAGCAGAGGCAGGTTTGGCATGTCCTGGCCATACAGAGGCTGTGACACCCATCATTGGAAAGTTGCGTCTACATATCCAATCCTATGTAGATGCTGAAGAATTTTACATCATGCCACTGGACGGATGTGATGTGTTGTTAGGTATTCCTTGGTTGTTTCGTGTACAGGGAATCATGGATGCCTACAACAAAAAGATCATTGTACAGAGCAGGGGAAAGACTCACATTCTGGATGTAAAGCTTAAAGGGGAGTCTATTCCTACTGTATCAGCTTCTGCTATTACTTCTGTAATGAAAAAGGATCTTTTTGCGTACTTGGTTTTTGCACGTGAAGTGTCAGATTGTGATGAATCAAATTTATCTGTGCTAGATAAAGAAAGGTCAATGTTTTTACACAATATAGTGACTGTTTTTCCGATTCATTACCGTCTCAATTACCGCCAGAGAGACCCGAGGACCATGCGATAGATTTGGTGCCAGGCAGTAGCCCACCAAATAAGCCTCCGTACAGGGTTAGTGCGGCTCAGCAAAAAGAGATAATGGGCCAAGTACAGGAGCTGTTAGAAAAGGGACTGATTCAGCCCAGTTCATCTCCATTCTGCTCTCCAGTGTTGTTGGTGCAGAAAAAGGATGGCTCATGGCGTATGTGCATCGACTACCGTGCACTGAACAAGAATACCATCAAGAATAGGTTCCCTATACCTAGAATTGATGATATTATGGACAAATTAGAAGGAGCAGCTATGTTTAGCAGGATAGATCTAAAGAGTGGGTACCATCAGATCCGCATTAGATCAGAGGATGTGCACAAGAGTGCTTTTAGAACGACGTTTGGCCTTTACGAATTTTTAGTGATGCCCTTTGGTCTCACAAATGCTCCTGCTACGTTCAATAGAATGATGGACAGAATTTTCCGTCCACACCAGCAGTTTGTTGGCACATTCTTTGATGACATGATAGTCTACTCAAAGAATGAAGAGGAGCATAGGCATCACTTGGCCATTGTGTTCAAAGAGCTACGCAGTCATAGGTTGCTCATCAATGCAAAGAAAAGTGAGTTTTTTCTGGAAGAGATCCACTTTCTGGGACACATTGTCTCAAAGGATGGTGTCAGAATGGATCCTTCAAAAGTTGAAGCGATCAAGTCATGGCCAAATTTGAAGACGGTGCATGATGTCCGAAGCTTTTTGGGACTATGCTCCTATTACAGAAGGTTTATCTGAAATTTCGCTGAGATTGCTTCACCTTTACATACTCTTCAAAAGAAGGCAGTCACCTTTAGATATACACAAGAAGAGATTTCAACTTTTAATCTCTTAAAGGAAAAGATGACTTCAGATCCAGTCATTGTGTTGCCAGATCTTAGGAAGTCATTTGTGGTCCAGTGTGATGCCTACAGTAGTAGCATTGGTGCAGTGCTAATGCAAGATGGCAGGGTAGTAGCCTATGAGAGCAGAATTTTGCAAGGGCCAGAGATGACCATGCAGGTCTATGAGAAAGAGTTACTGGCTGTGATTCATGCGCTCTTAAGTTGGAAACACTACCTGCTAGGTGCAGATTTCGTTGTCCAAACGGATCATCAGACCTTGCGATACTTCTTGACACAAACAAAGTTATCTGAGAAGCATATGCGATGGGCAAATATCTTGTCCATGTTCCATTTTCAGATTGTGCATGTGGAAGGCAAGAAGAACGTTGTGGCTGATGCCTTGTCAAGGAAGCCACAAATTTCACTTGTGTCGATTCCTTATCATCATGAACTTGATGATATGAGAGAACAGTATGCAAATGATGAAGATTTTCCAAGGGTCTTCGAGCAACTAATGGATGGACAACGTCATGAACACTATCTTCTTAAAGACGGGTTCATGATGATGCATGGCAGATTGTGTGTCACAAAGCCATTGCGACGCAAAGTAATGGAAGAGAGTCATGTCCCACCGTATGCAGGGCATCGTGGTATCGATGCTACAGTTAAAGTGGTTGAGACATTCTTCTATTGGCCTACATTGAGAAGCGATGTGGATGCCTTTGTGCGAGAATGCCTAATATGCCAAAAGGTCAAGTTTGACAGGCAAAAGGCACCAGGGTTATTGCAACCACTACCTATTCCAGATAAACCATGGGAAAGTATTGCTATGGATTTTATCTTTGATCTTTCGAGAACGCAGACAGGAAACGATGGTATTTGGACCATTATTTGCAGATTCAGCAACCAGGCTCATTTTATTCCTGTCAAGAAGAAGATAAAGCCAGATCAGATGGCACGCTTGTTTATGAGCAATATTTTCAAGTATCATGGCATGCCACAGTCGATTGTTAGCGACCGTGATCCACGCATGACAAGTTTGTTCTGGAGAGGCTTGTTTGAGAATATGGGCACCACGCTCAAATTCTCTTCGTCATTTCATCCTCAAACAGATGGGCAGTCAGAAGAGGCAAATTCTACTGTCCTAGATCTGCTGAAGTGCTATGTGTCAGAGCATAAAGGAAAGTGGGAGCAGTATTTGCCGTTGGTGGAGTATGCATACAATAATACAGTGCATTCATCAACTGGCAAGGCACCCTTTGACATAGTTGAAGGTGGCAAGAAAGTTCCTCCCATACTGCATACAAAGGACAAGATATTTGAAGCAGATAAGTATGTTCAGGACTTGGATGAAATGTACAAGAAGGTCAAAGTGGCCTTGGAAAAGACTCAGGCAGTACAGATTGTTAGAGCTGTACAGATTGTCAGTTTGGCAATTGCTCTTATGGAATGTCCAAAAGTTTGGTTAGTGCTATAGAAGTGAGTATTTCTTGTCAGTTTGTCAAGGATACAGTGATTGCTTCTATTCAAGAGTACATGTGTAACTGCATTCTTAAACTGTTGGTTTGGGTATGCTCGAAAGTGTTACGGGATCCAACGTGTACTATAAGACAGTGGCAAAATGTGCAGCTACCATTTTGTCATTGGAAAGTTAGTGACTCAAAGCAATGGCAGAGTGCGAAGCTACCACTATGTCATTGGGACAGGGTTCACACGCAAGCAATACATGAGTCGACGAGGTGTTGAATAAACCAGGGTTGACAATGAGCATGTATGTGTCGTACATGTGTCGACAATTGTTGAATACATCAGTGTTGACTAGGAGCATGAACGACATAGATGCAAACGAGGACGTTTGAGATTTCAAGAGGGGGGTATGTCACCAACGTGTGACTACTATCTATCCTTTTTGTTGATTTCTTTCTTATTATCTATTTACTTTCACTTTTTGGAAACACCCCTCGGGAAATCTAACTTCCCTGCATTGCATAGCTAGTGTGGAACTGTCCAGAGGGAGTCCAGGCCTGAGGGCAAGAGAGCACTAAGATTGGACAAGGACTATGGTTAGCCAAGTGGGGTCATTGACTAGCCAAAGTGGAATCCTTTGCTACAGAGGCTACATTTCAGTTCTGGATGTGGCCGCAGTGTACAAAGAGGGTCGGATGACCTAGAAAGATACAATGGCAGCATCTCCTAAAATTTAGGGAACTGCTATTTTGGGACCTGAAAATGTGTTGACGTCATTACCTCCTGAATGACAAGGGGAACATTTTCTTACTCTGCCGTGAAGTCAACTGGGCAACCGGTTGGGATATTTTTAGACGGCAACCCCGAAACGGGAAAATGCTTATAAATGTGCCAAGTGGCACCTTCTGGTGCACTTGCCTCATGCAACAAGAGTTGGCGCTGAATTTAGGAGGCGCAGAGCCTCATTTTCAGATTTGTCACAGGTTAAAAGCTATGGAGTGCTTGCTTTCCCTCTTACGCACAGTGCGGTGCCAGGAGTGATGCCCTGCACACTACGCACTGCCCTCTCTCTCCCCTTTGGCAGTATGTTATGCCCCTCTAGTGGGCTCTTCATTTGACCAATGTACAGTTGTGTGGGTTCATGCGCGATTGCCGAGGCAAGAGCCTCTTGCACAAGTACTGGATTAGCTAGCGGCTAATTCCCCCGCAGGTACAGGTGAATTCGGAGAGGTTTCACGCCAGAAATCTCGTCCGATTCAAAGGGCAAGTAGCCCTACAGGTGCGGGAGCTCGAGGACTTGCTACGGATGCGACCGGCACGCGAAACGGAGCCCAAAACAGTAAATTACAGCCTGCTGTGTATTTTTGCAGGTTTAGGGTTTTGGCCCTAAACGGACCCTAATACCCCCAAGAGGTTCGGGGACGCAAGGGGACCTCTGTACAGGTTGATCTGGCGCATTTTCAGGGCTGAAAACAGAGAATTCAGCGTGCTGCAGATTCTCGCCAGGTTTTGCAAAGTGCCCGTATGCGTTGGGAAAGTCAGTCAATGCGTGGGAATACTGACTGTGAAGGGTCCTAGTACAGTTATGCTGCTGAAATCAGGCCTGAACAGTTGAAATTCAGCCAAGTTTGTGCGGGGAAGCTTGTAGGGATCCACAGCATTTATTCCCTCTTCTAAAGAATAAAGAAATACCGAAAGGGGCGCCTAAGTTAGGGGCCAATCTGGTGTCGGTCTTCTCATACAAGTGCATTCTAGCATCCGTATCCCATTCCCCTCTCTTGTGTCACTATAGCGCAGGTAAAATAGACGACTAATAATGGGTGAAAGCTAAATCAAGGTTTGAAGTAAAGTCTACCGCGCTTTTTGGATTAAACAGGCCGGTTACATGCTCTCTCTCTCTCTCTCTCTCTCTCTCTCTCTCTCTCTCTCTCTCTCTCTCTCTCTCTCTCTCTCTCTCTCTCTCTCTCTCTCTCTGTGTGTTCAGTTGTTAATGAAGTGCTAAAAGTCTGTCCAATCTATTCTTTTCTATTGGCACGTGGTGCCCGCCTTGTGACACTGGTATCAGAGCATCAGGTGTGTGCTTTTCTAAAAGCATACCGGTCCTACAAAAGAGGAGACAGAGCTATTGGATTTTGATTCGATGCACTCCAACCCGAAGTTATTAGCCACCCCCACCCTTACTTCATCGCGCATCGGGCGCGCTCCCGTCTTCACCGCTCATGTCTTACAGTGCATAAGCCATAAAGATCACTTACAAGAGAAGGATCCAGATTTGTCACTGTTTTTCTCAGAAGCAGTGCCATGCAGGTGTTGATGTCTATAGCTACCAAGCCGCACACTTCCAAGGACTTTGCAAGCTTTCAAGAAAAATTTTGCCCCAAGTTATATGGTTTCTGACATCTTCCTTCGGAGTGCAACTTCTGGCAGAGTGGGGTATCCTAAAAATCTTCTGTAAGGTGCAGTGGAATGAATGTTTGAACTTGCTCAAGATGAGTGCTCCGAACTGTGCTCAAAGTTCCTTTTGTTCTAATGGAAGGGAGAGCCTTCCGTTCTTAATGAGAACGTTCAATGATCACGAACAAAGTGAATGGACACTGTGCGTGCAAGTGTATGAGACTAAGAGATAGAGAGAGAGGAGAAATACGACACCAAGACGGTTGTAAAACCCTCCTCTGAAGGCCCCACTCTCGTCGACGAGAGTGGTCTACTATTGATTGCACAAACTGGTACAAATTGAATGTATGTGACTGATGCAAGTCTAGGCCATGTCGGTGTCAACGACGGAGATGGCAAGACCGACTCTATGGCTAAAATCTGCTACTCTTTATCTGTTGTCCAAAATCGCTAATGGGCTGAAATCTGTTGTCCTTCTACTCCTGTCCAAAAACGCTAATCGCTGAATTCTGCTGCGGCTGAAAACGCTATGGAAAACAATGCCCTTGCTGGTTTTTATGGCTGAAACTGTCGGTGCTTATCTGCTGAAAATCGGCAAGGGCTGAAAACTGTGGCGCTTCTTGCTGGGATGAAAAACGCTAGGCTTTGTTGAAGCTTCTGGTGTAAACGCTATGTAAAATGTTTGCCATGCAGTGACGATTGCTGAAAACGCCAAGTGGGAGAAGGCTAGGCGATGAGGAACCAAAAACGCTAGGCTTGGTTGAGGGAAACGCCAATGGTTAGGGAGTCTTGCTGAGAGAGAAGGGGGAACCTGTCGCCGAAGGCCTGTGTTCTCCTTGCTCATCTGGCAAATAGTACTAACCTTGGTATGCTTATATATTATCTTACCCAATTTGCCCTACCTACTTTCCAACAAAAGTCACTTAAAAATATAAGTGAAAAATGTCAAAAATAGGTAAAATAGGCTAAATGCACTAGAAAATTCCCTTGAAGGATTCTAATGGATTCTGATGGGAATGCTTATGATCATGCTATGTGCAACCAGAGGATATGCATCTACACTAAGTGTCTGGGCATGCACGGTCTACGAATAGACTCACAAAAGTGCCAGATCACTTCTAAATCTAGACTGACTGGACTGACTCAACCCTTGCTATGCTATATCTTGTCCACGGACACATAGGGTTGGATGTGTCACGTGACATCCCCTCCTTTTCAAAGTGAGGTACTGGTACCGAACTGTATGGCGTCGAGGGAGATCACCAATAGCATCCGGAATCCTGGAAGGGACTATTCGCCAGCCCACTCTGATGTGTGGGTCGTGCGGTACTTGAACTTCATAAAGGTCTGCAAAACTTGCTTCTTTGAGCCGCGCCGAAAGCGACAGAGTCTTTTGCGGCTCCTTCGATGCTGCAACTTCGTTGAGAATCATGCTTCTTTCTTCTTCAAGAATCTCCATGGCTGAAAATTCCTGAAACCATTTCCAACACAAAAACATGAACATACCTATTCCATGTAAAGTGACTGGAAAAAATCTGGTCTCCCTAAAAGACTGTGCCTGCCATGTAGAATAAAAGAGACAGAGTGCCAAACCGTTCACCACACACACGCAAACGATGAGATCGATTCTTTCTCTTATGATCTAGAGCAATCAACTGGGGCAATTCACCACGGAAATGCCCATGCTTGGTGCTCATACGTTCATGTGCTCCTTCTACAACTGTGTCGTGCCAAGGAAGAGACATGGAATGTGGCTTCCTTGAATGCATACTTTTCAGCTTTTTATGAACAATCTGCATACATTTGTACTCATTCACGAGTGAAACGTGCTCAACATACAATATGTCATGCCTAGAAAAAGGGATCACATAAAGACGCTCACTAAAATACAAGAAACGATCACGAATGAAACACTCGAACAATGCGTGCGTACTAATCATGCGAACACATAATACTTCTTGTGAGGGTTCTTTGGACCTAGGCTCGAGAGCCAAGATCGGTTCTTCTTGAAGAGGTTCTTGGTACCTAGGCTTGAGAGCCAAGATCGATCCTTCGTGATTGATCGAATCTACAACGAGGTTAGCTTCGCTAGAAAACACATCATTCTTGTGAACAATCACGTCTTCTTCATGCAAATCATCATGCTTGTGAGAAATCACATCTTGATCATGCAAATCATCATGCTTGTCAGTGTCATCCAAACCATCATGCAAATCATTGTCATTCAATTCATCATGCTTCTCATAATCATGCAAATCCTGTGTGTCATGCTTTGGAGAAGAAGAGACTGAGAGAGCCTCCTTCTCTTGAATATGTTCAATCTTCGCCTGCACATTAGCAATGAGAGAGAGGGAGAATGAACAACTTCCTCTCCACGAATGACAATGGGAGAGTCACTTTTGGCATTGAAAGTGAACGTATTTTCCGCCCAATCAATGAAAGGATTATGCTCACGAAACCATCGAATGTGCAATAGCATATCACATCCTAAAAGAGGAGAGACTAAAAATTTTCTTCGGAAAGCAACTTGTTGAATTGTAAACAACACATCAAGGCACTCTTTCGTGATGAGAAAGTCCATACCGGGAGCAAAGCCAAAAACCTCGAGAGGAGATTTCTAACTAACCTCTAGGTGGGCTTTCTCAACAAGAGAGGGACTACCGCATGATTGAGCAGCTTGCAAAGCTTGAGCCGAACGCAGAGCGATATGAGGAGATCGATATATGCCTCTCCTTTACACGAGGTAGCGTACATGGTGGATCCAGAGTTCCAAGATGCAGGTCAAGAGAGAGATAGGGAAGTCATGAACCAATTTACAGAGATCTTAAACAAGATGGTTCTAGACAAAGATGGGCGACGTATTGTCAGAGATCAGTTGCGACAGTACAGAGAGATGCGGGGGTCATTTGGCAGTCCAGATGCTCAGATTGATCGTAGGAAGATAGGTTCAGTGCTATGGTGGGAGGACTATGGCTATGATGGTCCTGAGCTTCAGAGATTGGCGATCCGTATTCTCAGTCAGTCAATTAGTACCTCATGCTTGGAGCAATTGTGGAGTACCTTAAGCCACATTGCTTCCAAGAAGAGGAATCGGCTTGGAGTGGAGAAGGCTAATGATCTTGTCTTCATCAGCGCAAATTTGAAAATGCTTTGCAAGAGTACAGACAAACAGACAGATTCTTTTACACAGTGGGAGATGGAGCAAGAGGCTCCTCAGGCAGGTGGAGATGCACATCCACCAACACCAGGTACTTCATCCGTGGCTGCGGGCCTAGAGCTCAATGATGAGGAATGGGAGGATGTGCATGATTTACAGCCAGCTACTATGGATTGGGAGGCCTCTCAGGCTAGTGGCTCTTGAGTATTGAGTCTTTGCCATTTATTCTTACCTCTTTGTATGGCTGCTTGAGCATTGCCCTCTTTGCCATTTATAGCTACTAGCATCTTTATGGTATTTGTCACCTTCAGTCTTTTGGTATTGTGGTCATTGGTTTGCCCCCCTTTGGTTTTTTAAATTTTTGTAGCACCTTGGTGGCCCTTGAGGCTTGTTACCCAGAATTAATTCCAAAGTGTTATCTCTGACTACTACTCTTACAATTATTTGAGAGCATTGTGTATGGGCATTGTGTTTGCTCAATGTTGTATATGTGCTATGTACTCTGGGAGCTGCACATCCCAATCAAGTCATAATAAGGTTGAATGGTCTTCGAATCGTGTTTTTTGTGGGTATTAGAGTCAAAGGACTCTAGTACTACTTGTATTCAAACACATAACGCTAAAAAAAACAATATTTAGGTGTTTTTTTAGCCTCCCGTTCCGAGCCTATTCCCGTTCCCCCGTTCCGCAGGGAGGCCCGTCGCCGTTCCCTTTCCGCGTTCCGACTAACTTTGAAAAAATGTCCAAAATAGGTAAAATAGGCTAAATGCACTAGAAAATTCCCCTGAAGGATTCTGATGGGAATGCCTATGATCATGCTGTGTGCAACCAGAGGATATGCATCTACACTAAATGCACGGTCTACGAATAGACTCACAAAAGTGCCAAATCACTTCTAAATCTAGACTGACTGGACTGACTGAACCCTTGCTATGTTGTAGCTTGTCCACGGACACACAAGGTTGGATGTGTCACGTGACAGCTTGCCATGGAAACCCTAGCAGATTATATCTTGAAATTTCTCGACATCTCTCAATAGATGTCTCTTCTCGAGTTGATAACCTTTGTGGTTCGGTGTGATTGCTATCTTGGGACTACCATCGCCACCAAAGAAAGACTGTCTGTCCAAGAGCTGATGGACCATGTTGTGCTCGGCTACGATCTTATGGAATGAATCTAACCCTAATTTTTGGTGCAGGTTTCAGGATGGAAAGTCAGTCGACTTTTCAAGCTTGACTGATGTCGAGATTGCTTTTTATGCTTGAAGGGAGAAGTCTATACAAGCACTTGAACCGAACGTATTACCACGTTCGTTCTAGAATAAGACTTGATGGTTCTCGGAAGCCTCAACTTCCGATTCCTAGGGCAAAACCCTATTCCAAGGAACTTCCGTTCCTTATTCCAATTCCTCCAGAATCAAGGTTCTCGCCTCTGGATCTCACCTTCCAGACTCAGGGCATGACATCCCTACAACTCTCTTTTAGAACTCTATTTCCAGAGTCCTCTTCCCACAGAACGACTCTGCTTTCCTGGACACGAAGTCCTTACTTGGGAATCCCAACTTCCGGATCGCAACTTGAGAGACTACCTCTCTCCGATCCATGTATCTAGTTCCCAAACTCGGGTACGAAACCCCTGGGCTGATCTGGCTCTAGTTCCTCAGAGCACTTTTCTCCTGCAGAGGCTTATACCTTCCTCCGCTCCTACTCCCTCACTAAGAGGAAGTACACAAATACTCAGAGTTCATAACATGAAAATCGATACCTTCAAAGTCTCGACGCTCGAAACGCAACTCCGTTCTCGAAAAGCAATTCCCCGGAAGAGATCTCTCCATAGAAAATCCTCTCTTCCAATCCTACACACAAAAGAGGTGTGTTCTGCGGTTCCTTCTCATAAATCAGCCCCGTCTACGACGTTTAGGGGCTGAAATCAGAGAAAAACAGCAGCTTGTCGCGATGGAAACACGCTCTGTAGGCACTTCTTCGCGAGGGAACTCGCGCACTGGGTCTTGGCGACATCTGGTACACTTGGGACAGCCATGGGCATCACCTGCAACGTCTTCTTCACGGCTGAAATTTGCAGCAGCATCTCCTCCTTGCAAAGATTGGTCCTCCTCTCTGAGTAAGGGCATGTGATGCTTTTATAGCTCCTAGCCACGGGCACGAATAGCTGCTCGCGTAGAGGTCGCGGCCGGGTTTTTTTTTTTTTCAAATTTTTTTTTTCGCTGCTCTGCCAAAAAAAGAGAGAGAAAACGCTGGCTGATCTGTTGCCTTATTTATCAGATGGCTGCCCACTTATTAAGTGGGCGGTCGGTCACCTTTAAAAATGATCTGAATCTATCCAAAAACTCAATAAAACCTTATAAGTTAAAAACAATGCTTTCACAGCACTTCCCAGGCGTCCCTGGATGCAATCACATGCATAGTTGCAATGCAGACATAGACTTCCTCGCGAGAAAGCATCTGCTTTCCCGAAAGGCAATCCCGCTTTCTCAAAAAGCATCCGTTTTTCCTCAAAGTTTCCTCTGAACCCATCTTCATTCAAGTGCTTGCTTTTCCTTGTGCACAATTCTAACACAGTTCGAAATTTCCTCCCGACTATGGATATTCCCTTTCCGATGCACCCGTCACCCACCTTATGACGCATCAGGAATACCCATCACCTAGTCCTTTCCTACCGAACTTACGGTACAATCCCCTTCACGATGCTCTGTCACCCATCCTATGACGCATCAGAGACGTCCGTTCCACGATGGTCGGATACTTCTTTCCGATGCTCCCTGTCACCCATCCGATGTGAAGCATCAGAAGTACCCATTCCTGGTGGCCTTACATATATTCCCGTTCACAGTGCTCCAGTCATTACTTTGAATGACACACTAGGAATACTCTGTACTCGGATGTCTCCAGTGAGAAAAACCCTCTCACTTAAAATTCCAATAATTCATTTAGAATTAGTTTTCCTTGGTGTTCCAAGCAAGAAAACCCTCTCACTTATAAATCCAATAATTCATTTAGAATTATTTTTTTGTAAGATAAAGCCAATTTAGCAACAGATGACGTGGTAGGCTGTACGGATTTCCGCATTTTGCGCTGGCTGATGACGTGGCAAGCTGTACAAATTTCTGTAAATTACGCTGGCAGCTTTTGGCATTGCTTTTGGACTAGAAGCTTGAGTTTTAAAGGTTTTTTACTGTAACTGCTTTTCAGGCCAAGGGCCTTTAAATATGAAGCTAGGACTCATTCTCTAGCATGCTTCCTGGAAAAGGTGCAGATTCTGTAGTACCGGCTTGGACTGTGTTGATGCAATATAAAGAAATACCGAAAGGAGCGCCCAGGTTTGGGGCCAATAATCTCTGGGGTGGAATTCCGCCACTCCGTGCCGCGTCTCTCTCTCTCTCTCTCTCTCTCTCTCTCTCTCTCTCTCTCTCTCTCTCTCTCTCTCTCTCTCTCTCTCTCTCTCTCTCTGTTCAGTTGTTAATGAAGTGCTAAAAGTCTGTTCAGTCTGTTCTTTTCTATTGGCACGTGGTGTCCGCCTTGTGACATGATCCTCTTTGAGGAAAGAAAGATGAAATTCAACACAAAGGACTTTGCCCGAATTTTGTAAACACATCCGCAAGATACTTTGCAACAGATGGTGGAGTCAGCAATACAAGCTGAAAGTGTACACCTCAGTGTACATAGAATCTAATACCCGCAGTGGGACGGGAACCATTGAACACAGAAACAATGAATTTTTGTTACCTCTCCTCGAAGGATACGTTGCTATCCGGAGAAAGTTTGGAGTAAGGGAATTGAATCTAACTCCTGAGTTTTTGAATAGAAGACCCTCAAACTTCAAGTGAGAGGGCAGGTCTGATCAAAGTTACATCTTTGAGGAAGTTACAAAGTGCGTTTTCTTTTTCGCACGAGGAATGCATGTCTAACCAGGACTGATCACTCTTGAGTGTTTATGAGAGTAGGGTTGAGTCAGAACATTGTTTTACACGATGAACTACTTTGCTTAACCATCCGGAACGTCCATGTTAATCTGGTATCCGATAATTCTCAAACACATTACCTGCTCCTGCTGGTAGGAAATTATGAAGGAACCATTCTGACCTTTCAAGCAAAAAAAAAGCTTGAGTACTCTTTATGCCCACACCCCCTATCCATTAAGAAAGATATGGTAGTGCTTTTCGTACAAGTGAAGGAATACTCTCTTTATGAGGGAAGAAGCAAGAGACGACCTTGGCTTATGCTCGTAGAATTCCACATTTGAAATCCAAGTTTATTCGATGAGCGGGTTTTTCTCTAACATCGAGCCAAGGGATCGTCAGGTTGAGCGTCTTCGCTCTAAAGATCTTACGAAGGGAAGGTAATTTCCCAGGTTCACCGAAACTCTAACAACTTGAGAATTATGTACACCTTTGGGTACATGGATAACACATGAAGATACAGACCTATGCCAAGGTGGGTCATCTACCACTCTTTTTTTTTTTTGCTGAATGGAATGAGATGAACCAACTTCCTTTTCAGGAACTGGACGAGAGTTTGTTATGCTCTCTCGAGCGCCTTCTTGCACGCAAGGATATTCCGACACGAGAATCTCTATTTGAGATGTGTTCAGTAGAAGAAATTTGAGTTTCTCTATAGAAAAGAGGTTTTCTGATGGTCGTTGATCATTGAGTACGTTATGTGCTTTTACCATTACAGCAGCAACTTTTGGTTGTGGTAAATGTTTCTCCATGAGCAAGACAAGTAGAAAATTCGAGAATGACGACAATTGGCCTACCCAAAGCAAAGGCCCTAAATAAGAACTTACTTGGTAAGATGGCACACTTTGCCTGCCACAGGAAGATTCACATAAGCTTAATGCTCTCGACATGCCTATGCGGGAGGACACAAGAGGTTTAGCATCCTGGGGACTAATAGCGCAAGGTTATGCGCGAGGACAGAGACCTAGATTGATTTCTAGGAGGACTATTCTTCTCAGGATTGAGAAGGTGGAATTGAGTTAACAAATTCTCGGAAAGACGTGAATGATGAGTTCTTACGTGGCTCGTTATTTTGATGATTGGTGAAGGATATCCTCGAAGTACTAGAGGAAGGACATGAACTAGTAAGGTAAGTACTGAATTATTGAGTTTCTATTTAATTTAATTTTTTGAGCAAGATTTTGAATTTTTTCGATTTCTCCCCGGTAGTTCAGTTGGACCTCTATAGTTGAGAACGATTGTTTATAAGTGAGAGGGATGTTGCTAAATTGGCTTTATCTTACAGAAAAATAATTCTAAATGAATTATTGGATTTAAAAGTGAGAGGGTTTTCTCGACTGGAACACAAGAAAAAAAAATTCTAAATGAATTATTGGAAGTTTAAGTGAGGGTTTGTTTTTCTCACTGGAGACATCCAAGTACAGATATTTCTAGTGCGTCATTCAAAGTGATGACGGGAGCACTGTGAAAGGGAATATCTATGAGACCAGCAGGAACGGGTACTTCTGATGCATCACATCAGATGGGTGACCAGGAGCATCGCGAGGAAGTATTCGACCATCCGGGAACGGACATCTCTGGCGTCATAGGATGGGTAACATAGAGCATCGCGAAGGAGATTGTACCATAAGTTCGATAGGAAAGGACTAGGTAATGGGTATTCCTGATGCGTCACAAGGTGGGTGACGGGTGCATCAGAAAGGGGATATCCATAATCGGGAGGAAATTCCGAACTGTGTTAGAATTGTGCGCAAGGATGAGCAAGCACTTGAATGAAGATGGGTTCGGAGAAAACTTTGAGGATGCTTTCTGAGAAAGCGGGTTGCTTTTCGGGAAGGCAGATGCTTTTCCGTGAGGAAGTTTATGTCTACATTGCAATTGTGCATGTGATTGCATCCAGGGACGCCAGGGAAAGTGTTGTGAAAGCATTGTTTTTAACTTATAGGTTTTATTGAGTTTTTGGGCAGGTTCATATCATTTTTTAAATACCCGGCCGCCCACTTAATAAGCGGGCAACCACCACGCAAATAAGACACCAGATCAGCCAGCGTTTTTATCTTCCTCTTTTTCTAACAAAGATTTTATTTCTTTCTTTTTCTTTATAAAGAAAACGATTTCGCAATTTCGCTTTCCTAGCATCCCCTCCCCTCCTCTATTCCTGCCGGCTGCAAGAAGCAATAAAAGAAAACTCTCACTCAGAGGTCTCAGAAACACTAGCGCTAGGAACAAGGGGAGGTGCTGCAGATATCAACCACGAAGACGAACGTCGCCGGTGAACCTCATGGCTGTCTCGAGTGTACCGGATGTTGCCAAGACTATGTAGGCGAGTTCCATGGCGAAGAAGTGCCTAAGGAGAAAGTTTCCACCGCGACATGTTGCTGTTTTTCTCTGTTTTCAGCCAGGATTTCCGCACAGAGATCTCTTCCGGGAAGTTGCTTTCTCGTGAACCGAGTTGCGTTCCAAGTGTGGAGACATCGAAGGTAACGATTTTCTGTTTTTGTTTACTGATTGTTTGTTTGCACGTGAATTATCTCTTCGTTAGGGAGTAGGAGCAAAGAAAGGCATGAGCCTCCGCAGAAGAAAAGTGCTCTGAGGAATTAAAGCCAGATCAGTCCAAGGGTTCCTTACCCGGGTTTCGGAAGTAGACGGATCGGAGAGAGGTAGTCTCTCGAGTTGTGATTCGGAAGTTGAGATTCCCAAGAAAGGCCTCCGTGTCCGAGAAAGAAGAGTTTCTACGGGAAGAGGACTCTGGAAAACCGAATAGGACAAGAATTGCAGGGATGCTGTGCCCTTAGGATGGAAGGTGAGATCCAAAGGCGAGAACCTTGCTTCTCGAGGATTAGGAAGAAGGAACAGAAGTTCCTTGGAATAGGGTTTTGCCCTAGGAATAGGAAGTCGAGACTTCCAAGAACCATCAAGTCTTATTCTAGAACAAACGTGGTAATACGTTCGGTTCAAGTGCTTGTATAGACTTCTCATCAATAATAAAGATACTATTACGGGGGGACCAACCCATCTTCTCGTCCTCAGTACTATGTCGATCTTCTCACTGTCACCAGCGTGTGACTACTATCTATCCTTTTTGTTGATTTCTTTCTCATTATTTATTTACTTTCACTTTTTGGAAACACTCCTCGAGAAATCTAACTGCCCTGCATTGCATAGCTAGTGTGGAACTGTCCAGAGGGAGTCCAAGCCTGAGGGCAAGAGAGCACTAAGGTTGGACAAAGACTATGGTTAGCCAAAGTGGGGTCATTGACTAGCCAAAGTGGAATCCTTTGCTACAGAGGCTACATTTCAGTTTTGGGTGTGGCTACAGTGTACAAAGGGGGTCAGATGACCTAGAAAGATACAATGGCAGCATCTTCTAAAATTTAGGGAACTGCTATTTTGGGACCTGAAAATGTGTTTGCGTCATTACCTTCGGAATGACAAGGAGAACATTTTCTTACTCTGCCGTGAAGTCAACTGGGCAACCGGTTGGGAGATTTTTAGGCGGCAACCCCGAAACGGGAAAATGCTTATAAATGCGCGAAGTGGCACATTCTGGTGCACTTTCCAATGCAAGGAGGAGTTGGCGCTGAATTTAGAGAAGAAAGGCTGAGTTTTCAGCTTGTCACACAGGTTAAGAGCTATGGAGTGCTTGCTTTCCCTCCTATGTATAGTGCGGTGCCAGAAGTGATGCCCTGCACGCTACGCACTGCTCTCTCTCTCTCTCCCCTATGGCAGTATGTTATGTCCCACTAGTGGGCTTCTCAATTGACCAATGTACAGTTGTGTGGGTTCATGCACGATTGCCAAGGCAAGAGCCTCTTGCACAGGTACTGGATTAGCTAGCGGCTAATCCCCCACAGGTACAGGTGAATTCGGAGAGGTTTCACGCCAGAAATCTCGTCCGATTCAAAGGGCAAGTAGCCCTACAAGTGCGGGAGCTCGAGGACTTGCTACGGATACGACCGGCACGCAAAATGGAGCCCGAAACAATAAATTACAGCCTGCTGTGTATTTTTGCAGGCTTAGGGTTTTCGCCCTAAACGGACCCTAATACCCCCAGGAGGTTCGGGTACGCGAGGGGACCGCTGTACAGGTGATCCGGCGCATTTTTGGGGCTGAAAACAGAGAATTCAGCGTGCTGCAGATTCTCCCCAGGTTTTGCAAAGTGCCCGTATGTGTCGGGAAAGTCAGTCAATGCGTGGGAATACTGACTGTGAAAGGTCCTAGTACAGTTATGCTGCCGAAATCGGGCCGGAACAGTTGAAATTCAGCCAAGTTTGTGCGGGGCAGCTTGTAGGGAACCACAGCGTTTATTCCCTCTTTTGAACAATAAAGAAATACCGAAAGGAGCGCCTAAGTTAGGGGCCAATCTGGTGTCGGTCTACTCATACAGGTGCAATCTAGCAGCCTGTATCCCTCTCCCCTTTGTTGTGTCTTGAAAGTCCAGGTAAAGTGGTCGACAAATTAAATGGGTGAAAGCAAATAAGGTTTAAGTTTAAAGTCTACTGCCCTTTTTGGAAAGTACAGGCCGGTTTCACTCACTCTCTCTCTCTATCTATCTTTTTCTCTCTATATACTCTGGCTTCAGTATTAAGTGATAAACTCTATTTATCCGAGTACATTTTATAATGTTATGCGCTCCCGTTTGAGACAGCTTTCCACATATATGAGTTGCTGGTGTAAGAAGGTATGGCGGGCAGTCAGGTTCGCGTCGTAGAAGATAAGATGGCAGCTTCGCTTGGCAATTTCCACCCCCCCCCCCCCCCCCCCCCCCCTCTCTCTCTCTCTCTCTCTCTCTCTCTCTCTTTCTCTTAGGCCCCATCAAAGATGACAAAATGAAATTATAAAAAGTTCAGATACATAAGAGATGGACAATACAAGAGAGAGATATATTCACCAAAGAAATATAAAAGAGGAAAGAAAGAGCTAAACCACAGCAAAGCATAGAAAAGAGTTTGAAGAAAATCTAAAAACCGTGTCTTTTGAAGATGACCTTCAAAACAAATTTGGAATTTCCATGTACTAAAGAAATCACACCTATACACATCATCAACGATCCTTGCAACATCCTCTCGACTCCTTGAGCTCCTCCTAGCTGTTAGATTTTCAAGCTTCGGTCCTGAAGTGCAAGACACTATGTTAACAAAAGAAGAAACCCAACAAGCAATCCAGTCACACTGCTTACCAACTTGAGCTTCTCTTAAGACTCCAAAACAGAGACAACTGAACTCTTTGAAAACTGAAAAACAAGAGAATACCCGCTGAAGGTCCCCATTCCGCCGACAGAAATATAGCCATTATTTTGTCCACGAGCACCTGCACAATTTACTGTACATTAGAGACGCGATAACATCAATGAGTAAAGTCTCCCAAATTACAAATAAATTAACTTGCAAATGGTGCCCTTTCACCTTCATCAAGTTCACCTGTTTCTTGCCTTGTTTTCCTGCTCCAATTCTTGACAGAACATCTTTCAACTCTTTGATGCGAAATGATTCCAACTTTTCCTGCGTTGAGAATAACAACCGCGATAAATCCTTACCTGGGCTCTCAGCGAAGCAGACTCTCATTTCTCATGAGAACTAAAATGACAGCATGATTAAACAAAAGTTGCTAATCTAAACAAATACAGGCTCTGTGCACTCATTCTCCCTTATTCAGAGAGCTTTGAAGGGTTGCTCATTTAGAAGAAGAACCCCGAATGCTGCGAATAAAAATGCTCGGGATTGAGGCCTAAAATGTGCACGCATCATGCGTCTAACAACAAATCAACGTTGCATGTAGAGAAATCGAGATGTAAAATGAGTGATGTTTGTTCTCTGATGAATCAAACGCTCAAAAGAAAGCTCTGTACTCTAGAGTGGCACGCATACCTTGCATTGCAGAGCGAGATGATCCATAATGGTGATCGCCGTTGGTACCTGCTTCCATGCAAATCTTTTCACCGGCCAGCAGAAGCTAACACAGTCGAAAATGCGTGAGAATGCTAAAGGCGGAAGTGCGTGCGCGCGCGCGCGCGCGAGAGAGAGAGAGAGAGAGCGCGCGCGAGCAAGGGAGAGAGTATCTGTAAAACGCTAGGCCTACAGAGAGAGCAATTTGAGTCGCAAGACTTTTGTAACGCGCTTTAAAAAGGGACTGCTTTCATGGAGATGCCGCTTTACATTTCAAACCCAAAAGAATAATATACTGTGGGTGGAGTGCTCGAAGAAACCAAGGGTTAGGGGGTTTTCGCACGATCGAGGTTTGCGCCATCGTGGTATCCTCTCTTGAGTAGATCTACACCCACAGCTTGACATAGGGATGTTGGGCTAAGCATGCCTACGAAGAAGCACAGTGCTTCCTACATAAACCGTAGTTGCTTGTGTGCTTGCTTACTAGCAAAGCAAACGCTGAATTATCCCAAGGGCAAAGTTTTGCAAATCTTCCCAAGCCCTAGATTTTTTTAATTGCCCACAGACAAGGACCATTGGGTCAACATAACTCTATTAAGCTCTACCTATGAATCTGCTCGTTGTGACTCTTCCCATCTTTGGCCAAGTCGAGCCAAACTTGATTGCAAATTATCGGGAACATTAACTCAACTGGTGCAAAACAATCCACATTTTAAGGTCATCATGGTGTTAGGATTTGTGCCTTGCTCACACCATGAAGCACTCACTACCCCTTATTCATCTTGAGTAGATACATTGTACTTTGGCTAGAGGATAATTTGCTAGATTTGGGAGATGTCTCACGTACCGCATGCATGCCACACACCCCCATATGAGGCTTGCACTTGTGAATTTCGAATTTTCCCTCCCGCATCATCCTTGAGGTCAACTAGACCTCTCTTCTAGGCCTATATAATGGCCCTTGTAGTTGGTTCAAGTTGCTCATTTTAATGAAGCCTAATTTATGTGTAATCACCTTGTCATTGTGCACTCGTAATGCTAATTAGCATCATCTAATTAAGTTTATGATTAAGCATGGATGCTAGCTTAATCTATTCACCCTAATCACTTACTTAACAAGTGATATCAAAGTCGAAGGTGTTAGATCCTAGCATATACTGAATAAGAAACTTCAATTAGTGTGAACATGTTCATGGGCTAATCCCATTGAATCACTACTCTTCTAGTTGGTTAGGGTGATCTTTTGGTGTTCTCAAACACAAAAGGGGGGGGGGGGGGGTTAGGATTTGTGCCTGGCTCACACCATGGAGCACTTCCCCTATTCAGCTTGACCAAATACATTGTACTTTGTCTAGAGGATACTTTGCTAGATTTGGGAGATGCCTCACATGCGACACACACCCATACAATGCCTCCACTTGTGAATTTCGAATTTTCCCTCATGCATCATCTCTAAGGTCAGATGGAGCTCTCATCTTGGCCTATATAGAGGTCCTTGTACTTGGTTCAAGTTGTTCATTCAAATGATTCCAAGATTATGTGCAATTGCCTTGTCATTGTGCACTCCTAGTCCTTATTAGCATCATATAATTAAGTTTATGATTAAGCATGAATGTTAGCTAAGTATATCCATCCTAATCACTTACTTAACAAATGTTTCGAATGCATTTATTTTTAGTATTCACAAAAAATTCTTCTCAAAAAGCATGAGTGTTCAGAATGTTTGCATTGCGGAACCTATTAGCACAAAATGTGTATTTTATAAAAGCCAATATGAACTATAGATCCCCGCTTCAATTTTTGGTCTACGTAAACCGACTTTCTCTCACTAGAATTAACAATTTTAGAGAGAGAGAGAGAGAGAGAGAGAAAGGTAAAATTTTTCAAAGGACCGGGAATCACAAAGATGGTAGAAAGGTGCGTGCATGGCTCATTAGTGTGAGAAAGATGATGCTACCTTCAAAAGTGCTAAGGAAATTCATTTTGGATTATGAAGTGTTTTAACGATCAAAATGCCATTAAAACGTGGCCCGACAACCCAAGAAGGGGGAAGTGGGAAAGTGGTGCATTCATGGCCTATTGATGCTAGAAGAAGGATGCTACCTTCAAAAGTGCCTACGGAATTCATAAGGGAGCAGAATGCCAGTAAAACGTTTTTCGAATGCCTTCTAGGGAGAGTTAGAAGATTAGTCAAAAGGAAGGGGGATAGGGGCTAATGGAAAAACTTGGTCAACATGTCACTAGTGTAATGGAAATATGTATATGGATTATTGAATATTTTTTATTTAGATTTGGTTAATGATGACGGCACATTGATGATGATATGTTTTTGTTATGACATTGTTATGGTGTTGTTGAAAATCATATCAATGTGTTCCATAGGTGAAGAACGTTGTCATGCCCCGTTGCATGCACAAAAACAAAGTCAAACGAAGAATTTATTGTGTTAATGCTTGGATTGTGCTAATGTTATTGGTGACTTAGAGTCAACAAGATTTCAATTGGAATGTATGCCAAAGATCCTGCTTGGGCAGGGTTTTGATCGGGTTTGCAACGCAAATAGTTCAATTATGTATGCCAATGGTGGTGCTTTTCTTTAGATTGGAATTCATTTGGGAGATGACTTGATATCTCTAGAGAAAATGGATCTATGCGGGCCTTTGGAGCCATGACTTGAATTTGTAACCTCAAGGCTAGAAATGTGGGCTTTGGACCTTGATCGGGGGAAAAAATGATCAATTTTGTCAGTTTTATGAAGGTTTTGTCCATTCGGAGGGTAAAATCCATGAAGTTGTACCATGTGGCCTAGGAAAATGACCCATATTATATGGCGGCTTAAATTCCACGGTATAAATAGAGAACGAGGACTCTCTTATGAGTATCATAAAGGGGAGAGACTCCCTTGAGGGAGTTAATTCCCCATGGATAGCTAATGTAATGGAAATGACCTATGAACTTTGAGAGTAGTGAAATTAAGAGAACTAGATTGAGCATTTTTATGAGACTACTTTGAGAACATAGAGGGTGAACCTAGTTAGCGGTAGCAACATAACCATTATACTTAATTAACTTGGCATGAACAATACTTTTGCAAGAGAGAGAATTAGAGAACATAGACAACAGTTGAGGACCGATTTATGTGGAACCGGACCCCCCTCCAAGAGGCTTTTGTATTATAGATTCTCCCATAAAGGGAGACTCGGTCCAATACAATCTTTGTGTTCCTTGTGACCTAGGTGATGCAATGAAGATGGAAAGCTTCGTGCATCATGAGCATAACATAAACTTTGTAAAAGCATTAACCATCCCCTCAGTCCCAAGGCCTCAAACACCTTCGAAGGTGGAGAGAGCTAGCAAGGAATGAGGGTAGGGAAGAGGAAGAAGAAGTAATATACGGGAAAGAGATAGTTCCTCGCTTATCATCACTCTTCTTGCATAGCATAGCTATCATAATAATGATGATGAAGAAGTTGGCAAGCTTAATCATTGGAGCATGGCTCTTGGTTGGTTTTGCATTCCATAGCCAAGAGTGTTGGTGTAGGCTCTCAACTTCTCAACAAGCTTGGAGAAGGAGATGGAGCTCTTGCACTTTGCACTTCACACAATGAGAGTGTGTGCGTGTTGGGGGGGGGGGGGGGGGGGGGGGGGGGGGGGGGGGGGGGGGGGGGGGGGGGGTGTGAGTATACACTGCAACCAAGCCCCTAGCTTCCTTGGTCGACCCCTCATTGTAGCTCAAGCTTCAAATTGATTGGACTCCTACAAGCTTAGCCAATCACATGCAGAGTGCATATCAGGCAACCATGCTAGCATTAGGACAAGTGGCCCCCTTTCCCCTTTGAGAGAGAAAACTTGATAAATGTATAAATAATCAATTTAATTAGCTAAATCATCATTGGACCCCTTGAGAGGCCAACCAATAGGCTTTAGGGACACCATGAGGGCAACATGGAGAGGAACTTGACATGTGTCCTTGTTACTTATTTAGACTAGGCTTGCCTTGTGTGAGGGTATGTGTGTTCTCTCTCATGCCCCTATAATGAGGGGTCGCCCCCCCCATGCGTAGGGATACTTGTTGACTTTTGGAACACCTTAGCCCTTTAAGCACCTTAGTCATGGAGCACCTTAAGCACCTTAGTCATAAAGCACCTAAAGCACCTTAGTCAGTAAGAATGACAACCACCTTAAGCACCTTAGTCAATAAGCACGAAAACCATCTCAAGCACCTTAGTCAGCAAGCACGACAAGCACCTTAGTCAACAAGCACGACAAGCACCTCAAGCTTGGGCCGAGTTCCCACCTCAAGCATAGCCCTAGCTTGCCTAAGGTCTAAGGACTTTAACACTAACCTTTGGAGGTCTTTGATGAAGCTAACCCTAAGGTCTTTAAGCTCCATTAGCTAGCCTTGCTCTTTGACATACCATCTCTCATTTGCACCCCTTTAACCTTGGCCCCGTGTTGAGATAGATCCATAAGCACATATCTATATTTTAACCCTTGTTCTTGTTTATTCTCCCACATTGAATGATCAGTTTAATATTAGAAAATCATTTCCGTTGGTTAGATATTACATTTTATGACATTACCTATCTCTTGAAATCATAGTCATCATCAACTATGAGGTAGAAGAGATAAAGCTTTAGTCATTAGTCCATGTTTCTTAGCGGGCAGACGATCCCTTTTTACCCACGGCATCATTCCAAGATGGATGACTAATCCATTTGCGGCTTGGGAGACTTAGCTGTCGCAAGCATGTTTGCTCTTTAGTCCATATCATAGTTCCAAAGTAGAGTGACAATTTCTACTTGGTGTTTGAGAGACGTCATCAACATAAACATGATTCTAAGCATGCATACTACTTAAATTTGTGCACATGAAAAAGAGAATTATTATTATAAGACAAAAACATTGATCATTTAAAGGAAAAATTTACATTTGCTTACTTTAATGTAGCATTGTAAGCATTGACAAGGTTCATACTATCCTTAAGCTGTATTTCTTGCATCCATCTAGCATCTTCAAAAGGATAATTTTTGAACTTAATAAGATACCGTCAGATAATCTTACCATGTTGTAGTACCTTGTCCTCATTTCAAAGAATAGCTTCCGGTTGTAGCACCTCTTCTTGGTCTTCAATTTCTAGGGGGTCTTCAATAATTGGTTCACTTGGTGGCTCTCCTTTGTAGAGCTTAAGTAGACTCACATCAAAATCATTGCGTATGAGGCAATGGCTAGGCAACTTGAGTTGATAAGCCATGTCATTGATTGGCTTCAAGATTTGAAAAGGGCCATAGTATCTTTTTGCTAGTTTAGCATAATACTTTTGATGGCCCGTAGGATTTTCGCTCGTTGTTTGTCTCAATCGGCCTTGGGAAACTTGACTAAGACCCAATCATTTTCTTTGAATGTTAAGGCTCTTTTGTGCTTATCAGCAACATCCTTTTGCCTTTGTTGAGAGATGGATCTAGCCTCCTTAATCTTTTAGAAATATTCTTGTAGGTCACGGCTATATATCGGTAACAAAGATCTTCCCATGTACTTTAAGTAGCAAGGGTCTTTTAGGTCTTCCCTCTATGATCTCAAAAGGTGCCTTTCCCGTAGTAGTATGGACAATATTATTGTGCACATACTCTACAAGGGGTAAGTACTGCTTCCATTGTGAGTGTTGATCTACTTTGGTAACATCAGTCTTTAGTAGATCGAGAATCGTAAGATTGACTACCTCACTTTGGTCATCCATTTGTGGGTGATAGGCCGAAGAGAAATTCAATCTTGAACCTAGATTTTCAAAGAGACCTTTCCATAAATTAATGGTCATTCTAGGATCTCTATCTGACACGATGGATGTTGGCAATCCATGGTGTTTGAAAATATGAGATATGAAGAGAGTTGCCATTTGGTGTACCTTACTAGTCTTTTTGACAGAAATAAAGTGAGAATAAAGTGTTCTTGCTTGCTAAATGTGTCGACTATTGTCCGTATTCCCATGGATAGACCTGGGTAATTCAAATATAATATCCATGGATATAGTCTCCCATGGTGAATTAGGGATTGGCAATGGCTAGAGTAATCCAGGTTGGTTCCCTCTATCATAGTTGGTCTTTTGGCATACCACACATTTTGAAACATACTCTTGTATGTCCACTTTCATGGTAGGCCAATAGAATTATGTCTGTACTCCTCGAAGAGTAGGTTGAATGCCTCTATGCCCCGCATAGGGAGGAGCATGGGATTCATACATGACTTTGTCACAAAGGGAGTGGGTAACACATAGCCTATTGTTGCCATGGAGAAGATAACCATTCTGCAAGGTGAATGGGTCTTCTTTCTTTCCCAATGCAAGGGCTGACATTATGTCTTTGAAGTCAGGGTCAGTAGCATACTCATCTACCATAGTTGATAGATCATTGTGAGTTGCTATAGACACCGCATTGACTCTTGGTCATCGTGGAAGTGCATCGTCCACTTGATTGTGCTTACTAACAATGTGAGAAATATGAACATAAAATTTCAAAAGAAAATTTGCCCACCTCATTTTTTTGTTGAAAAGTTTGGTTTGTGTCATGAAGTACTTGAGACTTTGGTGGTCCGTTTGCAAAATAAAGGGAGTCCCCAATAGATAATTCTTCCATGTGTCTAGGGCATGTAGAACAGCTAAAATCGCTTTTTAGTATATGCCCATGACTTGTTCATTGGCATTGAGTCTTCGGATCTCATATGCTATGGCATGCCCTTCTTGAAGCAAGACTGCTTCAAGGCAATCACCACAAGCATCACATTGGACCTAAAATGGTTTTCAAAGATCCGGAAGCATAAGAACGGGTTTAGGAGGTAAGATTTTCTTTGAACTTGTCAAAAGCATTTTGCTCTTTAGCAGTCCATGAGTACTTAATGTTCTTCTTTGTTAAGTCATGTAATGGTCCTACTATTTGAGAGATCTTTGCTATGAAGCATCTATAGTATGCACACATACCAATAAAGCTTCTTAGATCACGTAGATTCTTTGGATTATGCCATGCTTTTATTACCTCTGACTTTGATGGATCCATACGGATACCATCTTGAGAGATAATAGGACCTAAGTATTGAATCTCTTGAAGGAAAAATTCACTCTTCTTTTGATTGATAAAAAGTTTGTTCTCCCTCAAAGCTGAAGGAGAGGAGACCGAAGCACAGTGGAAGGGAAAGAGGAGTACGCACACACACTCACAGCTTGGAGGGGGAGAGCCAACACACAGTGCCCCCTATCTTCTTCTCTATACAACATGCGCACAAGCACAATACACACAAGACGTAGTGTTAGTGGCTCACACAAGTGTATAGCTGTACACTTAGGGTCAGTAACAGTTAGTGATGACGGCCACATGGCCATTAAACCTAACATTCTCCCACTTGATGGCCAATGTGGGAGACCATGGGAATGGAAGAGAACCACTCTTCACCCAATGCCCATCAACTCACGACGACAATGCTAAAACTGATGGCTGGAGAGACTCTTAGTGAGTGCATCCGTTGTGTTCTCTGACGTAGGTATCTTCAATAAATCAAGGCTCTTGTTTCCCAGACATTCACGACCAAAGTGATAATGCACATCAATGTGTTCCGTTCTGGAACAAAACACTGGATTCTTAGCCAAGGCAATAGCACTCTGATTGTCACAATGAAGAACTGGTGTACACTGCTCCAATCCATCCTTCACTAGGAAAGCAAGCCAAATAGCTTCTTTGCACGCCTCGCTCAATGAAACATACTCTACCTCTATAGTGGAAATGGATGTACAGTCTTGAAGAAATGATCTCCAAGAAATAGTAGAGCTAGCAAATATGTAAATCCAACATGTTGTTGATTTGGACTGTCAACACAGCCTGCACAATCACTGTCTACAAATCCCTTAATGGATAACTCTCCACAACCATAGCATAATTATCTATCTGCTCTGCCACTCAAGTATCTGAGAATTGACTTGACAGCATCCCAATGCTTTTTACCAAGGTTAGACATAAATCTGCTGACAACTCCCACTGCATGTGATATGGCATACATGAGACTACCACAAGTTGAAGCATAAGGAACCTTAACCATTGCAGCTTTTTCCTCAGCAAATTTGGGACAATTGTGTGGCTCAAGAACTTTATGCACATAATTTTTCTATGATAAGTATAACAATCTCTTGTTATAGTCTTGAGTAATACGCATACCCAAAATGTGATTTGCATTTCCCAAATCTTTCATGTCAAACTAACTCTTCAACTTCATTTTGAGGTCACCAATGTCCTTCTTTGAATGACCAACAATGAGCATGTCATCCACATAAAGAATAAGCACAATTAGGTGTCCATCGGGTTGTCTTTTCACATAAAGACATGGATCCTCAGTACTGCACTTATAGCCTTGGGAACGCATAAATGCATCAAACTTTTGATACCATTGTTTGGATGATTGCTTCAATCCATAGAGACTTTTTGAAAGTTTACAGACTAAATGTTCCTTGCCCTTTAACACAAACTCTTCAGGTTGCTGCATATAAATCTCTTCATCGAGATCTCCATGTAAGAAATTTGTAATGACATCCATTTTCTCAAGCTTCAAATCTTCAGTGGCAACCAAACCAAACAACATTCTCAGTGTTGTCATCTTGACCACTGGAGAAAATATTTCTTGAAAATCTATACCATATTCTTGCTTGAAACCTTTGGCCACTAAACGAGCTTTGTAATTTCAACACTGGATGCAATCTTCTTCTTGTAAACCCATTTACAAGGAAATGCTTTACTACCTTTTGGCAATGAACCAATCTCCAAGTTTTGTTTTTATAGAATACTAGACAACTCCCTTTTCATAGCATGTTCCCACTGAACCTTATTGCTAGCTAGCATGGATTCTTTGTAAAAAGAAGGCTCACCACTATCTGTCAGCAAAACAAAATCCACGTCTGGAACAAACTGTTCTAAAATGTGAGACTCTTCGAGATCTCCTAGGCTGATCAAAACTTGTACTAGCCATGTAGAAATTGGCTCTAGAGTTGTCTGTAAAGGAGGTGATACGTCGAAAAACATCACTTTTTGGAATTCAACCTCTTTCATTGGCTGTCTATGCATCTTGATCTTATTAAAGACAACATCAATACTACGGATTATTGATCAACTTTCTGGATCCCATAAATGATAACCAAATTGACCATCTAATCCATAGCCTATAAAGATACATTTCCTAGACTTAGGATCTAGCTTAGCGCGCAACTCCTTTGGTACATGTGCATAAGCCTCATAGCCGAATTTTCTTAGTTTATCATAAGACAATTTGTGTTTTGACCATAATTTCAATGCTACACAAAATTGTAATGAGGCATGTGGTGATCTATTGATCAAATAGATAGCAGTGTATAATGCTTCAGACCAAAATGCTTGTGGTAAATTGGCTTGTGATAACATAGACATTATCCTTTTTTGGATGGTCCTGTTCATTCGTTTGGCAACACCATTTTGTGCAGGGGTATCAGGAGTTGTAAACTCACACTTAATTCCCCTACTTGAACAGAAGTCTGTAAACTCTTTGGAGACAAATCAAGAACCCATGTGTGGGACACTTCACCACTAACAAGTAGTTCAACTGGCATAGAACTTTGTAAAGTCAAAGTTTCTCGTGCATCATAAAATACATATGAATATTTAATCAACACATTAATGTCTTGCACATCACTGTCATCTTGAGCTATCTTCAGTTCTTTAATCTTGTAAGGACATGGGTCCGACGGGCAAGGCCACCGGCACGACCGAACAATGTGTACGCTAGGGGGAGGCTATAAGATAGCACGGTTGGGTGGAGACTAGCACACACATTACCACCACCCTTTCAAATCTTAATAGAACTCTTTGGATTTTCATCTTTCACATCATGATCCTTGCCCTTGTCATGGTTCCAAGCATGACAACCTTTCTTTATGTGACCACACTTATCACAATAATGGCATTGTATATTGTGACAACCACGAGACTTTGATCTACTTTTTGACGCATCTCTATTGCCCTCTTTCTTGGATTCATGGTGCCAAGAACAACCTTTACGCTGTTTATCATCCTTTTGCACATAATGAGCTTTGTCATGATGCAAGCTACTCATAGTCTTTCGACACATTTCCTCTGACAAAAGAGAACTAGTGACATCATTTTACACTAGTGTACCATTAAGAGCAAAATTATTGACAAATGTGCAAAAAATATCCCATGACGGTGGCAGCGAACAAACCAAGAAGAATCATCAATGTTAATTCGTTGTGCACGAATCTGGGCAAACAAAGAGTCAAAGTCATTGATATGACCGGCAACACTTTTGACTCCTTCATGCAAAGGTTTAAGTGTTTTCGCATCATGAAAACTTTATTACTAGCCGTAAATATTTTCAAAAGTGTCGCATAACTTTTGCCATATAGCATAGGTAGTATCACATTCTAACACTGAAAAGTATACTGACTCGGAAAGCTGCAGTCTAATGGTAGACCTGCATAGCTCATCAAGCTCTTCCCTTGAAACTCAGTCAAGTTCATGTCTTTAGTTCACGCCGCATAGATAATAGGCAATTTCTGTTTCTTTTGGACGAACACATCTTGCATTTGGTTTTTCCAAACCTGAAAATTAATGCCATCGAACTTCTTTATGTCATAGATATCATGCTCCTTGGTAGTAGAAATTATGACAAATCCAAAAGATTCTAAGAAAATTTTGGCAGAGTCTCGTTTATATTTGGGACTATATCAATCAAAATATAAAAGACAAAATGACCAATATGTCAATCAAAGTGCATAAGGAGGGCAATGCCACCCACAAGGCATAGATATCACGCTCCTTGGTAGTAGACATTATGACAAATCCAAAAGATTCTTGGAGAATTTTGACAGAGTCTCGTTTCTATTTGGGACTATATCAACCAAAATATAAGAGACAAAATGACCAATATGTCAATCAAAGTGCATAAAGAGGGAAATGCCACCCACAAGTCATACAATATAGAGAGCAATTGAGGTGCATAAACTGTCACATTGATGATAGACCGTTAACTTGGCATCAAGAGCACCTATCCCACTCTATACATGTCCTATGGCGAGGTCACGTAAGGGTAACTCCAGCTACCTATATCACTGAAGGTATCTCCACATTTGAGAATACCCCAGCTCAAAAAAACCTCACGATGACCCTCTCAATGTAGGATATGCAACAAACATATAGCCAAGTCTCAAAAATGTCTATCTTCCGGACCAAGTCTTAGAAATGGCCGGGACTATCATTTAAGCCAAAAGTGGCTCCACAGAGGGTGTACAAAGGCAGTATCCACAAATACCATACAAGATCTAACAATGCACTCAAATAGGCACCAAAAGCATATGCATACATCAGTTGAACCTGCTCACAAATCAATCCAAAAAACTACACGCAAGATGCGGTAATCGATGAACCTAGACAATGCCTATCAAATCTCTCCCACTTGAAGAGATTACCGCATGCTAAGCCTGCATGCACTAGGTCATTCTGCATATGGCATACACTCTTCCACCCGAGAGCAAAACCACTACCAAAAACATGCTCTAAGCAAGAGCAAACACTACCACAAAACAAAGTGTGGAATTCTCAATGCACACTATGAAAAACCGACAGTATAATGGTAGTAAATCGGCAAGCTGCGCCAAACCATAGTCTCAAGCTGCACCAAATCACCGGTATAAAGTGTAGCCAACTCAAGCATCATTGAGCATCTCCATATCAAGGCATAACCGCCCAATCTGACAAACTGCAATCAATGAGCATAAACCACTCAATGTAATGCCAGATCAAATGGCAACCAATGCAATCGATGCCAGAAACCTATGGACCAAACAAGAGATTTGTCAATCAACTAGGCTGTCCACACATGTATACATCCACTCTCAATATGCTGAAGATTCAACTCTCCAAAGCTTTCCATCACCCTGATCTGAAGCCCTAATTTAAGCTCTGAAATACGTGCCTTTGCAAAATGCAAAATACACACAACTGCTGCAAAAAAAATTGTGATCAAAATTAGGTCAACAATACATTACCTCTGCATCCAAAACGTGCCAAAACCCCAAAAAAGAGTCTTCGGTTGCGTATATTTGAGTATGTCTGAAGGATTTATGGCCAAAAAAGTGATTTTTGGGCGAAAAATGCACCCATGCAAAATTTGATTCTGCAAAACCGCTTGCTGTGTAGTGTGTGTGGGTTGATCTGTGGACACAAGGAGCTCATAATAAGATCCCTCTCTTTGCTTGACCTACACACACAAAACGGAAATCGATTGTGTGCTTGCTCTGCTTCCAGCATCTGCAGCAAGTCGATTGCAAACCGATTCTTGTTGCACACTAAGGTTTAAGCCTTAGCTCTTCTTGAAGCTTGTGGATGCACGGAGATAATGCCGATGTCTCTACCGCTCAGACCCAAGCTCTGATACCAGATGAAGGAGAGGAGCCGGGAGCACGAAGGAAGGGGAAGAGGAATACACACACACACACACACGCACGCACACTCACACCACCATAGCCACACACACACGGCTTGGAGGGGGAGAGCCAACACACAGTGCCCCCTATCTTCTTCTGTAAACAATATGCGCACAAGCACAATACACACAAGACTTAGTGTTAGTGGCTCACACAAGTGTATAACTGTACACTTAGGGTCAGTAGAGCAGTTAGTGATGGGCGGTCGGCCACATGGCCATTAAACCTAACAAAAGCTTGAAAGATCACCTGGAGATGTTGCTCGTGATCCTCCACAGACTTGGAGTAGATGATGATATCATCTTCTAGTGAACTTGCGGTAGGGTATAAAATATTTTCTCCATCAAACGATTGAATGTGGCCACTGCATTAGTCAAGCCAAAAGGCATGACTAGAAATTCATAAAGACCAAACGTTGTACGGAACGTGGTCTTTAGGATATCTTCACTCACTATCCTTATTTGATGATAGCCACTTTTAAGGTCAATCCTAATGAAGTAGTTCGAACCTTGTAGCTTATCAAATAGATCTTCTACCTGCGATACGAGAAATTTGTTTTTGATAGTGATATGGTTTGGTGCTCGATAGTTTACACACATGCGGTATGTACCATCTTTCTTTTGCAGTAAAAGGACTGGAGAACAAAAGGGAGAGGAGCTAGGCCTCACCATCCCTTTGTCTACCAATTCTGGTACTTGCCTCATGATCTCCTCTTGTCGAGGTTGGAAAACTTGATAAGGAAGCTTGTTAGGCGGTGAGCTTCTTTGTAGGAGCTCTATTTGATGGTCATCATCCCTCATTTTGGAGGTAAGTTCATAGGGAGATCATCTATAAAAACATCTTGGAATCCATTTAGAACATTAGACAAGTCTAACTCTTCTTGATTCCTACCATCTTCATTTGATAAAACATTAGGACTTGTTATGGATTGTTTGACAAAAATCATGTACTTTGTCGTGCAGCTCCGCTCCCATGCTAAGAAAGATACTAGGAAGATGCACATCAAACTTAATTGAAGCTTACCTAATTAATGATCAGTGTTCAGGGCTTGCTAACAAGCTAGCTTAATGGTTAATGTATGCCAGATGCGGCTTTAAAGGGCCAATAGATGCCTTGATGATTCTAAAAAAGAGTATGCTTGAAGTGAGCACATATGAGAGTTTATGATCTAGAAGTATAGTGCTTGAAGTGCTCTACCGGCCTATCTTTATGGCTCCTCGATTGGAGCTACAGTGAAGAAGCTATGGTAGTTTGAAGTTTAAGTTGATGCAGATCCGTACCGGATTGGGCAACTACAGCTGAGGGGATAGAAATGAAGTGAATGCATGGTCTTGAAGTTCTCACTTTGTGGAGCACATTCATCTTTTCAAATCAGTGATGGGAGATACAGTTACCAAGATATCGCCAGATTAAATTTCACCAGGGACCAATTCCGTACCAGTCTGGTCGGCTCGATCGGTGTGCCATCTGGGAATTTTTGAGCTTCAACCAAGGAACACTGGAAACCGATGTCGTGCTTGGTAATGCTTTAGTTGAGTTATATGCCAGTTTGCTAATGGAGACACACATGCTTTGGGAGTTAAATATGTTAAATGTGGTGCCTGTACGGAAGCACATAAGGTTTTTGATGAGCTTCAGTTCAAAAATGTTGTCTCCCAGGGATCATTGGTTGTGGGGAATGCCCCACACGGCTGTGGCAAAGAAGCTCTAGCTTGTTAACTAAATGCAAGGGAAGGCATTTCTCCAAATGCAATCACTTATACTTGCATCTTGATGGTGTGTGGCATTATCTGAGATGCTGATATGAGCAGTAAAATTCACGATGATATTGTCATTAAATACCAAATGTTGTGCTAGGCATTGGTCTGGCCAGAACGTATACCAAATGGAAGCTAGCAATGCCTTGCACGATATGTATACCCAATATGGTGCCCCATAAAACCAAGGGATGGACGCCCGCCCAAGGCAACCAAGGAAATCGACTGCCCAAGGCCACTAAAATTAATTGTCTGCCCATTGGGTGAAACAGGGAAAATGTGTGTGGATAGGAGGTAAAAAGAAGAAGCCATGCCGTCAACCAACGGGTAGCGCAAAGAAAGGAGAAGGGGGAAGCTCGTGTAGGCCGGTTGGGAGCTTGGGTGAGCGCAAAGAAGAAGAGAAAAATCTTCAGCTCCTCATGGAGCCCCTTTTGGTATTGCTCTCGCACGGAATGGCGAACCCCAACAACCCTACTGCCACATCATCAAGACCCACTTCCCACGGCCCTAGCAACGACGACGCCGTCGTTGCTTAGGAAGGGGCCTATTTTAAGAGGGGAGAACGAGAGGAGGCTATAAAAAGGGGGATTTTTTGGCATGAGGAGGAGAACGGGAGTAAGATGAACGGGAAGAAAAGGAAAACGGGGAATTGCATGAGAAGGAAGGCAGAGGAATCATTCTCTCTGGCTCGCTCTGGACCTCAAGGAGGTTATCTCTCTCGTTCTCGACTAAGAGCAGAAGAGGACTCAATCTCTCTCTCTCTCTCTTCTCTCTCTCTCTCTCTCTCTCTCTCTCTCGCATGAGCAAGCTAGAAGCTCTTGTTCTCTCTTTTGAGCTTAATCAAGAAGTATCTCTCTCTCGACCTAGAGAAGGAAGGAGGAGATAAAGCAAGGAAACCCTCTTTCTCTCTCTCTCGAGCTGGGAAAGAGAAAGCACCAAGGACATATAAGGCATGACTGCAATCAAAGCAAAACAATTAGCCAAGAAGGTTGAAGATTGTTTTTGGCGATTGGGCAAGAGAACCACGAGTTCGTCAATCATAGGAGACAAATAGGAAAAAACGAGCTCTTGAGACCTTTGACAAGGGATAGAGTAAAAATAGTTTATTGGCAACCAAAGAAGGGAGACCAACACGTAGGATATTTCCATCGTCGTCATCAATCTAAACTTGAATGCTCATCTTGGTAAATCCCGGTGTTGCTAACGGCCCGATTAATCCTGTATAATGGGAGCTTAAACTCCTCATTATCAAATGATCCAAGTGACGGTGTTGTTAACATTCCGCCTTGGCTAAGGATTAAGTTGTACTTAAAGTTTGACTCGATGAATTGAAGTTTACAGTGATTGGCATAGCCTTTTGCACCCATTGTTCTTATTCTCTCTCACACCTCTCACAGCTAGAGGCTCGGTGTTTTCCCGGCTCACGTTTCGAACACATATCCCCTGACATATTTGGCGAACCTGACACGAATCGAGCCAGGGGGGGAGGTGCAGATGGAGAGTTTAGAACAGATGATGAAGTTGATTAAAGAGTTAAGTGCAAATGGTTTTGACGATAAGTCAACAGTTCCAATTTTTTTGATGATGCTTCAATTGGTTCAAGGATCTCTGCTTGAAATGGAGGTCATGAAGAAGAAGAATCAAATGGATAAAGCTTTGGATGCAGCTTTAGATGCGGTATACGACGAGAGGCGAGTCTTCGATGGATATGATCCAGAAGGCTACCTAGAGTGTTATGAGTTGGAAACCAAGTTAAGAGGGATACCAAAAGAGTTAATGATCAGATCCTTTGAGCAATTAGTGAGTTCATATTTGAAGGAGTAGATTTAAGAAGTTACCAAAGCCTACAATGACAAATGGGAATACTTCAAAGAAGCTATTGTACAAGTAAGTTATGAGCATTATGTAAGCTATCAAGAACAAAGTCCAAGTCTACCAAACTACGCAGATGTTCGAGGACAAGTATGATCAAAATTAGAAGCTGTGTGATTGATGAGTGTATTGTACAGGATGCTACCTTCTTACAAGCTAATGATGAAGGCATAGTTAAAGCTATGTATGAAAAGTTGGGTTTTGCAGATGCCTTGCATGAAGTAAATACGCAGGGTGAATTTTTCAAAGAACCTATACATACAAAACAGGAGGAAAAGAAATCAAGGGATCAAAACAACGAAGTGGCTAAAGCTCAAGAATAAATTGTGCAGGTGAATGAGTGCAATCATATTCAAGTAGACTAGGATTTTATTTTTGCGAGCTTTCAGTGTCGAGCTTTTACAATTGGAACCATTTTTTCGAGCTTTTGAGCCTTGATTTTACACTAATGATATCTTTAAGTATCATTGTGTAGTGAAAAAACTTGTTACCATATACATGTGGTAGACATGTAGTGATGTGTGTGAACACACTAGGACCGCCGGGGCATTTTTTCCCTCTCTAGGAGGTTTTTCCCCCCGTGCATTGTATATACGCCCATTCATTCTAGGGCAATCTATCTTTCCATTGCACACTAAGTAACAAACTCTCTGTTGTGTGCCTTGAGCTTCCTTCATCTTCTCCAAGTTGTGTATGTTTCTCTGCAACCCTAATTCCAATTGGTATCACAGCAAGTTGCGTCCTCCCGGGCTTAGTCACCAGCTACTCCAACACACGCCTGCTCACTTTCTTCGATTTCTGTGAGGTTCGGCAAGCGTTCGCACGTCGACATATATTTCGGATCAGCTCGTAGAGCCGAGTATGCTCAGATATTTGATTCGGGCTCATTTCAACCTCCGTTTCCACTACAAGCAGGTCTGCACATGCAATTTTGGCATTTTGTGCAGAATTTTTGCTAGTGCCGTTTTTTGCATAACAAGTGCCTTACAGTCTTCTATGGTTTGTGCTATATAACACGTGTTGTTCCGGTTCTGTTTCTCCTCTTTTTGGGTAGTTTACACATCAGGTACAACATTTACCATGGCCGACAACAACACAGAGGTGTTCAAGATGTTTGCTGCTGAGAACAGGTTGGATGGGTACAATTACCCTATGTGGGCTTGTATGATGCAACATGTTCTTATGTCAAAGGGCGTATGGAATAATGTGCAGGGCATTGATGTACGTCCTGGTTCTAAGGATGTAGGCGATGTTGAGGATGTTGCAGGTTTTGCTGCAAGGATTGCTGCTATTAGAGGTTTTTTGCCTATGGCAGAACAAGCTCTTGGTATGTAAAGGATGCACAGGTTCATGCGTTGATTGTGTTGTGTATGAAGCGCACCATCACTCCTCACATTCGTTAAACAAAATCTACTAAACAGGCTTGGGATATTTTGGCTGGTCTTTATGCAAGCCGTAATGAGGCAAAAATTGCTTTGCTGCGTAAAGAGCTGGAATCGAAGATTATGCATAAGGAAGATGATATGGACACTTTCCTTGTTGGTGTCAAGGATATCAATGAGCAACTTATTTCTGCAGGTGAAGTCATTTTAGACAGTTTCCTTCTGCAGACTATTCTTGATGCCTTACTAGCTTCTTACCAGACTTTTGCAAGTACTTGGAGACTTATGACCCAAGGAAATCCTGAAGTTGTCAAGTTTGATGCATTATGCACATTGTTGTTGCAAGAGTCACTTTCCAGAAAAAACATGACTAGGCAGCGTGCAGTTGAACATGCTTTTATTGCTTCTCAAAGAAAGGGTGGTAGCAGCAATGCAGCCACTTTGTTCTGCTACGAGTGGAAATTTTTTTGTTCCTAATGCTTCTACTGACAGCAATTCGTCTGGAAATTCTGGTGATAAGGGAAAAAAGAAGATGCAGGTTGCAAGTTGTGCATAGTGATGTTTGTGGGCCCATGCAAACCCCGTCCTTGTGGAATTACCTTTACTTCGTGACTTTCATTGATGATTACTCCAAGCATGCATGGGTATTTCCGCTTAAAGCGAAGTCCGAAGTTTTTATGTGCTTCCAACAATTTCTGGCTATGGTTGAAAATGTCTCCAAATGTACTATGGCCACCCTCCGTTTCGATCGAGGAGGGGAGTGAAGGAGTATGAGCAAAAGTGCAACGCGAGAGAGAGTGCGAGAAGAAGAGCACGACGATATGGTGAACTCGCTCTACTGTGTTGTGTAGAGCATAGTGAGTTCTTATTAGGTTTTAACAAAAGAATATGTGTACATACCTGGCGGCCTGCCCACTTACCTGGGCGACCACATTGGGCTTTATACCCCAACAACCTCCCACTTAAAGTCCAATGTGGTACTTTAAGTGTGAGAGAAGCTACTATACAAGCTAATATACAAGAGATGTAGAGAAGTGATGTACTACCCTACACCTAACTGCTTGCGAAAATGCGCAAAGCTCTCTGAGGGAAGTCCTTTTGTAAGTAGATCATCAGGATTTGCTGTGGTGTGAACTTTGACAAGCTGAAGTTGCTTATCCTCGAGCATTTCCCTGATGAAATGATACTTCACATCCACATGCTTTGTCTTTGAGTGATAAACTGGATTGCGAGCCAATTGTATAGCACTTTGACTATCACAATATAACACAGGCATCTCTTCTTTGATTCCCAAATCTGTTACTAGTCGATTAAGCCAAATTGATTCTTTGCATGCCTCTGATGCTGCAACATATTTAGCCTCTGTAGTAGACTGAGTAACACAATCTTGTAATCTAGAACCCCATGATACTGCTCCACCAGCCAATGTAAAGACATACCCTGACGTAGACCTTCGGTTGTCTAAGTCACCTGCATAATCTGAGTCTGTAAAACCCTTTACACTTAGCTCCTGACTCCCATAGCATATACGCATACTCTTTGTAGCTTTCAGGTATCTCAATATTCCTTTCACTGCCTCCCAATGTTTCTTGCCTGGGTTTGACATGTATCGACTTACTACTCCCACTGCAAATGCAATGTCTGGGCGAGTAGCAATCATTGCATACATCAAACTACCCACTGCAGACGCATACGGAATCTTATCCATTTCAGCCTGTTCTTCCTCAGACACAGGACAATCTTGTTTGCTAAGTTTCACATATGGTGGCAATGGAACACTCAATGCCTTTCCCTTCTCCATATTGAAACGTTGCAAAACCTTGTCAATATACTCTGTTTGAGATAACCAAATCAACTTCTTTGATCTGTCTCTCTCAATGCGCATACCAAGGATATGACTTGCCTCACCCATGTCTTTCATGTCAAACGATTTTGCCATCTTTGACTTCAAAGCTGAAATTTCTTCCAAGTGCTTGCCAGCAATCAACATGTCATCCACATACAAAATAAGGATCAGCCAACTACCATCCTTTGCCTTCTTTGTATATAGACAGTGATCGAACTCACTACGTTTGTAGCCTTGAGAAAGCATAAACTTGTGGAATTTATGGTACCATGCCCTCGATGATTGTTTTAAGCCATAAAGACTCTTTAACAACTGGCATACCCAATCTTCCTTGCCTTTCTCAACAAACCCTTCTGGCTGCTGCATGTAAATTTCCACATCTAAATCACCATGCAAGAAGGTTGTCTTGACATCCATTTGGTGCAACACCAAATCTAATATGGCAACCAATGCAAGAAAGCATCTCAATGTAGTCATCTTGACCACTGGAGAGAAGACTTCATCAAAGTCAATGCCTTGTTCTTGCTTAAAGCCCTTGGCAACAAGCCTTGCTTTGTACTTTGGCTGACTATCATGAGCGGTGATCTTATACCTGTAAACCCATTTACAAGGTAGAGCCTTTTTGCCCTGTGGTAATTTAACTAGCTTCCATGTCTTGTTTTTATGCAGAGTTGTCATCTCTGACTGCATGGCCAATTGCCAATTCCCGGAGTCCTTCATTTGCACTGCTTCCTTGTAACATGAAGGCTCATTGCAATTAGTCAACATGACATAGTTCATAGATGGAACAAACCTATCAGGAGGTCGCGTGACACGTCCAGATCTACGCACAATAGGTGGCTCAGGCTCAGCCACAACCTGTGGTTCCACTCTATCCTGTCCTTGCTCCTCTTGAGCCCCGACATTTTGTCTTGCACGTGCAGGTCCATCTTCTTGGAAGACAACTCTTCTAATCTCCTCAACCCTCTCTGGTTTAGAATGATATTTGGATTCATTAAAGTGAACATCATTGCTGTGGACAACCTTTTTGGATTCGGGATCCCAAAGTCTGTACCCCATCTCACCATAATTACCATAGCCTAGAAAGATGCACTTTCTACTTTTTGGCTCAAGTTTGTTCCTAAATTCCTTTGGAACGTGAGTATATGCCTCACAGCCAAAGACTCTGAGATGCTTGTATGAGGGCATTTTGCCTGACCATACCATCTCTGGCACTGAATCCTTCTGCAAAACCTTGCTAGGAGATCTATTTACAAGATGCACACCTGTTGATACAGCTTCAGCCCAAAACCCATTTGGCAGCTGTGCATTAGACAACATACTTCTGACCTTCTCTTGTATGGTCCTATTCATCCTCTCAGCAACACCATTTTGAGGAGGATTGTAAGGAGCAGTAAGTTCACGTTTTATACCTTTTGACTCACAAAAGTCCTGAAAGGCCTTTGAAACATACTCTCCACCATTGTCAATGCGTAAGCATTTAAGCTTCTTGCCACTCTGATTCTCCACAAGTGTCACAAACGTTTTGAAAACACTAAACGCTTCATCTTGTGCTTGAGAGAGTAAACCCATACTTTCCTCGAGTAATCATCTATAAATGTCATAAAGTAAGAAGCTCCCCCTAGAGATAAGTTAGGCATAGGTCCACACAAATCATTATGAACAAGTGCCAACTGTGTATCTCTTCTACTGCTTCTATGCTTATGTGGCTGCTGTGTTTGCTTACCATACAGACAATGTTCACAGAATTCAAAATCATTAAATGAAAAGCCAGGCAAATAACCAGAACGAGAAAAGATTTCCATTCCCTTCTTGGACATATGTCCAAACCGGCTATGCCACAAAGAAACGTTCGGCTGCTCGTTACATTCATTACATTTTTAGAGACATTTGATACATAATGCATGTAAAGTCCTCCAGACTTTACTCCATGTGCTACTGTCATAGAACCCTTGGATATCTTCCACATGTTCTGTCCAAAAGTGGTGACGTAGCCAGCATCATCAAGTAAACCTGTGCTGATCAAGCTCTTTGTAATTGCGGGAACATGTCTCACATTCTTCAGCGTGAAAGAAGAGCCATTCTGAAACTTCAATTGAACATCTCCAACACCTAAGATCTCACATGTCTGCCCATTGCCTAGCCGAACATGATCTTTAGTGGTCACATAAGAGGTAAACCACTCCTTGTTTGGAGACACATGAAGTGATGTCCCTGAGTCTATAATCCAGTCACTCAGTGCATTTCCATCAGATGCTGTAAGAAGAGCTGAGTCCATTGTATTCTTCAAGAAGTAGATGTCTCCTGACACTAGGCTGTCATCGTCTGCAACAGTGTTTGTCACATTTATTTCTTGAATCTTCACTGAGGACTTGTTCTTCTCACCATGGTCTTCAGCTTTCTCTTTGCCTTTTTATGCTTTCCATTCTCTGCATTCTCTTTTCATGTGACCCTTCTTGCCACAATGGTAGCATTCTATGTCACTCTTGCCTTTAGCACTGCGGGACTTGCTACGAGACTGATTCCTCTTTCCGCCTTTGTACTTTTCTTTGGTCCTTCCCCTGACAACTAAGGCTGTTCCTTTGCCTTTGTCCATTGTCTTTCTATTGGTTTCTTCAGTAAGCAGACTTCCTTCTACACCTGCTATGTTCAAACCATCTGGAGGTGCATAATTACTCAAAGCTGTGCGAAAAGTGTCCCAACTTTCCGGCAATGTGATCAACAGGAACATAGCTCTAACAGGTTCATCAAACTTGACACCTTGAGCTGACAACTGACTATAGATTGTGTTGAATTCATTCAGATGATTGGACATAGGTGTCCCTTCTTTCATCTTCAAGTCAACAAGCTTCTTAAGCCAGTATACCTGTGAAGCTGCACTCTGCTTCTCATAAAGATCACTCAGCTTTAACCATGCTCGATAAGCCGACATCTCGTCTGCTACATTGAAGTAAACGCTTTCTGCCAAAGTCAGCATAATGGTAGAAAGTGCCAATTCATCCATTTCGCTCCATTCATCTTCGTCCATATCTTCTAGTTTTATCCCCTTGAGCTTTATAGGTTTTATCTGCTTCTTTTGTACCAACACGTGCCAAATCTGCTTCTTCCACAATGGGAAATTGGTTCCATCCAGCTTCTTGATATTGTAAAGAGCAGTGTCCTGTGATCCAGCCATAGCTACGCTTCACAGTAGTTTACTTTCCTGGGAAAAATTCGGCAGAGTTTCCCCTGTAAACTGACCTCTGAACCAATATTAACCTGTCAAATGAAACAAGAAAGCTTCAGATTCTGCTGAAATTTTGGCAGAGTCTCCTTTGTAAAATGGCTCTGGTATACTCAAAAACAGACCAAAAAACAACTAAAAAAAAAACATTGTCTCTCTGACACTGTAAGCTGTGGGTAAACCTGTCCTGCACCTGTACTGTCTCTGACTGTCCTGTCACTGTCCTGTAAGCATAGACTGCGACAATGCCTCAACGGCAATAAAGCAAAGATGCAATCCCAACTGTCTAACTCACAGTCAATACATCCTAGCTGCCTATCTAAGGGTGCTCGAAGGATCGCTCCAAGACCTGTATCACCGAAAGGATCTCAACATTCGAGAATCCCCCAGCTCAATAAAACCTCACTCGACCCTCAACAAAGGCTGCAGTAAATCTGACAATACATAGACTTCCCACAAAGTCATACATCCACAAATTACCCACTATATGCTGTAACCGCTGCGGCGGTTGTTTGCTGCGTGACTCACAGCCAGCAAACCCTCAACAGACATACATCATCTCTGACAATACATCCCATGTGGAAGTACCTACAATGTCAGGATGAAATCTGGAATATCAAGCAGCAAACACAAGCTACCTGATGAACTAGTGGATGTCACCTACAGTCTGTGTGTAGATGCGCCTGTGTCGTATGTGACACGCCAAGCAGAAAACACAAGCTACCTGATGAACCAGTGGATGTCACCTACAGTCTGTGTGTAGATGCGTCCGTGTCGTATGTGACACGCCTCCGAGAACTGTGAGCCATCCTTCGATGTGTAGACAGCCACAAATCAACACTCTGGGAGTGTCTATATCCTCAGCACTTGCAGTCGCAACCGACGATATGGTGAACTCGCTCTACTGTGTTGTGTAGAGCATAGTGAGTTCTTATTAGGTTTTAACAAAAGAATATGTGTACATACCTGGCGGCCTGCCCACTTACCTGGGCGACCACATTGGGCTTTATACCCGAACAGGGAGTATATGTCTCATGACTTTAATGCATTTCTGGCTAGTCGTGGGATAAAACACCAATGTACAGTGCCTTATACACCTCAAAAAAATGGTGTTTCTTAGAGGAAAAACAGGTCACTTACGAAAAGGGCACAATGTATGGTCAAAAGTCAACCTTTGCAGCCTTCCTTTTTGGCTTGAGGCCCTCATGTGTGCCACTTATGTACTTAACAGGTGTCTTACGAAAGCTTTGCATTCTATTACTCCATATGAAGCATGGCATGATAGAGAGCCTTCTATTGAGCACATGCGTGTTTTTGGTTGTTTGGTATATGCTTTGGTGCCACAAACATAGCGTAGAAAATTGGATGATAAGGTTGTCAAATGTATTTTTGTTGGTTATAATGCTGAAAGCAATGGTTACAGGTTGTATCATCCGCAAACAAAGCGTATTCTAGTTTCACACGATGTAGTGTTTGTGGAAGATTTTATTCAGCCCTTGCTATCATGTACTAGAGACAATAATGTAAGCTCACATGACATTTATGACACTTTGTTGCCTCTTTTCAATGATGGAAATACGAATGTAAATTCCAATGAGGCAAATGTACAGCCTATGGGGGTGTCTAAAAATGTTACAAATCAGCCTATTATACTGATGCAGATGTACATGATGTACTTGATGAGGAAAGGGCTAAAAATGAGCAGGCTAGAGGTATGCCAAAATGGTTGGTGCATACATTGCGTGACAGTAAATTGGATGCACCTTTGTCTAGTCGAACTCGTTCAGGCTCTTGCCATGCATCTTATGCATCAGATTGTTATGCTTTGGTTGTGTCTATCTTACATGATGTTGAGGAACCTCTCTCTTTTGATGAAGCATAGAATTCAAAAAATTGGATGGCTGCCATATGCAATCAGAATATGATGCACTTATAGAAAATGACACATGGACTTTATGTGATTTGCCTCCTGGAAAAAAGGCCATTAGTACGAAGTGGGTTTACAAGTTGAAACGCAAGCCGGATGGTGAGATCGATCGCCATAAGGCTCGACTTGTTGCAAAGGGTTATGCACAACAAAAAGGCATAGATTATGAAGAAACTTTTGCTCCCACTTGTCGTATGACTACTATCTGTATTCTATGTGCATTGGCAACTCATTTTGGTTGGGATGTACATCAATCAGCCTCGCGGTTTTGTCAAGAAAAGACAAGAGGACAAAGTGTGCAGATGTAAGAAGGCTTTGTATGGGTTGAAGCAATCTCCTCGTGCTTGGTATGAGAAAGCTGACACTCATTTGGTGAAATGAGGCTTTCGCAACAATCCAGTAGAAAGCACATTGTATGTAAAGCGTGAGGGCGATGTACTTCTCATTATTGTTCTTTATGTGGATGATTTGCTGATCACTAGTCCCAATGAGGGACATATTGCTGAATTTAAGGCTGATTTGAATGCTACTTTCAAGATGAAAGATTTGGGGCTGTTGATTACTGGGGCATACAATTTAAGCAGTGTGATGGTGGTATTGCCTTGTGTCAGGAAAGTTACATAAAGACATTGCTATGTAACTTTGGACTTGAGGATTGCAAACCTATTTCCACTCCCATGGAAACAGGTTTGAATTTAAGTCTACATGATGCTGGTGATCCTGATGATGTCACTCTTTATCAAACTACTATTGGCTGTCTCATTTATGTATGCAACAGGAGGCCAAATATTTAGTTTGCAGTCTCACAGGTCAACAGATTTATGCATAGCCTAGGGTCTAAGCATTGGCAGGCTGTCAATAGGATTTTTCACTACCTTAGTGGCACTTTACATCTTGGCTTGTTTTATCCCAAGGGGGGATCATTGCCGCCAGACTTACATGCTTTTTCAGACTCAGATTGGGCTGGTTGTTTTGACACATGAGTGTCCAAAAGTGGTTTTTGTTTCATGCTTGGCAGTTCATGTATATCATGGTTGAGCAAGAAGAAACCTACTGTGGCCACTTCGAGTTGTGAGGCTGAGTACAGGGCAGTCTTCATAGCTACGGTTGAGTGTGTATGGCTCAGACGCCTTATGGTTGATTTGGGTGTTGGACAGGACACTACCAACACTATCTACACTCACACTCATGTATATCATGGTTGAGCAAGAAGAAACCTACTGTGGCCACTTCGAGTTGTGAGGCTGAGTACAGGGCAGTCTTCATAGCTACGGTTGAGTGTGTATGGCTCAGACGCCTTATGGTTGATTTGGGTGTTGGATAGGACACTGCCAACACTATCTACACTGACAGTCAGAGTGCATTGGCAGTTGCGAGGAACCCAGTTTTTCATGCTCGCATAAATCACATTGAGGTGCATTACCACTATGTCAGGGAGAGGCTCTCAGCAGGAGAGATCGGCTTGGCTTATGTGCCAACACAGGACAACCTTGCAGATCTTTTCTCAAAGGTATTGTCTCGTGAGAAGTTCGAAGCTTTTCGCAAAGCTTTGAGCTTACTCCTCTTTGTGGATTGATCATGTCCTCAGGGCATGTCACTTCCCTTTACTCATGTGCCAACTCTCGTTCATCGCATCACTCCAGGGGGATTTGTTACCATATACATGTGGTAGTGATGTGGGTGAACACAGTACAACCATCGGGGCACTTTTTTAGGAGGTTTTTCCCCCCGTGCATTGTATATACGTCCATTCATCCTAGCGCAATCTATCTTTCCATTGCACACTAAGTAACAAACTCACTATTGTGTGCCTTGAGCTTCCTTTGTCTTCTCCAAGCTGTGTGCGTTTCTCTGCAACCCTAATTCCAACTAAACTCAAAACCTCATAGTTCAATCCGAAACACTTTTAAGAAATATGGAAGCATGTCTATGCTTTTGCAAAATGAAACTTTATCAAAAGACCATTTGTATGTATTTTTGAGCTTGTACATAAAACACGATTTTTAAAAATTTTGCAAGAGTCTCCTTTGTAGACCTCTTCATAAAAAAAATTGTACATCCTTTCTTGGGCTCCCACATGGGATTTCCTTGACATAAACTCTTATTTCCATCACTTTAACGATTTTGTTATCTCACAAAAATCAACGCACAAGCTAATGGTGTCAACATAATCTAACTACATAGGAAAGCTCCAATCAAAGTCATCTGCACATCATGTGGCCATCATGTACCAAAAAAACACAAATGAAACATCCAAATGAAACGTATGGAGCATACCAAAATGCCATGTCAATGTCATATGGTTGCCATGTACATAAAAACATAAATCAAAACATCAAGATGTGTACTGTTAGAATAGAGTTTGCTCAACCAAGTGTGCATCCGCAATCAACATTTCACAGGTCCACATGCAATATCGGTCAAACATCTTTCATAGAGCACATCATCTAGCTCTAGACACATGCAATGCCTCATATCTTCCACAGAAGCTCAGTCCAAACCACCAGACCCCGCAAACAAGTCCAAAACATAGTCATGAGGCTCAGTAAACATTGCCACCTGACCTAACCATATAAAAAGTAAATTAGAAACCTAATGCAAACACATATGTACCATAACGGTCATTAGTATCATACTTTGGATTAGTCTTACCAAAAGAACAAAGAAGACTACTCTGCGTCGCCTCTAAGAATAAAACCATCAATCTCAATGGGGGAGACTACATCATCTATCATATAGCTACAATCTACTAGAAACAATCTCTCGGTAATTTTTTCTCCTGCCTCTCTATCATAGTGTGGCACATGATGGCCAATATGATACCAAAGACACTTTTGTAAGATCAAGTACCTGCATAAATAAATAACTCAAAGAATGAATGTCATAGCTACAATGTTTTAAGTTAAGAAATTAAACTATGAAACTAAGTTTGTCATCTCATTGCCTCTCTAGTGAGTGGATGTCGATATGCCTTCTCATTACACACGAGGGTCCATGTACGTAAGAGCAAAAGTCCTGCCCTAGTTGCATCTGCAATAAAATCTCGAATACGCTCGTCCATGCACATGGTGAATAAAAACCCCTCATTGGCCAAAAACTCACGAGCAACGTCCATGCACACTGTCACTAGACCCCTGGAAAATGTGTTCCACTTGGGAACACTCATGTCCTCTACAAAAGTGAATGATGAATGTAAGCATACAACCATAGTTAGCTGTACGTACTAGTCCAACTAGAGTGCTTCGTTAGCTACATTGACACAATTTGACGACCATTTGATTTAAGAACATGAATGAACAGAAGTGAATTGAGAATGGGACTATATATATTAGTGAAACTGTTTGATGTTTATAATACAGATATTGATGTAGAATGAGTAAAAGAATTAATGAAATTTAAAAGCCAAGGACAAATTTAAACATGTTGTTCTCTAATCTGTTTAGCTTGTTGTCAATACCACACAAATGCAATTAATGAGGCAATCTAGTTGTTGTTTGAGAGAAACAATATATTATATCGGACATATGGTTAGTAGTTTTGCTTTCTCAGGAAAGAGAGAGAGAGAGAGAGAGAGAGAGAGAGAGAGAGAGAGAGAGAGAGAGAGAGTAAGAAAGAGAAAAAGAGAAAGTTTGTTACCGCTCATTAAAGCATGTTTCCATGGTTTTTAATTGGTATCCCCTCTAGTACGCTATGATCGCGACGCCCATTTTTTATCCGCATACCTCGAAAAAGAGCCATAAAAAGAGTTAGAATTGATAGAAATTGATGATACGGATCATTTGAAATATATTTACTTTAAGATGTTGTTTCCTTTTTATGTTTGGAAAAAAAAAAAGAAAACATGCAAGTCTCCTTGCATGGGGAAGTTTGCACAGTTCTTCCCAATTCTTATAATACGAGGGAACGTGCCATTCCTACGGAAGCATGCAATTTTCAGTGCATTCATTTCACAGCGTTCTCAGAAATCAAGAGTAAAATGTGGTAGTTCTTACTTACCGTACACTCATTTTTTGTAAATGTACAAGAGTTTTGTCGAGGCTTCTTTATACGTTGACTGCAATGAAACATCATAACATCATGAAGGTCTCATAAGTAGGATGCATGAAACATTTTTCTAACTTTGAATATTTTATAATTAAATAAAAATGAAAACAATTTGTGAGTATTTGCACCAATCCAAATACAATGGTATTTCACAACAAAGCTTTGGCATTTTCCATAACGATTGAAATATCAACAGAAAAACTCTAACTCTTTATCAGAGCTTGCTTGCAATCATGGAGTTGGATATATCTTGGAATTTAGGTTTTCTGGCTTTGAGTCCAGCACTACTCATTTGCAATAGCCATGGAGAAGTTGTGGGATACCGAGTAGGCATTTGGGATGCATGAGGTCCATCGTATAGGTGATTTCATCTCAAGTGATACCCTTGCTTTGTATTTTGAGGGCTTGCTAGCCCTGCAACATTTGTCATACATGTCGACTAAGGCAATGTCAAGTATAAAGATTTTTTTGACAGTTCTTGACTAACAGTATGACGTAAGTTCTTTTGCCTATCTTAGCGTCTTCCAAATTTCCACATGGCTTTGAAATGCAAGCATAGGTAATTGCATATATAGAGACTCGTTTCACATTAGCTGAAAAGTGTCTAGAGCTTCCTTGCCTCGCTCATGTACAGCACATCCTGCAATCAGTGCAATCTGAAAGAGCGACGCAAGTGAACGGTTGCGAGATGTATGTTTTGAGCTAGAGAACTCTTGATTACGCATATACCACATGCCTCCAAGATGCAAGCATATGTGATTGCATATAGAGAGATGTGCTCACTTCTCATCAGTTGAAAATAGTCTAGAGCTTCTTGGTCCCACCCCTGTTCGGTACATCTCGCTATCAATGCAATTTGAGAGAGGGATACATGTAAAGGATTGTGGGATGTATGTTTCGAGCTAGAGAGCTCTTGATTATGCATCTTCTTGTATTCCGAGCCATAGCCGGCTCTGCGACTTGAAGCTTGGTGTTCCTCCCTTGCTCATCCTACTAGGTGGATCGCGCTTGTGGGCCATTTTGATAGATGCACCCCGATCTCATCAGAACGAGAGCAGGTATTCTCTTTGTTTTCGATGACTACTCGATAAGCAACAATCAACGGTGTTCTCCTTTTATGTAAAGGGTTGAAGGAAATATGTTTTGAGCTTTTTGTGTTGAGCATATCCCGCGATCAATGTGTTCCAAGAGACCACATTCCAAACAGAAAGATGCTCAAGCATGTTCTGTGCTTTCTCAAGAGCCCCACATCTCGTATATGTGATTGTTTCTCCTACGTAGTGCCACATGCTCTCAAGATGCAAGCATAGGTGATTACATAAGGAGAAATATCCTTGCTTCTCATGTTGGAAACAGCCAGCCAGAGCTTCTTCGCTGTCGAACATATTTCGCAATCAATGCACTTGAGGAGACGACATTTCGGACATGAATGCAGTGCCACATGCATTCAAGACAAAATCATAGGTGATTGCATCTGGAGAGATGCCTTGGCTTTGCATCTGTTGAAAACAGACCAAGGCTTTTGCCCATGTAAGCATCTTCCAAATTTCAAGATACCTTCAAGATGGAAGCATAGGTGACTGCATCTAGAGAGATACATCGCATCTTCCAAACCGTGCCCTTGTCTCGCATATCCCCCAATTAATGCCTTCCACGAGGTGACATTCCGTACAAGAAGCTCTTCAAGCAACTTTTGTGCTTTTGAAGAACACCATATATTGCATACATGTTGTCCCACGCAATGCAAAGCACAATTCTTCAGCAGCCCTTGAGTAACGATATCATCGTGCATTTTGTTGCCCATGAGTGTTAGCGTCATCTGAATTTCCACGCGTCTTCAAGATGCAAGCGTAGGTGATTACATTAGGAAAAATTTCCTCACTTCGCATGTTGGAGGCAGCCAGCCAGAGCTTCTTGGCCTCATCGTTGTCGGGCATATCCTGCAGTCAATGCACTCGAAGAGACAACATTCTGACAGCCAACAGAGCTTCTTGGCCTTGTCCCTGTTATCAATGCACTTGAAGAGGCGACATTCCGGACATCAATGCAGCGCCACATGCCTTCAAAACGGAAGCATAGGTTGAAGGAGTATGAGCGGAAGTGCGACACGAGAGAGAGTGCGAGAAGAAGAGCACGACGATATGGTGAACTCGCTCTACTATAATGTGTAGAGCATAGTGAGTTCTTATTAGGTTTTTACAAAAGAATATGTGTACATACCTGGCAGCCCGCCCACTTACCTGGGCGACCACATTGGGCTTTATACCCCAACAACCTCCCACTAAAAGTCCAATGTGGTACTTTAAGTGTGAGAGAAGCTATTATACAAGCTAATATACAAGAGATGTAGAGAAGTGATGTACTACCCTACACCTAACTGCTTGCGAAAATGCGCAAAGCTCTCTGAGGGAAGTCATTTTGTAAGTAGATCAACAGGATTTTCTGTGGTGTGAACTTTGACAAGGTGAAGTTGCTTATCCTCGAGCATTTCCCTGATCAAATGATACTTCACATCCACATGCTTTGTCTTTGAGTGATAAACTGGATTGCGAGCCAATTGTATAGCACTTTGACTATCACAATATAACACAGGCATCTCTTCTTTGATTCCCAAATATGTTACTAGTCGATTAAGCCAAATTGATTCTTTGCATGCCTCTGATGCTGCAACATATTCAACCTCTGTAGTAGACTGAGTAACACAATCTTGTAATCTAGAACGCCATGATACTGCATTTCAGCCTGTTCTTCCTCAGACACAGGACAATCTTGTTTGCTAAGTTTCACATATGGTGGAAATGGAACACTCAGTGCCTTTCCCTTCTCCATATTGAAACGTTGCAAAACCTTGTCAATATACTCTGTTTGAGATAACCAAATCAACTTCTTTGATCTGTCTCTCTCAATGCGCATACCAAGTATATGACTTGCCTCACCCATGTCTTTCATGTCAAACGATTTTGCCATCTTTGAATTCAAAGCTGAAATTTCTTCCAAGTGCTTGCCAGCAATCAACATGTCATCCACATACAAAATAAGGATCAACCAGCTACCATCCTTAGCCTTCTTTGTATATAGACAGTGATCGAACTCACTACGTTTGTAGCCTTGAAAACGCATAAACTTGTGGAATTTATGGTACCATGCCCTCGGTGATTGTTTTAAGCCATAAAGACTCTTTAACAACTGGCATACCCAATCTTCCTTGCCTTTCTCAACAAACCCTTCTCGCTGCTGCATGTAAATTTCCACATCTAAATCACCATGCAAGAACGTTGTCTTGACATTCATTTGGTGCAACACCAAATCTAATATGGCAACCAATGCAAGAAAGCATCTCAATGTAGTCATCTTGACCACCGGAGAGAAGACTTCATCAAAGTCAATGCCTTGTTCTTGCTTAAAGCCCTTGGCAACAAGCCTTGCTTTGTACTTTGGCTGACTATCATGAGCGGTGATCTTATACCTGTAAACCCATTTACAAGGTAGAGCCTTTTTGCCCTGTGGTAATCTAACTAGCTTCCATGTCTTGTTTTTATGCAGAGTTGTCATCTCTGACTGCATGGCCAATTGCCAATTCCCGGAGTCCTTCATTTGCACTGCTTCCTTGTAACATGAAGGCTCATTGCAATCAGTCAACATGACATAGTTCATAGATGGAACAAACCTATCAGGAGGTCGCGTGACACGTCCAGATCTACACACAATAGGTGGCTCAGGCTCAGCCACAACCTGTGGGTCCACTCTATCCTGTCCTTGCTCCTCTTGAGCCCCGACATTTTGTCTTGCACGTGCAGGTCCATCTTCTTGGAAGACAACTCTTCTAATCTCCTCAACCCTCTCTGGTTTAGAATGATATTTGGATTCATTAAAGTGAACATCATTGCTGCGGACAACCTTTTTGGATTCGGGATCCCAAAGTCTGTACCCCATCTCACCATAATTACCATAGCCTAGAAAGATGCACTTTCTACTTTTTGGCTCAAGTTTGTTCCTAAATTCCTTTGGAACGTGAGTATATGCCTCACAGCCAAAGACTCTGAGATGCTTGTATGAGGGCATTTTGCCTGACCATACCATCTCTGGCACTGAATCCTTCTGCAAAACCTTGCTAGGAGATCTATTTACAAGATGCACACCTGTTGATACAGCTTCAGCCCAAAACCCATTTGGCAGCTGTGCATTAGACAACATACTTCTGACCTTCTCTTGTATGGTCCTATTCATCCTCTCAGCAACACCATTTTGAGGAGGATTGTAAGGAGCAGTAAGTTCACGTTTTATACCTTTTGACTCACAAAAGTCCTGAAAGGCCTTTGAAACATACTCTCCACCATAGTCAGTGCGTAAGCATTTAAGCTTCTTGCCACTCTGATTCTCCACAAGTGTCACAAATGTTTTGAAAACACTAAACGCTTCATCCTTGTGCTTGAGAAAGTAAACCCATACTTTCCTCGAGTAATCATCTATAAATGTCATAAAGTAAGAAGCTCCCCCTAGAGATAGGTTAGGCATAGGTCCACACAAATCACTATGAACAAGTGCCAACTGTGTATCTCTTCTACTGCCTCTATGCTTATGTGGCTGCTGTGTTTGCTTACCATACAGACAATGTTCACAGAATTCAAAATCATTAAATGAAAAGCCAGGCAAATAACCAGAACGAGAAAAGATTTCCATTCCCTTCTTGGACATATGTCCAAACCGGCTATGCCACAAAGAAACGTTCGGCTGCTCGTTACATTCATTACATTTTTAGAGACATTTGATACATAATGCATGTAAAGTCCTCTAGACTTTACTCCATGTGCTACTGTCATAGAACCCTTGGATATCTTCCACATGTTCTGTCCAAAAGTGGTGACGTAGCCAGCATCATCAAGTAAACCTGTGCTGATCAAGCTCTTTGTAATTGCGGGAACATGTCTCACATTCTTCAGCGTGAAAGAAGAGCCATTCTGAAACTTCAATTGAACATCTCCAACACCTAAGATCTCACATGTCTGCCCATTGCCTAGCCGAACATGATCTTTAGTGGTCACATAAGAGGTAAACCACTCCTTGTTTGGAGACACATGAAGTGATGTCCCTGAGTCTATAATCCAGTCACTCAGTGCATTTCCATCAGATGCTGTAAGAAGAGCTGAGTCCATTGTATTCTTCAAGAAGTAGATGTCTCCTGACACTAGGCTGTCATCGTCTGCAACAGTGTTTGTCACATTTATTTCTTGAATCTTCACTGAGGACTTGTTCTTCTCACCATGGTCTTCAGCTTTCTCTTTGCCTTTTTCTGCTTTCCATTCTCTGCATTCTCTTTTCATGTGACCCTTCTTGCCACAATGGTAGCATTCTATGTCACTCTTGCCTTTAGCACTGCGGGACTTGCTACGAGACTGATTCCTCTTTCCGCCTTTGTACTTTTCTTTGGTCCTTCCCTTGACAACTAAGGCTGTTCCTTTGCCTTTGTCCATTGTCTTTCTATTGGTTTCTTCAGTAAGCAGACTTCCTTCTACACCTGCTATGTTCAAACCATCTGGTGGTGCAGAATTACTCAAAGCTGTGCGAAAAGTGTCCCAACTTTCCGGCAATGTGATCAACAGGAACATAGCTCTAACAGGTTCATCAAACTTGACACCTTGAGCTGACAACTGACTATAGATTGTGTTGAATTCATTCAGATGATTGGACATAGGTGTCCCTTCTTTCATCTTCAAGTCAACAAGCTTCTTAAGCCAGTATACCTGTGAAGCTGCACTCTGCTTCTCATAAAGATCACTCAGCTTTAACCATGCTTGATAAGCCGACATCTCGTCTGCTACATTGAAGTAAACGCTTTTTGCCAAAGTCAGCATAATGGTAAAAAGTGCCAATTCATCCATTTCGCTCCATTCATCTTCGTCCATATCTTCTAGTTTTATCCCCTTGAGCTTTATAGGTTTTATCTGCTTCTTTTGTACCAACACGTGCCAAATCTGCTTCTTCCACAATGGGAAATTGGTTCCATCCAGCTTCTTGATATTGTAAAGAGCAGTGTCCTGTGATCCAGCCATAGCTACGCTTCACAGTAGTTTACTTTCCTGGGGAAACTTCGACAGAGTTTCCCCTGTAAACTGACCTCTGAACCAATATCAACCTGTCAAATGAACCAAGAAAGCTTCAGATTCTGCTGAAATTTTGGCAGAGTCTCCTTTGTAAAATGGCTCTGGTATACTAAAAACAGCTCAAAAAACAGCTCAAAAAACACTGTCTCTCTGACACTGTAAGCTGTGGGTAAACCTGTCCTGCACCTGTACTGTCTCTGACTGTCCTGTCACTGTCCTGTAAGCATAGACTGCGACAATGCCTCAACGGCAGTAAAGCAAAGATGCAATCCCAACTGTCTAACTCACAGTCAATACATCCTAGCTGCCTATCTAAGGGTGCTCGAGGGATCGCTCCAAGACTTGTATCACCGAAAGGATCTCAACATTCGAGAATCCCCCAGCTCAATAAAATCTCACTCGACCCTCAACAAAAGCTGCAGTAAATCTGACAGTACATAGACTTCCCACAAAGTCATACATCCACAAATTTCCCACTATATGCTGTAACCGCTGCGGCGGTTGTTTGCTGCGTGACTCACAGCCTGCAAACCCTCAACAGACATACATCATCTCTGACAATACATCCCATGTGGAAGTACTTGCAATGTCAGGATGAAATCTTGAATATCAAGCAGCAAACACAAGCTACCTGATGAACTAGTGGATGTCGCCTACAGTCTGTGTGTAGATGCGCCCGTGTCGTATGTGACACGCCTCCAAGAACTGTGAGCCGTCCTTCGATGTGGAGATAGCCACAAATCAACACTCTGGGAGTGTCGATATCCTCAGCACCTGCAATCGTAGGCCGAAAACCCCAAATTTGCAGAGTCGAATCTGCACCCGTCTTGACCACATAGTCGAAAATGGCCTGCGCAGAACTTTGTCGAAGCCGAACGATGACCGAGATGACCTCAGAATGAAATTCTGAGCACACCAAGCCCTACGAGTTTTCCCACAAGATTTGGGACCGTGTTTTTGCCTGTCGAATTTCACTCCAATTTGAGATGGTGACTCTAGCCTCTTGCAGTGCTGCCTCGAGCCTCAATCTGAGCTCTGATACCACTTGAAGGAGTACGAGCGGAAGTGCGACGTGAGAGAGAGTGCGAGAAGAAGAGCACGACGATATGGTGAACTCGCTCTACTGTAATGTGTAGAGCATAGTGAGTTCTTATTAGGTTTTTACAAAAGAATATGTGTACATACCTGGCGGCCCGCCCACTTACCTAGGCGACCACATTGGGCTTTATACCCCAACATAGGTAATTGCATCTCGAGAGATGCCCTGGCTTTGCATCTGTTGAAAACAGCACGAGGCTTTTGCCCATCTTAGCAACTTCCAAATTGCCAGATTCCTTCAAGAAGCAAGCATAGGTGATTGCATCTAAAGAGATGCACTCTCTTTAGCCCCTCAAGAACTCATTGTGCTTTGTGAAGATGGCTTTCCACAACCATGTCATTTGTACCTAGCAATCAATGTACTTGAGAAAAGTGCAATCAATAGAAAAAGCGCATCCAGGACTTTTTGGAGTGCCGTGAGGGCACCACATGGGCATGCATATTAGGCAAAACACCGTTGGGCATGATGATCTTCTCCAACAACCCGCAGCTAGCAATTTCATCATCATGAATTGTCAAACCCATGTGAAGGTCTTGCATAAGGTGACCAACTTCCAAGGTGCAAGCATGGGTGAATCCATCTGGAAGAAGACGCTTCCTTTGAAAAGCTCTCGATGCACATGAGAGTCGTTTTTGCTGGCAAGCAGAAAGGCATGGATCGCGGCTACACATCAGCTGAAAATAGTGTAGCTCCCTCTCCCCACTGATGTTAAGCACATCCCACAATCATTGCGTTTGAAGAGGTGGAATTCCGTACAAGAAGCTCCTCAAGCACTTTCTGTGCGTTCTGAAGAGCACCATATTTGGCGTATACATCTTCTGAGGCAAAGTCAAGCACAACTTCTTTCCTGTATTGCTCATTGGCCTTGCTCTTGTTGCACACATCCCACAATGAGTGCATTCCCAAGATTCAACATTCCGCATAGAAAGCTGAAAACTGCCTAGAGCTTTCTGGCCCTGCTCCTGCGATGCATATCCCACGACCAATGCATTGAACGAGACGCCATTCCCATTGTTGAATGCATTCGACAATGAAGAACATGGTCATGAACAACATGCCCATGTCGTATTGCATCTTAGAAAAATAATTCAAAGCTTCCTCACCTACCCTTGCTTCGCATATCTGGATATAAAAGCACTCCAAGGGACTTTGTACGGAGACAGGCCCTCGCTTCGCATCTGTTGAAAATAGACTAGATCTTTCTCCTGTGGGGCGAATCCTGCAATCAATGCATTCCAAGAGTCCACACTTTGGATAGCCTCGCTTTGCATCTGTTCAAAAAAGCCGAGGGCTTTTTCCCATCTCTGCATCTTCCAAAATGCGACATGCCTTCAAGATGCAAGCTTAGGTAATTGCAGCTAGAGAGACGTGCTCATTTCATATACAAAGAAGTGCTCGCTTCGCATCAGCTGAAAATACTCTAGAGCTTGCTTGCTTCGCCGATGGTCAGCGCAACCCACAACCAATGCATTCCAAGAGTCAACATTCCTGTTAGGAAGCTGAAAACGGCCTGAGCTTTCGCATCAATTGAAACTATTCTAGAGCTCGCTCGCTTCCCTCATGTTCTGCACATCTCCCAACCAGTGCCTTCCAAGAGTCAACACTCCGGATAGGAAGCTGAAAACAGCACAAGGCTTTCTCGCCCTACTCTTGCGGTGTATATCCCATGACCAGCGTATTCCAAGCGACGCCATTCCCATCAGTCAATGCACCATATTTGGCGTATACCTCTTCCAAGGCAAAGTCAAGCACAACTTCTTTCCTGTATTGCTCATTGGCCTTGCTCTTGTTGCACACATCTCACAATGAGTGCATTCCCAAGATTCAACATGAGAAAGTAGACTAGATCTTTCTCCTGTGCGGCGATCCTGCAATCAATGCATTCCAAGAGTCCACACTTTGGATAGCCTCGCTTTGCATGTGTTCAAAAAAGCCGAGGGGTTTTGCCCATCTCTGCATCTTCCAAAATGCAACATGCCTTCAAGATGCAAGCTTAGGTGATTGCAGCTAGAGAGACGTGCTCATTTCATATACAAAGAAGTGCTCCCTTCGCATCAGCTGAAAATACTCTAGAGCTTGCTTGCTTCGCTGATGGTTAGCGCATCCCACAACCAGTGCATTCCAAGAGTCAACATTCCTGTTAGGAAGCTGAAAACGGCCTGAACCTTTCGCATCAATTGAAGATATTCTAGAGCTCGCTCGCTTCCCTCATGTTCTGCACATCTCGCAACCAGTGCCTTCCAAGAGTCAACACTCCGGATAGGAAGCTGAAAACAGCACAAGGCTTTCTCTCCCTACTCTTGCGGTGTATATCCCAGGACCAGTGTATTCCAAGCGACGCCATTCCCATCAGTCAATGCACCATATTTGGCGTATACATCTTTCGAGGCAAAGTCAAGCACAACTTCTTTCCTGTATTGCTCATTGGCCTTGCTCTTGTTGAACACATCCCACAATGAGTGCATTCCCAAGATTCAACATAAGAAAATAGACTAGATCTTTCTCCTGTGGGGCGAATCCTGCAATCAATGCATTCCAAGAGTCCACACTTTGGATAGCCTCGCTTTGCATCTGTTCAAAATATCCGAGGGCTTTTGCCCATCTCTGCATCTTCCAAAATGCGACATGCCTTCAACACGCAAGCTTAGGTGATTGCAGCTAGAGAGACGTGCTCATTTCATATACAAAGGAGTGCTCGCATGGCATCAGCTGAAAATAATCTAGAGCTTGCTTGCTTCGCCGATGGTCAGCGCATCCCACAACCAGCGCATTCCAAGAGTCAACATTCCTATGAGCAAGCTGAAAACGGCTTGAGCTTTCACAACAATTGAAAATATTCTAGAGCTCGCTCGCGTCCCTCATGTTATTCACATCTCGCAACCAATGCCTTCCAAGAGTCAACGCTCCAGATAGGAAGCTGAAAACAGCACAAGGCTTCTCACCCTACTCTTGCGGTGTATATCCCATGACCAGTGTATTCCAAGCGAGGCCATTTCCATCAGTCAATGCACCATATTTGGCGTATACATCTTCCGAGGCAAAGCCAAGCACAACTTCTTTGCTGTATTGCTCATTGGCCTTGCTCTTGTTGCACAAATCCCACAATGAGTGCATTCCCAAGATTCAACATAAGAAATTAGACTAGATCTTTCTCATGTGGGGCGAATCCTGCAATCAATGCATTCCAAGAGTCCACACTTTGGATAGCCTCGCTTTGCATGTGTTCAAAAAAGCCGAGGGCTTTTGCCCATCTCTGCATCTTCCAAAATGCCACATGCCTTCAAGATGCAAGCTTAGGTGATTGCAGCTAGAGAGACGTGCTCATTTCATATACAAAGAAGTGCTCCCTTCGCATCAGCTGAAAATACTCTAGAGCTTGCTTGCTTTGCTGATGGTTAGTGCATCCCACAACCAGTGCATTCCAAGAGTCAACATTCCTGTTAGGAAGCTGAAAACGGCCTGAACATTTCGCATCAATTGAAAATATTCTAGAGCTCGCTCGCTTCCCTCATGTTCTGCACATCTCGCAACCAGTGCCTTCCAAGAGTCAATACTCCGGATAGGAAGCTGAAAACACCACAAGGATTTCTCCCCCTACTCTTGCGGTCTATATCCCATGACCAGTGTATTCCAAGCGACGCCATTCCCATCAGTCAATGCACCATATTTGGCGTATACATCTTCCGAGGCAAAGTCAAGCACAACTTCTTTCCTGTATTGTTCATTGGCCTTGCTCTTGTTGCACACATCCCACAATGAGTGCATTCCCAAGATTCAACATAAGGAAATAGACTAGATCTTTCTCCTGTGGGGCGAATCCTGCAATCAATGCATTCCAAGAGTCCACACTTTGGATAGCCTCGCTTTGCATCTGTTCAAAAAAGTCGAGGGCTTTTGCCCATCTCTGCATCTTCCAAAATGCAACATGCCTTCAACATGCAAGCTTAGGTGATTGCAGCTAGAGAGACGTGGTCGTTTCATATACAATGAAGTGCTCGCTTCGCATCAGCTAAAAATACTCTAGAGCTTGCTTGCTTCGCCGATGGTCAGCACATCCCACAACCAGCGCATTCATGGAGTCAACATTCCTATGAGCAAGCTGAAAACGGCCTGAGCTTTCGCAACAATTGAAAATATTCTAGAGCTCGCTCGCGTCCCTCATGTTCTGCACATCTCGCAACCAATGCCTTCCAAGAGTCAACGCTCCAGATAGGAAGCTGAAAACAGCACAAGGCTTCTCGCGCTACTCTTGCGGTGTATATCCCATGACCAGTGTATTCCAAGCGACGCCATTCCCATCAGTCAATGCACCATATTTGGCGTATACATCTTCCGAGGCAAAGTCAAGCACAACTTCTTTCCTATATTGCTCATTGGCCTTGCTCTTGTTGCACAAATCCCAGAATGAGTGCATTCCGAGGATTCAACATAAGAAAATAGACTAGATCTTTCTCCTGTGGGGCGAATCCTGCAATCAATGCATTCCAAGAGTCCACACTTTGGATAGCCTCGCTTTGCATCTGTTCAAAAAAGCCGAGGGCTTTTTCCCATCTCTGCATCTTCCAAAATGCAACATGCCTTCAAGATGCAAGCTTAGGTGATTGCAGCTAGAGAGACGTGCTCATTTCATATACAAAGAAGTGCTCCCTTCGCATCAGCTGAAAATACTCTAGAGCTTGCTTGCTTCGCTGATGGTTAGCGCATCCCACAACCAGTGCATTCCAAGAGTCAACATTCCTGTTAGGAAGCTGAAAACGGCCTGAACCTTTCGCATCAATTGAAGATATTCTAGAGCTCGCTCGCTTCCCTCATGTTCTGCACATCTCGCAACCAGTGCCTTCCAAGAGTCAACACTCCGGATAGGAAGCTGAAAACAGCACAAGGCTTTCTCTCCCTACTCTTGCGGTGTATATCCCAGGACCAGTGTATTCCAAGAGACGCCATTCCCATCAGTCAATGCACCATATTTGGCGTATACATCTTTCGAGGCAAAGTCAAGCACAACTTCTTTCCTGTATTGCTCATTGGCCTTGCTCTTGTTGAACACATCCCACAATGAGTGCATTCCCAAGATTCAACATAAGAAAATAGACTAGATCTTTCTCCTGTGGGGCGAATCCTGCAATCAATGCATTCCAAGAGTCCACACTTTGGATAGCCTCGCTTTGCATCTGTTCAAAATATCCGAGGGCTTTTGCCCATCTCTGCATCTTCCAAAATGCGACATGCCTTCAACACGCAAGCTTAGGTGATTGCAGCTAGAGAGACGTGCTCATTTCATATACAAAGGAGTGCTCGCATGGCATCAGCTGAAAATAATCTAGAGCTTGCTTGCTTCGCCGATGGTCAGCGCATCCCACAACCAGCGCATTCCAAGAGTCAACATTCCTATGAGCAAGCTGAAAACGGCTTGAGCTTTCACAACAATTGAAAATATTCTAGAGCTCGCTCGCGTCCCTCATGTTCTTCACATCTCGCAACCAATGCCTTCCAAGAGTCAACGCTCCAGATAGGAAGCTGAAAACAGCACAAGGCTTCTCACCCTACTCTTGCGGTGTATATCCCATGACCAGTGTATTCCAAGCGAGGCCATTTCCATCAGTCAATGCACCATATTTGGCGTATACATCTTCCGAGGCAAAGCCAAGCACAACTTCTTTGCTGTATTGCTCATTGGCCTTGCTCTTGTTGCACAAATCCCACAATGAGTGCATTCCCAAGATTCAACATAAGAAATTAGACTAGATCTTTCTCATGTGGGGCGAATCCTGCAATCAATGCATTCCAAGAGTCCACACTTTGGATAGCCTCGCTTTGCATGTGTTCAAAAAAGCCGAGGGCTTTTGCCCATCTCTGCATCTTCCAAAATGCCACATGCCTTCAAGATGCAAGCTTAGGTGATTGCAGCTAGAGAGACGTGCTCATTTCATATACAAAGAAGTGCTCCCTTCGCATCAGCTGAAAATACTCTAGAGCTTGCTTGCTTTGCTGATGGTTAGTGCATCCCACAACCAGTGCATTCCAAGAGTCAACATTCCTGTTAGGAAGCTGAAAACGGCCTGAACATTTCGCATCAATTGAAAATATTCTAGAGCTCGCTCGCTTCCCTCATGTTCTGCACATCTCGCAACCAGTGCCTTCCAAGAGTCAATACTCCGGATAGGAAGCTGAAAACACCACAAGGATTTCTCCCCCTACTCTTGCGGTCTATATCCCATGACCAGTGTATTCCAAGCGACGCCATTCCCATCAGTCAATGCACCATATTTGGCGTATACATCTTCCGAGGCAAAGTCAAGCACAACTTCTTTCCTGTATTGTTCATTGGCCTTGCTCTTGTTGCACACATCCCACAATGAGTGCATTCCCAAGATTCAACATAAGGAAATAGACTAGATCTTTCTCCTGTGGGGCGAATCCTGCAATCAATGCATTCCAAGAGTCCACACTTTGGATAGCCTCGCTTTGCATCTGTTCAAAAAAGTCGAGGGCTTTTGCCCATCTCTGCATCTTCCAAAATGCAACATGCCTTCAACATGCAAGCTTAGGTGATTGCAGCTAGAGAGACGTGGTCGTTTCATATACAATGAAGTGCTCGCTTCGCATCAGCTAAAAATACTCTAGAGCTTGCTTGCTTCGCCGATGGTCAGCACATCCCACAACCAGCGCATTCATGGAGTCAACATTCCTATGAGCAAGCTGAAAACGGCCTGAGCTTTCGCAACAATTGAAAATATTCTAGAGCTCGCTCGCGTCCCTCATGTTCTGCACATCTCGCAACCAATGCCTTCCAAGAGTCAACGCTCCAGATAGGAAGCTGAAAACAGCACAAGGCTTCTCGCGCTACTCTTGCGGTGTATATCCCATGACCAGTGTATTCCAAGCGACGCCATTCCCATCAGTCAATGCACCATATTTGGCGTATACATCTTCCGAGGCAAAGTCAAGCACAACTTCTTTTCTATATTGCTCATTGGCCTTGCTCTTGTTGCACAAATCCCAGAATGAGTGCATTCCCAGGATTCAACATAAGAAAATAGACTAGATCTTTCTCCTGTGGGGCGAATCCTACAATCAATGCATTCCAAGAGTCCACACTTTGGATAGCCTCGCTTTGCATCTGTTCAAAAAAGCCGAGGGCTTTTGCCTATCTCTGCATCTTCCAAAATGCGACATGCCTTCAACATGCAAGCTTAGGTGATTGCAGCTAGAGAGACGTGCTCCTTTCATATACAAAGGAGTGCTCGCTTCGCATCAGCTTAAAATACTCTAGAGCATGCTTGCTTCGCCGATGGTCAGCGCCTCCCACAACCAGCAATTCCAAGAGTCAACATTCCTGTTAGGAAGCTGAAAATGGCCTCAGCTTTCGCATCATTTGAAAATATTCTAGAGCTCGCTCACTTCCATCATGTTCTGCACATCTCGCAACCAGTGCCTTCCAAGAGTCAATACTCCGGATAGGAAGCTGAAAACACCACAAGGATTTCTCCCCCTACTCTTGCGGTCTATATCCCATGACCAATGTATTCCAAGAGACGCCATTCCCATCAGTCAATGCACCATATTTGGCGTATACATCTTTCGAGGCAAAGTCAAGCACAACTTTCCTGTATTGCACATTGGCCTTGCTCTTGTTGCACACATCCCACAATGAGTGCATTCCCAAGATTCAACATAAGAAAATAGACTATATCTTTCTCCTGTGGGGCGAATCCTGCAATCAATGCATTCCAAGAGTCCACAGTTTGGATAGCCTTGCTTTGCATCTGTTCAAAATATCCGAGGGCTTTTGCCCATCTCTGCTTCTTCCAAAATGCAACATGCCTTCAACATGCAAGCTTAGGTGATTGCAGCTAGAGAGACGTGCTCATTTCATATACAACGAAGTGCTCGCTTCGCATCAGCTGAAAATACTCTAGAGCTTGCTTGCTTTGCCGATGGTTAGCGCATCCCACAACCAGTGCATTCCAAGAGTCAACATTCCTATTAGGAAGCTGAAAACGGCCTGAAGCTTTCGCATCAATTGAAAATATTCTAGAGCTCGCTCGGTTCCCTCATGTTCTGCACATCTCGCAACCCGTGCCTTCCAAGAGTCAACACTCCGAATAGGAAGCTAAAAACAGCACAAGGCTTTCTCGCCCTACTTAGGTGATTGCAGCTAGAGAGACGTGCTCGTTTAGGTGATTGCAGCTAGGTTCAGGCCTTCAACATGCAAGCTTAGGTGATTGCAGCTAGAGAGACGTGCTCGTTTCATATACAAAGTAGTGCTCGCTTTGCATCAGCTGAAAATACTCTAGAGCTTGCTTGCTTCGCCGATGGTTAGCGCATCGCACAACCAGCGCATTCTAAGAGTCAACATTCCTATTAGCAAGCTGAAAACGGCCTGAGATTTCGCATCAATTGAAAATATTCTAGAGCTCGCTCGCTTTTATCATGTTCTGCACATCTCGCAACCAATGCCTTACAAGAGTCAACGCTCCAGATAGGAAGCTGTAAACAGCACAAGGCTTTCTCCCCCTAATCTTGCGGAGTATATCCCATGACCAGTGTTTTCCAAGAGACGACATTCCCATTAGTCAATGCACCATATTTGGCGTATAAATCTTCCGAGGCAAAGTCAAGCACAACTTCTTTGCTGTATTGCTCATTGGCCTTGCTCTTGTTGCACACATCTCACATCAACATAAGAAAATAGACTAGATCTTTCTCCTGTGGGGCGAATCCTGCAATCAATGCATTCCAAGAGTCCACACTTTGGATAGCCTCGCTTTGCATCTGTTCAAAAAAGCCGAGGGCTTTTGCCCATCTCTGCATCTTTCAAAATGCGACATGCCAAGCTTAGGTGATTGCAGCTAGAGAGACGTGCTCATTTCATATACAAAGAAGTGCTCGCTTCACATAAGCTGAAAATACTCTAGAGCTTGCTTGCTTCGCCGATGGTTAGCGCATCCCACAACCAGCGCATTCCAAGAGTCAACATTCGTGTTAGGAAGTTGAAAACGGCATAAACCTTTTGCATCAATTGAAAATATTCTATAGCTCGCTCGCTTCCATCATGTTCTGTACATCTCGCAACCAGTGCCTTCCAAGAGTCAACAGTCCGGATAGGAAGCTGAAAACAGCACAAGGCTTTCTCGCCCTACTCTTGCGGTGTATATCCCATTACCAATGTATTCCAAGCGATGCCATTCCCATCAGTCAATGCACCATATTTGGCATATATATCTTCCGAGCCAAAGGCAAGCACAACTTCTTTCCTGTATTGTTCATTGGCCTTGCTCTTGTTGCACACATCCCACAATGAGTGCATTCCCAAGATTCAACATAAAGAAATAGACTAGATCTTTCTCCTGTGGGGCGAATCCTGCAATCAATGCATTCCAAGAGTCCACACTTTGGATAGCCTCGCTTTGCATCTGTTCAAAAAAGCCGAGGGCTTTTGCCCATTTCTACATCTTCCAAAATGCAACATGCCTTCAACATGCAAGCTTAGGTGATTGAAGCTAGAGAGACGTGCTCGTTTCATATACAAAGAAGTGTGTGCTTTGCATCAGCTGAAAATACTCTAGAGCTTGCTTGCTTCGTTGATCGCCAGCGCATCCCACAACCAGCGCATTCCAAGAGTCAACATTCCTATGAGCAAGCTGAAAACGGCCTGAGCTTTCGCATCAATTGAAAATATTCTAGAGCTCGCTCGCTTCCCTCATGTTCTGCACATCTCGCAACCAATGCCTTCCAAGAGTCAACGCTCGAGATAGGAAGCTGAAAACAGCACAAGGCTTCTCGCGCTACTCTTGCGGTGTATATCCCATGACCAGTGTATTCCAAGCGACGCCATTCCCATCAGTCAATGCACCATATTTGGCGTATACATCTTCCGAGGCAAAGTCAAGCACAACTTCTTTCCTGTATTGCTCATTGGCCTTGCTGTTGTTGCACAAATCCCAGAATGAGTGCATTCCCAAGATTCAACATAAGAAAACAGACTAGATCTTTCTCCTGTGGGGCGAATCCTGCAATCAATGCATTCCAAGAGTCCACACTTTGGATAGCCTCGCTTTGCATCTGTTCAAAAAAGCCGAGGGCTTTTGCCCATCTCTGCATCTTCGAAAATGCAACACGCCTTCAACATGCAAGCTTAGGTGATTGCAGCTAGAGAGACGTGCTCGTTTCATATACAAAGAAGTGCTTGCTTTGCATCAGCTGAAAATACTCTAGAGCTTGCTAGCTTAGCCGATGGTCAGCGCATCGCACAACCAGCGCATTCTTAGAGTCAACATTCCTATTAGCAAGCTGAAAACGGCCTGAGATTTCGCATGAATTGAAAATATTCTAGAGCTCGTTCGCTTTTATCATGTTCTGCACATCTCGCAACCAATGCCTTACAAGAGTCAACGCTCCAGATAGGAAGCTGAAAACAGCACAAGGCTTTCTCCCCCTACTCTTGCGGTGTATATCCCATGACCAGTGTATTCCAAGAGACGCCATTCCCATCAGTCAATGCACAATATTTGGCGTATAAATCTTCCTAGGCAAAGTCAAGCATAACTTCTTTCCTGTATTGCTCATTGGCCTTGCTCTTGTTGCACACATCCCACAATGAGTGCATTCCCAAGATTCAACATAAGAAAATAGACTAGATCTTTCTCCTGTGGGGCGAATCCTGCAATCAATGCATTCCAAGAGTTCACACTTTGGATAGCCTCGCTTTGCATCTGTTTAAAAAAGCCGAGGGATTTTGCCCATCTCTGCATCTTCCAAAATGCGACATGCCTTCAAGATGCAAGCTTAGGTGATTGCAGCTAGAGAGACGTGCTCATTTCATATACAAAGAAGTGCTCGCTTCGCATAAGCTCAAAATACTCTAGAGCTTGCTTGCTTCGCTGATGGTTAGCGCATCCCACAATCAGTGCATTCCAAGAGTCAACATTCCTGTTATGAAGCTGAAAACGGCCTGAACCTTTCGCATCAATTGAAAATATTCTAGAGCTCGCTCGCTTCCCTCACGTTCTGCACATCTCGCAACCAGTGCCTTTCAATAGTCAACACTCCGGATAGGAAGCTGAAAACAGCACAAGGCTTTCTTGCCCTACCCTTGCGTTGTATATCCCATGACCAGTGTATTCCAAGCGACGCCATTCCCATAAGTCAATGCACCATATTTGGCGTATACATCTTCCGAGGCAAAGTCAAGCACAACTTCTTTCCTGTATTGTTCATTGGCCTTGCTCTTGTTGCACACATCCCACAATGAGTGCATTCCCAAGATTCAACATAAGGAAATAGACTAGATCTTTCTCCTGTGGGGCGAATCCTGCAATCAATGCATTCCAAGAGTCCACACTTTGGATAGCCTCGCTTTGCATCTGTTCAAAATATCCGAGGGCTTTTGCCCATCTCTGCATCTTCCAAAAGGCCACATGCCTTCAACATGCAAGATTAGGTGATTGCAGCTAGAGAGACGTGCTCGTTTCATATACAAAGAAGTGCTCGCTTCGCATCAGTTGAAAATACTCTAGAGCTTGCTTGCTTCGCCGATGGTCAGCGCATCCCACAACCAGCGCATTCCAAGAGTCAACATTCCTATTAGCAAGCTGAAAACGGCCTGAGCTTTCGCATCAATTTAAAATATTCTAGAGCTCGCTCGCTTCCCTCATGTTCTGCACATCTCACAACCAATGCCTTCCAAGAGTCAACACTCTGGATAGGAAGCTAAAAACAGCACAAGGCTTTCTCGCCCTACTCTTGCGGTGTATATCCCATGACCAGTGTATTCCAAGCAACGCCATTCGCATCAGTCAATGCACCATATTTGGCGTATACATCTTCCGAGGCAAAGTCAAGCACAACTTCTTTCCTGTATTGCTCATTGGCCTTGCTCTTGTTGCACAAATCCTACAATGAGTGCATTCCCAAGATTCAACATAAGAAAATAGACTAGATCTTTCTCCTGTGGGGCCAATCTTGCAATCAATGCATTCCAAGAGTCCACACTTTGGATAGCCTCGCTTTGCATCTGTTCAAAAAAGCCGAGGGCTTTTGCCTATCTCTGCATCTTCCAAAATGCAACATGCCTTCAACATGCAAGCTTACGTGATTGCAGCTAGAGAGACGTGCTCATTTCATATACAAAGGAGTGCTCGCTTCGCATCAGTTGAAAATACTCTAGAGCTTGCTTGCTTCGCCGATGGTCAGCGCCTCCCACAACCAGCGCATTCCAAGAGTCAACATTCCTGTTAGGAAGCTGAAAACAGCCTGAGCTTTCGCATCATTTGAAAATATTCTAGAGCTCGCTTGCTTCCCTAATGTTTTGCACATCTCGCAACCAGACCCTTCCAAGAGTCAATACTCCGGATAGGAAGCTGAAAACACCACAAGGATTTCTCCCCCTACTCTTGCGGTCTATATCCCATGACCAGTGTATTCCAAGAGACGCCATTCCCATCAGTCAATGCACCATATTTGGCGTATACATCTTTCGAGGCAAAGTCAAGCACAACTTTCCTGTATTGCTCATTGGCTTGCTCTTGTTGCACACATCCCACAATGAGTGCATTCCCAAGATTCTACATAAGAAAATAGACTAGATCTTTCTCCTGTGGGGCGAATCCTGCAATCAATGCATTCCAAGAGTCCACACTTTGGATAGCCTCGCTTTGCATCTGTTCAAAAAAGTCGAGGGCTTTTGCCCATCTTTGCTTCTTCCAAAATGCAACATGCCTTCAACATGCAAGCTTAGGTGATTGCAGCTAGAGAGACGTGCTCATTTCATATACAACGAAGTGATCGCTTCGCATGAGCTGAAAATACTCTAGAGCTTGCTTGCTTCGCCGATGGTTAGCGCATCCCACAACCAATGCATTGCAAGAGTCAACATTCCTGTTAGGAAGCTGAAAACGGCCTTAACCTTTCGCATCAATTGAAAATATTCTATAGCTCGCTCGCTTCCCTCATGTTCTACACATCTCGCAACCAGTGCCTTCCAAGAGTCAACAGTCCAGATAGGAAGCTAAAAACAACACAAGGCTTTCTCGCCCTACTCTTGCGGTGTATATCCCATTCCCAGTGTATTCCAAGCGACGCCATTCCCATCAGTCAATGCACCATATTTGGCATATATATCTTCCAAGGCAAAGTCAAGCACAACTTCTTTCCTGTATTGCTCATTGGCCTTGCTCTTGTTGCACACATCCCACAATGAGTGCATTCCCAAGATTCAACATAAGAAAACAGACTAGATCTTTCTCCTGTGGGGCGAATCCTGCAATCAATGCATTCTAAGAGTCCACACTTTGGATAGCCTCGCTTTGCATCTGCTCAAAAAAGCTGAGGGCTTTTTCCCATCTCTGCATCTTCCAAAATGCGACATGCCTTCAACATGCAAGCTTAGGTGATTGCAGCTAGAGAGATGTGCTCATTTCATATACAAAGGAGTGCTCGCTTCGAATCAGCTGAAAATACTCTAGAGCTTGCTTGCTTTGCCGATGGTCAGCGCCTCCCACAACCAGCACATTCCAAGAGTCAACATTCCTGTTAGGAAGCTGAAAACGGCCTGAGCTTTCGTATCATTTGAAAATATTCTAGAGCTCGCTTGCTTCCCTAATGTTCTGCACATCTCGCAACCAATGCCTTCCAAGAGTCAATACTCCGGATAGGAAGCTGAAAACACCACAAGGATTTCTCCCCCTACTCTTGCGGTCTATATCCCATGACCAGTGTATTCCAGGAGACGCCATTCCCATCAGTCAATGCACCATATTTGGCGTATACATCTTTCGAGGCAAAGTCAAGGACAACTTTCCTGTATTGCTCATTGGCCTTGCTCTTGTTGCACACATCCCACAATGAGTGCATTCCCAAGATTCTACATAAGAAAATAGACTATATCTTTCTCCTGTGGGGCGAATCCTGCAATCAATGTATTCCAAGAGTCCACAGTTTGGATAGCCTCGCTTTGCATCTGTTCAAAATATCCGAGGGCTTTTGCCCATCTCTGCTTGTTCCAAAATGCAACATGCCTTCAACATGCAAGCTTAGGTGATTGCAGCTAGAGAGACGTGCTCATTTCATATACAACGAAGTGCTCGCTTCGCATCAGCTGAAAATACTCTAGAGCTTGCTTGCTTCGCCGATGGTTAGCGCATCCCACAACCAGTGCATTCCAAGAGTCAACATTCCTGTTAGGAAGCTGAAAACGGCCTGAAGCTTTCGCATCAATTGAAAGTATTCTAGAGCTCGCTCGCTTCCCTCATGTTCTGCACATCTCGCAAGCCGTGCCTTCCAAGAGTCAACACTCTAGATAGGAAGCTGAAAACAGCACAAGGCTTTCTCGCCCTACTTAGGTGATTAGGTGATTGCAGCTAGAGAGACGTGCTCGTTTAGGTGATTGCAGCTAGGTTCAGGCCTTCAACATGCAAGCTTAGGTGATTGCAGCTAGAGAGACGTGGTCGTTTCATATACAAAGAAGTGCTCACTTTGCATCAGCTGAAAATACTCTAGAGCTTGCTTGCTTCGCCGATGGTCAGCGCATCGCACAACCAGCGCATTCTAAGAGTCAACATTCCTATGAGCAAGCTGAAAACGGCCTGAGATTTCGCATCAATTGAAAATATTCTAGAGCTCGCTCGCTTTTATCATGTTCTGCACATCTCGCAACCAATGCCTTACAAGAGTCAACGCTCCAGATAGGAAGCTGTAAACAGCACAAGGCTTTCTCCCCCTAATCTTGCGGAGTATATCCCATGACCAGTGTTTTCCAAGAGACGCCATTCCCATTAGTCAATGCACCATATTTGGCGTATAAATCTTCCGAGGCAAAGTCAAGCACAACTTCTTTGCTGTATTGCTCATTGGCCTTGCTCTTGTTGCACACATCTCACATCAACATAAGAAAATAGACTAGATCTTTCTCCTGTGGGGCGAATCCTGCAATCAATGCATTCCAAGAGTCCACACTTTGGATAGCCTCGCTTTGCATCTGTTCAAAAAAGCCGAGGGCTTTTGCCCATCTCTGCATCTTTCAAAATGCGACATGCCTTCAACATGCAAGCTTAGGTGATTGCAGTTAGAGAGACGTGCTCATTTCATATACAAAGAAGTGCTCGCTTCGCATAAGCTGAAAATACTCTAGAGCTTACTTGCTTCGCCGATGGTTAGCGCATCCCACAACCAGTGCATTCCAAGAGTCAACATTCCTGTTAGGAAGCTAAAAACGGCCTGAACCTTTTGCATCAATTGAAAATATTCTATAGCTCGCTCGCTTCCCTCATGTTCTACACATCTCTCAACCAGTGCCTTCCAAGAGTCAACAGTCCGGATAGGAAGCTGAAAACAGCACAAGGCTTTCTCGCCCTACTCTTGCGGTGTATATCCCATTACCAGTGTATTCCAAGCGACGCCATTCCCATCAGTCAATGCACCATATTTGACATATATATCTTCCAAGGCAAAGTCAAGCACAACTTCTTTCCTGTATTGTTCATTGGCCTTGCTCTTGTTGCACACATCCCACAATGAGTGCATTCCCAAGATTCAACATAAGAAAACAGACTAGATCTTTCTCCTGTGGGGCGAATCCTGCAATCAATGCATTCCAAGAGTCCACACTTTGGATAGCCTCGCTTTGCATGTGTTCAAAAAAGCAGAGGGCTTTTGCCCATCTCTGCATCTTCCAAAATGCAACATGCCTTCAACATGCAAGCTTAGGTGATTGCAGCTAGAGAGACGTGCTCGTTTCATATACAAAGAAGTGTGTGCTTTGCATCAGCTGAAAATACTCTAGAGCTTGCTTGCTTCGTTGATCGCCAGCGCATCCCATAACCAGCGCATTCCAAGAGTCAACATTCCTATTAGCAAGCTTAAAACGGCCTGAGCTTTCGCATCAATTGAAAATATTCTAGAGCTCGCTCGCTTCCCTCATGTTCTGCACATCTTGCAACCAATGCCTTCCAAGAGTCAACGCTCCAGATAGGAAGCTGAAAACAGCACAAGGTTTCTCGCGCTACTCTTGCGGTGTATATCCCATGACCAGTGTATTCCAAGCGACGCCATTCCCATCAGTCAATGCACCATATTTGGTGTATACATCTTCCGAGGCAAAGTCAAGCACAACTTCCTTCCTGTAGTGCTCATTGGCCTTGCTCTTGTTGCACAAATCCCAGAATGAGTGCATTCCCAAGATTCAACATAAGAAAATAGACTAGATCTTGCTCCTGTGGGGCGAATCCTGCAATCAATGCATTCCAAGAGTCCACACTTTGGACAGCCTCGCTTTGCATCTGTTCAAAAAAGCCGAGGGCTTTTGCCCATCTCTGCATCTTCCAAAATGCGACATGCCTTCAAAATGCAAGCTTAGGTGATTGAAGCTAGAGAGACATGCTCATTTCATATACAAAGGAGTGCTCGCTTCGCATCAGCTGAAAATACTCTAGAGCTTGCTTGCTTCGCCGATCGCCAGCGCCTCCCACAACCAGCGCATTCCAAGAGGCAACATTCCTGTTAGGAAGCTGAAAACGGCCTGAGCTTTCGCATCATTTGAAAATATTCTAGAGCTCGCTCGCTTCCCTCATGTTCTGCACATCTCGCAACTAGTGCCTTCCAAGGAAGCTGAAAACAGCACAAGGCTATCTCGCCCTACTCTTGTGGTGTATATCCCATGACCAGTGTATTTCAAGCGACACCATTTTCCCATCAGTCTTTTCAGTCTGTTCTTTTCTATTGGCACGTGGGTGCCCATCTTGTGACAGCGAGGGAGGCTTTTGCCCATCTTAGCATCCTCCAAATTGCCACATGCCTTCAAGATGCAAGCAGAGGTGATTGCATCTACAGAGATGCGCTTGCAGAACACCATGGAGAAATCATCACTTTTTTGAAAAACAACACATTTGACAAGAATATCGACCAAGATTGTGCCAAGCATGACATGTTTTTTAATTAGACTCTAGCCAACAATAATAGGCTGATTCTATGTGCTCATATCAACCTGTTGTGTAGAGCAACATGTCTTCAAGATGCATGTGTAGGTGATTGCATCCAGAGAGGGGTCCTCGCTTCGCATCTACCGAAAACAGACTAGAGCTTTTCCTTGTTGGGGGAATCTTGCAATCAGTGCATTCCAAGAGTCCACACTCCGGTTAGCCTTGCTTTGCATGTGTTCAAAACAGCCCAGGGATTTTGCCCATCTTTGCATCTTCAAAATTTCAACATGCCTTCAAGATGCAAGCATAGGTGATTGCATCTGGAGAGACGTGCTCGTTTCATATACAAAGATGTGCTCATTTTGCATCAACTGAAAATACTCCATAGCTTGCTAGCTTCCCTGATGTTCGATGCATGCCACAAACACTGCATTCCAAGAGTCAATACTCTTGATAGGAAGCTGAAAACAGCCTAAAGCTTTCGCATCAGCTGCAAATTCTAGTGCTTGCTCGCTTCCCTGATATTCGACAAAAGAAGGCCGATTCGAATATGCCGATGAGGCAAACAGTGACATTGTCGACCTTCTACTGCTGGAATGAATAGGGAGGAGCTTGGCCTACAATCTCTATGCTACTGAAGAATGCTCTCTCTCTTTCTCTCTCTCTCTCTCTCTCTCTCTCTCTCTCTCTCTCTCTCTCTCTCTCTCTCTCTCTCTCTCTCTCAAACACTGGCCAGAGACAAACCTGCAGACAAAGCTCCGAGCTGCTTCTGGAACTTGCGAACTGCTTGTGGAGAAGATCGAATTGCTGCTGAGAGCCTTCTCTCTCACTCTCAAACCAGTGGCCTAAGAAAAACCTGCAGACAAAGCTCCGAGCTGCTTCTAGAAACCTGCGAACTGCTCATGGAGAAGACCGAATTGCTGCTTAGAGTTGGGAGTTGGCAGATTTTGACGGCGTAGTTCTTTTTAGAGCTTTCAATCGCAGTGGTTTTTTTAATAAAAGAGCATCCACGTGGGTTACTGAGAGGCCACGGATCTAAAATTGCTTCTTATGCTAACGAAGTAAAGAAAAGTTACTTGCCCAATGGGATTGGTCCTAGACCATCCACAAGCAAAGTTGTAGGAAAATCTGCAAAGATAAGCCTAGCAACCTCATGACACGGCACATCATCTTTGCTATATAGAAAAGTTACTTACCCAATGGATTGGTCCTAGACCATCCACAAGCAAACTTGTAGGAAAATCTGCAAAGATAAGCCTAGCAACCTCATGACACGGCACACCATCTTTGCTATATAGATGTATTCTGTGTTGCAAAAAATTGGTTGAGGCTACAAGAAAACCAAACATGAATCATGTTCAAAATCATAGAACAATGCAAGAAGAAAATACAAATAAGTAAGCATTATGGAAATCTACCTATCAAGGGCAATCTTATCAATTTGTGATATATCCACAAGCAAAACATCTATAATGGTTTGGTAATGGAAGCCTGCAAGCATTCTCCAAATTAGCTTTGAATTAGAAAATACGGAAGACAAATTTGCTAACAATTTTCTTAAATTTACCAACAAATTGTGTGATTGGTCTTCTCTCCCAAGCTCTCGCCCAAGTGAAGACTCTGCAACAAATGAAGTAGTGTGCACCAATGTGGATGTAATGGGCACATTAGAAGAGGGTGCCATATGGAATATAGTGGTTGCCAAAGAGGACATACCGGGATTGGTAGATGGCACAATGGGAGGTATTGAAGAAGGAGTGGGTATCCTTGATGTACTTGGAGGCTCCATTTTCCCTTTACCCTTCTTGAGTTCATTGCTTGCTAGTGGAGTACCTTTAGAGCCACTCTCAACGGTGTTTTGAGTAACTCCATGAGAAACGGGAGGGACAGACTCTTCTTGTGTCTCCTCTAAGTACTCATCATTCTCATGTCAAAAGAAAAGAGCCACAATTGTTAAGGTACTTACTCTTTCGTAATTCAAACTCTTGCTTTGGAATAACTCCTAGTGGATAATCAAACCACCAAGGACAAACATTGGCTTCCCATGTTGTCAAATTCCTTTCAATCAAAGAGGGAGAGAACATTGTATTCTCATCACGCACATTGATCCACTCTCTAGTGAATAATGGGGCTTCATTCAATTCTTGCGCCTCAACGCATTGCGTAACCCATCTACACAATTTTTAGAGCATCATCCACTTTGAAAATCACATACACTCAATGGTATAATAAATGACATGTATCTAAAAAAAAACACCAGAGTTTCCTTTGTATGGAGAACACTTTTTCAAAATAAACCATAAACCCTATCTTGGGCTCCCACAAGGGATTTAAGTGTTTTCAACATAGACATTATACACGCGCGTAATGTGAAAAAAACCATGCACCCCATATTGGACTTTCACAGGGAATTTAAGGATTTTTGGTAAAGAAAAAATGATATTTCATCATTCTCAAAATGACCCACTGTCTCACTGAACTAAGGGGAAAAAATGAAATGCTTTTTTTTTGCAAAGAGTGCAAAAGTGGAAGATGCAAACTTGTATTACTCTCTTAGCCGACAACACAAGATAAATAAAAGCCTACATAATAGTGACAATAAAAAAACACACTCAACTTGATCTTGTGTAAATTAAAACATGTTGATAGCCGTTTTTTGGCTCTCCGTAATTGCCATAGTGAGCTACCTCACCCTACCAAAATCACCCAACCAACTGTGTCTATCTTCACCCTTTCACTGTACATAGGGCGTGTGTGAGTTAGGGGACTTTTCCTATATCTCTTAAAAAACCCTCACTTAGCTAGTCACTAGGCTAGTTGAGCAAAAAAAAAAAAGCTAAAATATATTGTGGCCCTTTTGTGTATAATTATTCGATTTTATATAGGGCATAAATATAGGGATTTTTTATTATAATTTTTTGGTATTTATTTAAATATATACCTAGGTGTGTGTTATTTACCCGAGTATTCTATATTGTACATTTACTCACCATTACCATGATCTTTCTTACTATGTATTCTATAAAAAATCATTTCATGCAAGCTTCTCTTATTTTTGGTGTGAATCCACTCCCAGAAAAAACCTCAAAAATACCTTTCACCATCAGTCATTGCCTTTCACTAAATTCTTATTTCCTACAGGTATTATTTCTTACCTCTCGTGTAAATAAATATACATCAATAAAAATAAATGAGGGTCCTCCACATTTGCTTCCTTATAGAGTTATATATTTATTTTTTATATATATAGCCCACACTATTTTAAATTTCATGAATTGTTTATATATACTAACCTGTTTTTTATCCATATTATGTTTATGCATAATCCATAACCATGCATATTTTTAAACCCCTAAGAATCTATAAGGGCATGCTCTCATGCAAGGAGGGACTCACCTTTGAAACCTTATGCATATTCAACAAAAGGGGGGCCATTGAAGACTTTTTTGTGAAGACAACATTTTGGTGGGATTTTTTTATATCTATCTCCACTCCAAATTTGAAGCGGTGATTCAAAAACAAAATGTGGACCAAGAGCTGAGTAATCACCTCAAACATTTTGTAATTTTTGGAGCTACCACCGGTGAGATATAATTTTTTTAGTGGACCCCAGTTTGCCCCCTTTTATCACAAGTAGCCCATAGTCTTCTCTCACCTCCTTTCACACACACACACACACACACACACACACACACACACACACACACACACACATACTCATTTCTCTCTATTCCTCACTCAAACCTGCAACATCTATGGTTTTCTCTCACCCTCTTCACCATTAGCCTCCCTTCTCACACCCGGCCCATAGCTCTCTTTTGAAGCTCTGCCTACATCCACCATCTCTATATCTCCTCTATTACTCCCATATTACAATTTTATTCTACCCTTTCAAGAATGCATAAAAAATTAACAACTTAACCATTTTTACTCTATGCAAAATGGGGTTTTTTTAATCAACAAAACCTTGATTGCCTTTGTGGTGATTCAACTATGGTGGCGGCATGAAGAGAAAAAGAAGAAGAACGGTGGTCATTTATGACAATTTACGTACGGGTGAGTCTAAGATTCTTGAAGGATTCACCATCTCAAGGGTACACCCATCTCATTCACCCCTCTTTTCTCATTCTTCAAGTCATTTTACCCGTTGTAAATATATTACTAACTTTTTCTAGTAATTGCTAACTCTAACTACTAACCTACTAACACAAACACCCATTAACCCAACTCTAAAAAGCACCTTTCCTCAAAACATGTACATATAATAAATCTCTCTCTCTCTCTCTCTCATTCTTTCTTCCCTTAAAACTTTATTTTCATCTTATCTACCATCAATAATGCACTCTCTTGAGCTCACATCCTTGACTCAAGCAGACAAAGAAGGCCCACAATGTTTTGATATTCAGAAAAAAACATAATCCTGATTTGTTAGCTTGTAAATTAGGATTTCCAATAATCTTAATGAGGGTCTCCAACCTATAATAGGCCTCTCTTCTTCTTGTAACATCATCTCCAAGCTTTCACATAGCACCCCAACACTATAGGCGTGAGGAGAGACTTAGGTGTAGCAACCACTTTGTGAGTCTCGCACTTGGTGTGAGAGAAGCTTTGATGCTACACATTGCAAGTGAGAGGGTACGGTGTGAGTGCCCTATCTAAAACCATTATTGTATATGCTCTTCCATTTTCAACAATTTGAGGTTTTGGTGATTCAAAGGCGTCTCTTGGTTCTATAATTGTCGTCCTTCACTTGTGTTGCGTGGCTTGGTGAATGCAAGGTGACTCGTATCTTTTAAGTTCCGTCATTTGAGCTTGTTTGAGAAAGTGGTTAGTGTGTTTTCATTACCAAGTTTCTTGTTCATTGTAAGAGGGTTTTGTGGTGAGAGGTTTCCCACACCCTAAGACAATATGTGTGTGTGCTAGCAATGTTTACTATTCACTACTTGTTGGTTAGTTTATACAAGCTTCGTGATAGTGTAATAAGTATACAGCCTTACCTTGCAAGTTGTCAATCAGGTATCTGCAAAAACTCCACTCCTCTCTCTCTTTCTTCCCTTTGCTCTGAATCTCTCTTGCACCATTGGGTGTGTGTGTCTTTGTGTGAGATTTCTTATGTGCGTTTTGTTGCAGCTCCTCTTGGTTGTGACAAAATCTCTCTTACGTCCTAGTTCCCATTCCATAACTAGGTGGTGCCCTTATCTTGTTTGGGTTTGGCTGTGGGTTTGTTGTTGTGTTATGCTTGTAGTTGCCCCAGCCCCAATTGAGCATCACGGGAGCCTTGAGGGGTGCTTAGAGATCGCCTCTCTTGTTGCCCGCCCCGGACCGCCTCAATTTTGGTGCCCCCACTGAGAACGGCTTGTGTATTTTTTTGTGTAGGTTCAACCTTTAGCATAGTCAAGTAGTTTGCATGAATCACAAGAATTTATATGATACTTTCATTCCCATTGCAAGGAAAAAGGTACACATCAGTTTCAACGTGTAACTTATAGAATTTTAGGTCCCCTTAGGTTGGCCGAGATAAACGCTTCGATAAATCCTTTTATTTTGCCTCTCATTAGGTACGATCTTAGTTTGGATGTCTATATTTTTGTTTTGTTTTAAGCACTAGGTCATGCATAGACCATGGATAGTGGATTGATAGCACTTCAGAAGAAGAAGGTAGCGGTAGCACTATGGAAGAGGATTTTTCCATTGAAGTCATGGGGGTGAGGTTTAATCCAAAAAACCAAAAGACCTCTTGTCAAGGTTTGGAGGAGGTAGGTTCACAAGAGAACCAAAATGTGGAAGATGAAGGAATGTTAGAAGGTATGTTGTCTTACAACACTTACAAAGGATGAAAGAGAGGAGTTCAAAGGTGTGTTAAGGAAATTTCCTAGGCTTTTTGCTAAAGACTACACCGATGTGCATGGAGTAGATGATGTTCAATACAAGATCAAGCTAGAGACAAAGGCCACACCTATGGCTCAAAAGCTACAAAGGCTAGGAGTCATCAAGGAGCAAGCTTTACTGAAGGAAGTAAGAAAGCTTCTAGCAACAAGTTTCATTTATCTAGTGGAGAATTCAGAGTGGGTCTCTCATGTTGTTGTCACTCCCAAGAAGAACAACAAGTAGAGGGTGTGTGTGGATTACCATCCACCAAATGAGGCAACAAAAAGAGATCACTTTCCCCTCCCATTTCAGGATGAGATACTAAATGAATTAGGTTGTCATGAGAAGTACACTGTGTGCGATGGCTATTCAGGTTACTTTCAAATAGGTATTGCAGTTGAAAACAACCTTCATCACTCCTTGGGGTTGTTATGCTTTCAGAGTCATGCCATTTGGCCTGACAAATGCTCCTGCAACTTTCCAACGCTTCATGAACATGGTGTTTCAAGCATTCTTTGGAAAGGCCATTAGGGTTTTTATTGATGATTTTACATTTACAGCTCAAAATCATTTCATCTACAAAAGGTAGAAGAGGGTTTGAAGAAACTCTATGACATGGGTGGTCAACTCAACCCCGACAAGTGCCACACAGGTGAGGACAAAGTGATCTTGCTTGGTTATAAAGTTTCTTGCAAAGTGGTCAACTCAACCCCGACAAGTGCCACACAGGTGAGGACAAAGTGATCTTGCTTGGTTATAAAGTTTCTTACAAAGGCATCAAAGTGGATCCTTTAAAGGCAAAGGCTCTTATTGAGTTACCATCACCCAAGAGTCTTAAGGAGGTCATCTCATTCATTCAAAAGGTGAAGTATATGTCACGCTTCATTCACTTAGCCTCGGAGTTACTTCACCCCTTGCACAAATTGACACAACAAGTCGAGTTTGACGAATCTGATGAGCTTGAAGAATATTTTTGTAACATCAAAGTCATTCTGTCAGAACTACCAACACTTATGCCTTCTTGTTGGGAGTACACATTCTTTGTTAGCTCTAGTGTTAGGAAAGAAATAATTGGTGTTGTTTTGCTACAACAAGATCCCCACAGTACTAGGATGCAACCCATCTACTTTGCTAGTAGGGTCATGAATGCTTTGGAGAGAGGCGATCATGAATGCTTTGGAGAGAGGCTGCACAGAAGCAGAACTCATGATGCTTTCTCTTATGTTTGCGGTGAGAAAGTTTAGATCCTACTTACTACCAAAACCTTTTGTAATTATCCCTGCAAAAAATTTGTTCCCTTGGGTGTCATCTCAAATGAATCTTAGTACTAGGATCTCTAAGTGGATTATGGAGTTGCAAGAGTTCCAATACTCTTTCAAGTTAGAAGATAGTGTGCATGCACAATTGGCAGGGATTCTCACTTATAGGGTGCATGAAAAGGAGATTAAGGTTCCTAAAGTAAATGTTAGGAAATAAGACGTAGCTAAATAGATAATTGAGTAGATTACTTAATGGAGAGAGACAGATTTACATACACGAGATTATAGAGTAGAGAGAGAGAGAGAGAGAGAGTACACACGATATACGTGGTTCACCCAATGTGGGCTACGTCCACGGGAAAGCAGCCACTCAATGGCTTTAGTACTTCAAAACAAGAAGTCATTTACAAAGGGATTATACCCTTAATGGAGCTCCCGCCTTGCTTCACTCTCACCACCTCACACTCACCTTGTTGCATCAACTTCACACTATGAAATGTGTGTAGAAATGGCCTCCTTTTATAGGCCAAAAGGGCTGCCCTCTCTTATGAGAGAAAGCCATGTGTAGCCGCCCTTGTGCGAATAAGTCCAAATCGGACCCTCCAATCCGCCCATGTGTGGCCGCCCTTGAGAAGACAAGTCCGCTTTTGACTTTGGCCACCGGCCATTGAATTCGGCCACCGGCCACCGGCCATTGACTTCGGACCACCGGCCACCGACCATTGACTTCCGACCACCGGCCATCGGCCAACCGACCGGTTGTTTTCCGACCACTTTCCGGCCGCCGTCCGGCCATAATATTCCGGCGAAAAAAAAGTCTCGGGGGCCTCCGCCCCCGAGGCCTTTAAAGTTGCCCCTGATTCTTGTCCGTGAAAATTTTGGTTTCCGGTGAGTGATTTTCCTTCACGCACGATGGCTTCTCCTCATAATGGGGGCCTTACAAATGTGCGCTTTTACCACAGAAAATTACAAGGGTAAATCAGGCTCCATACTTAACAGTAAAGACCCTACCATTGCCACCACCAAAAAGTATTCCTAATGTTTTTACCTTGTTCTTTGATGGAGCTTTTTGACGAGCCTCAAGAAAAGCAGGGGGAGGGCTAGTGTTGCTCAACCCAAGTAGAGAGGTGGTCACAAAAGAGAAGGTCAATCTACCAGGTTCAACTAGCAACAATTAAGTAGAGTATGACATACTACTTCGTGGTTTGAAGATGTGCATTAGTCAAGGTATAAGACGTCGCATGGTAAAGGGGGATGCACTTCTCATTGTGAAGCAAATCTTAGGCATTAGGGCATGCAGGAATGAAAGCCTAAGGACAAAGGTTCATGTCATCCGTAGGTTGTTTAATCAATTTGAAGAAGTGCAATTGTATCATATTCCTAGGAAACAAAATGAAGATGCTGATTTACTTGCACAACAAGAAGTTACATGTGTTGGAAAGAAATGCAGGTCATCATGGTGGTACCAATTGTCATGCAACCAAGATACGAGGGATTGGAGTCATTGGATCCCATTATTGGCTACATTTTGGGGAGCGAGTTCCCAAAAGACTTCACAAAAGCTCAGAAGAGGAGACTCATGAAGAAGGCAAGTTTCTATCTCTTCCTATATGACTAGGTGGGTAGAGGCTCAAAGTGTGGCAAGGGTAAATGGGAAAACAGTGAGCATCTTGTCTACACAAATATTTTTTATAGATTTGACACACCTTTGGAGATTGTTTCTGATAATGGTCCAGGGTTCAGGAAGGGTCTACTCATGGAAGTTTGTGAAGAGCTTCACATTCTCCATTGTCATAGCACACCCTACTAACCACAATCAAATGGTTTGGTGGAGAAGGCTAATGGTGTCATTGCAAGCATCATTAGAAAGATGGTGCAAAACAAGACAAAGTTGTGGGATGACTTCTTGGTTGGTGCTTTATGGGTATATCAAACCACATATAGGGAGGTCACAGAGTTCACAACATTTAACTTGGTCTATGGTCAAGAGGCCTTGCAGCCTATCGAGCTCAACATTTCAACAATGCGGCTCCACAATAGAGTGACATGAGGAGATCAAGATGCATAGGTGGATCAACTTCTTACTTTAGTTGAGCTTGAATGGAAAAGAGAAGCAGCTTACAAGTGCTACAAGAGGAAAGCTATGCAAGCAAAGGAGAAGCTAAATAAGAAGGTCAAGGACAAGGGTATCAAGGAAGGTGGTTTGGTGTTAAGGTATGACAATTGACTTGACAATAGGTTTGATGCCAAATTCAACACCACAAGGCAAGGTTCGTATGTGGTTAAAAAATCATTTAATTCAAGTTACTATCAACACATGGATTTAGATGGCAAGGAGAATCCTAAGAAGGTGAATGGGTACCGACTAAATCCCTACTTGAGTTGCATTCTACCAAAGGATCTGCAAGAACATCACCAAGATCATGTAAGTCTTGCAGCTTGGTTTGTGTGAGTAGTTCAAGGCAAGGTGAAGAAGAGCTACAAAGTGAAGACTTGTTTGAGGTACAAAACACTGCAAATAGCTTGAACTAATCTGATTGGAAAAGATTCATTTTGATGGTGCATGAATGTCCCATCATCTTAGGGGAGGGCTAATGATAGCCGTTTTTCGACTGTAATTGCCATAGTGAGCCTACCTCATCCCACCAAAATCACCCAAACATTGTGGCTATCTTCACCCTTTCACTGTACATAGGCGTGTGTGAGTTAGGGGACTTTTCCTATATCTTCTTAAAAACTCTCACTTAGCTAGTCACTAAGATAGTTGAGCCAAAAAGATTGGATTAAAATAAAAACCAAAATATATTATGGCTCTTTTGTGTATAAGTATTTCATTGTAAATAGGGCCTAAATATATGGTTTTTTCATTATAATTATTTTTGATATTTATTTAAATATGTATAATTAGGTATGTGTTAATTACCCAAGTATTCTATGTACATTTACTCACCATTACCATGGTCTTTCTTACCATGTATTCTATAAAAAATCATTTCATGCAATCTTCTCTTATTTTTGGTGTGAATCCATTCCTAGGTACGACCTTACTTTGGACGATTATATTTTTGTTTTAAGCACTAGGTCATGCATAGACCATGTATAATGGCCCAGGAATAGAGGTTTTTCCCTTCCATTTCACTCCACACATTAGAATAAACATCACAATTAGTAGAAAGATCCATTTTTAATAACTATGGTGTTCATGTTTGGTGTCCAAAGAGTAGGAGAAATTCTTGCGTCACCAAACTTTATCATCCCGCCTCTTGTTGACTATCGTAGATCATTTGATGTGCATATATATTTTTTGTTGTAGAATAGATTGCAATTTAAAACACATTATTGTGTAAATCTTTCTAAGAAAGAAAAAAAACGTGTTTCACTTTGAAATTGATTTAATGGAGGCCCCAACGCCAAATGTCAAGATATCCCCTCTTCTTTGGAGAGCCTGGCGAGGATGCCGAGCTATTTTTAGCAAATTTCAAAATGGCTTGCTACATAAAAAGAGTGACAGAAGATGATGAATGCTTAGAAATGTTTGAGGTAGTTTTGAGGAAGGACGCTTGCACCTTCTTTGACTCTCTATCTCACTATGTTAAGGGAAACTATAAGGATGTCATTGAACATTTCAAGCGATACTAATTCTTTGACCCCCAAAACACTCAAAAGCTATGGCAAGATATCGTTTCTCACAAGCAAAAAGACTTAGATGACTACTACATGTACAAACAAGAGTTTCTACGTCTTTGGGCTGTATGGGTGCAAAATGTTGCTAACCTTGGTGATGGTGCAGAGTTCCTAAAGAAGGAAAGGTTCATAGCTGGTCTTTTCCCCACACTCAAGATACAAGTTGAGGCGGTCCCACTTGCTACCTTTGATGCAGCTGAAGCTAGGGCTGTTGAGAAGTATAGAAAACTCAAGTGCCTAAGAGGAGAGGTTCCAATAGAGGGTCCTAGATCCAAGGGAAAATTTCAAGCATCAACATCTAGAGAGATTCCCGAGGTAACAACCGAGGTGATTGAGAGGCTAAATGAGTCCTTGCTTATCACTTCATGTTGCACAGGCTGTAGGTCCGAAGAGTGAAACAAAGAAAGCTGAGGAGCAAGAGCCGCGACCTAGGGGCTTCATTCAATTTCTGCACCTCAACGCATTGCATAACCCATCTACACAATTTTTAGAACATCATCCACTTTGAAAAGCACATACACGCAATGGTATAATAAATGACATGTATCAAAATAAAAATAAAAATGCTAGAGTCTCCTTTGTATGGAGAACACTTTTTCAAAATAAACCATAAACCCTATCTTGGGCTCCCACAAGGGATTTAAGTGTTTTCAACATAGACATTATACACGCACGTATTGTGAAAAAAACCATCCACCCCATATCTAGCTTCCACAGGGAATTTAAGGATTTTTTGTAAACACGAAATGATAATTCATCATCCTCAAAATGACCCACTGTCACCAAAGCATGGCAAAAAAATGAAATGCTCTTTTTTTGCAAAGAGTGCAAGGGGAAGGTGCAAAATTGTAAATCACTCTCTTAGCCAACAACACAAGCTTTGACATCTTCTCACTAGAGTCAGAAGACTTCACCGCATCCATTAGATAAATAAAAGCCTACATACATAGTAACAATAAAAAAACACGCTCAACTTGATCGTTTGTAAATTAAAACATGTCTATATTCTATTAAAAACGATGGTAAAATGTGTACCTGCACAATATGATTCTTCATGCTCATCTTGTAGGATAGGTTAAAAGAATTTGGAAGTTGTGGACCTTCTACTTGCAACCTTTCAATCATAAGTGTAGCCTCCCCATCCAAGTGAGCCCAATAAGTCTCCTTTTTCATGTAACTTCTAAAAAGCTTGTAATCACCAAGATGAAGATATTGTGGATTCTTAGACTTAGTGAGGCTCATGAGGTGCAAGATTATCTTCTTTCTACGAGCAATAAGAACAACTTATCACTTAATCATATAGAAAAACGAAATGGAACGAACACATTTACAAATGAGAAACTAATAGCTTCAATACCTCTCAAGAGTGATTTTAGAGCTTGTCAAACAATAGAGCTTATATCTAGTGGTCTTCAGCATTCCAGGTTCATCCCATTTAATGCTAAAAAGCAACTTGAAGAACTCATCACCATTAAGAGGATTGGCAATTGATAGGTACTTGTAGCCCCTATCTTTCAACCTTTCCTTTTCCTTTTCTACCTTTGTGGCCTTGTCCAATCTCTTCTTCTTCTCAACATCATTTAGTCCAAGTGCATCTAGCTTTGTTCTTTCTTTGGACATAAATGCAGTGAACTTATCCTAATACAAAACACTGTATTGAAACCATAATAAAATTTTACATTAATCACCCAGCATGTAGAGTAGGTATCACCTTCCACACAAGTTGAGATATCAATCCACATGGATTGTTGTACCATGGTGCAGCACCATGGTAATACCTTGCCTCCAGAGTCATCTCCATCCTAGCCCATTCTCTCATATCCGGTGTCAATTTTTGAAGGATTGACTCTTTTTTTGCCATGCCAAATCGTTGAAACATATAAACTTCATGAGTGATGTTTGACATGACGTGCCCTAGAAATGCTGCAGAAAAATAGAAAACAAGCATGTTTGTAGTAAAAATGAGAGTCAACATGCGATTAACAAACTTACACATTGGAAGTGTCAAGTGCAAGAAGCAACTCTTCTTCTTTTGCTCTAAACAACTCAAGGAATTGGCAACGAACACTAACATGGTATTGACCATTGTCCAAGTACTCTATCGCAACAAAAAAAAAATCATCATTTATAAAAACAAAGCCTTACAACAAAAGAGTGAAAAAGGTGAAAGATCTCACTATCTTTGATTCTCTTCTACCATGTTTTTAGCCTATGGTTGCCATCCCATACCAAAAACTTTTTTTCTTTGGGCTCCTTCCACTCTCTACCAGGTCCTCTCTTAAACTCAACATTTCTTTCTCACCAAAGTGGTCCCCATTCCTCCAAATCTGCTGCTGTCACGGGAATGGTTTCTCCTCTAGAATCCCCAATGGACACAAGAAAATACCCCATAGTTTCTAAATACCCAATAGAATCAAATGAGGAAACGAGCCATTCCATCATCTCTAGAAAACCTAATAGCCTCATGCGCAATGAGTTGACAAAGTGGAACAAGAGGAGGCAATGTCTTCTTCTTGACATAAAAATGACTTAGAACATCTTTCATCAAGCCAAGCAAAATTTGCTTGCCTAGGTGTTTGGAATTCTTATTCTCCTCATCCCCTTCATGATCACTATCTTCTTTATTGTCATGAGGATCTTCAATGTGAACATTGGTCTCTGCATAGAGAAAACAAGTGACAAAACATTTAGTTGTCCAAAAACATATGCAAAATTTACAAAATATTTGCTAGAGTCTCCTTTAGTACGGAGACAACTTTTTCAAAAAAGAACCGCACACCCTATATAGGGCTCTCACATGAGATTTAAGGACCTTTTCTCCAACATGAACAAAAACAATACTTAATATTTTTTCTAGCAACTATCAATGGCATGTATAAATGGTTCACCCTTTCTTAATCTCCCACATGGTTATTTATAACTAAAATTTTCCAACAAAAAAAAAGTCCATCAAATTTAACCATCTACCATTGCAGAATTTATAATATAAACTACGTATCAACATAAAATTATAACATACACTCATAATTTACCTGTGATCTCTACATCATTTTCAATGTTGTTGGAGTCTTCATTAACTTGAGCCTCATCACATCAATAAAAACACACTTTTTGAGAATCTTGTTCTTTTTTTTGGGTAGAGTGTCAAAATGTCGGACTCGTGTTAATGCCTCCTGATTGATAGTTCCCTTCGGTATACAACCGGACCTTAGCTTCATGCTCACTTGACGGTTGCTAAATGGAGAGACTGGAGGTCTTCTTTTCTTGCTATCCCTCTTTGCTGCCATTATCTACAAAACACATATTAGTTTATATAAGACCAATAATTTGCAATTAAGTACTTATTACATAAAGTAGACTACATACTACTTCAAAAACATACTTAAGAATGTAGATTATAGTATATAACACCATATGTGGTATACTATAATATGTACTAAGTAGTATATAATACTATATATTGTATGCTACATATATACTATCTGTAGAATGTAGCTTATATATTATATGTAGTATACAATATATATACTATATGTAGTGTGCCCATTTTTTTCCTTTTTTATATAGTATACTATATATAGTCCATTTTTTATTATATATTCTATACTATGTATTATACATAATATATTATATACTCTATATTATATATAAAATAGCTATTCTATCGTAGTATTGTATTACATATATATACTATATACATACTATATACTCTTTATATATTTTATATTACATATTATATACTTTATATTATATATATACTATATACTCTATCGTAGAACTATATTAGATATATATATTCTATATATATTATATATTAAATACTTTTTATATTATATATTTACAATATACTATATACTAGATATACTATATATATTATATCCTTTATATTAAATATATATTAATAATTAAGTATAAGAATAAGTATAGCTTTATATACTTTATAAATTATAAACTATATATTATATATATACTATATATATTATATACCTTATATTATATAAAAATTATATTTACTATATACACTATATACTATATAATCTATTTACTATATACTATTTACTATAAGTAAAAGTATAACTTTTAATAATATACTATGCATACGATATACGTTCATAATATATAATTATATGACACATATAGTTTGTATGTTAAGTATATAGTATATAATATATATATTATATACATATGATATACGTTTATAATATATAATGACATTATACGTAAAGTATATAGTTTTTAATATGTAGTTATATAATACATATAGTTTATATGTATAGTATATATATATATATATATATATATATATATATATATATATATATGATATACGTTTATAATATATAATGACATAATACGTATAGTTTATACGTAAAGTATATAGTTTATAATATATTAGTATATCATATCTTATAGTATATATATGTATAATATATATATAATAAGCATACAATATATGTTTACAATATATAATTATATAATACATATAGTTTATATGTTAAGTATATAGTATATAATATATGGTTATATAATATTAAAAAAATATATCTTACAATATGTATATATATATACATTCTCTATAACTATAACTAATTAATAATAGAAGTCTAATATGCATAGTATATATTATAACTATATAATATATAGTAAAAGTAATATAGGTATAAGTATATATATATATATATATATATATATATATATATATATATATATATATATATATATATATATATATATATATATATATATATTATACTATATACACTATATTATATAATGCTATTATATTAAATAAGTATATAGTATAACTATAAGTATATACTATAACTATGAGTATATATTATAAGTATAGCTACACTATATATTATAAGTATAGTATATATTTTAAGTACATATATAACTCTATTATATGTATAAGTATAAGAATAACTATATATTTTAAGTATATGTATAAGTATAATTATATATTATATACTATATACTATATACTATATACTATATACTATATACTCTATATTGTATACATACTATTATCTTAAACAAGTATATATTAAAACTATAAATATATATTATAGGTATAAGTTTACTCTGTAGGTATTAGTATAACTATAAGTATATATTATAAGTGAGTATATACTATGGTATATGTATAAGTATATAAGCATATCATAATTATAAGTATAACTCTATATATATTATCTACTATATACTCTATATTATGTGCGTACTATTATATTATATAAGTATATAATATATCTATATACCATATATACGTATAAATATATATATATAACTATAATATTAAGTATATATTATATCAATATAATATAGCTATAAACTAAACATATAGTATGTGTAGTATATAATATACCTATATATTCTAAAGTATAATATAACTATATTATATTAGTATAGTTCTATATACTATATACTTAAATACCATATATTTAAGTATATATATCTAAAGTAATATAACTTTATATACTACTTACTTAAATATCATATATTTTATATATACTATGTCCATTTTAATTTTAAAGCGTTTAATTGGGAATATATAAAACTATACTCTATACTATATGTATATATATATACACACATGTATAATATATAATTTTTAAAACATCGTATATTTTATATATACTATGTTCTATTTTTTTGTATGCACGTATTTGGGGAGATTTTGAAAGCTCGATAGGTTAATAGATGGATTTGACAAAATGTTGATTCAAATGTATCTTAATGGCTATGATTGTGCATATTTTGAAGACTGAATATTCAAATCTAATTAGAACAATTTTCAATGAATGCATTAACTTTTTGCAGCTGCATGCTTTTACACTTTCTTTTACCTTATACACATTCTCTTCCTTCTCTTTTTGTCATTTTATGTACCCCAAGTATTATTCCGGCATGTCTGTCTCAAACATGGCAGCTACAACTATAACTATGCTTTCATGGACGATCACTCGTGCTCAAATGGATTATAGAGTCTCATTTTACGAAATGGAGAGCTTCTACTTAGTGAATATTTTCTTCAAAGCCTATTGCCTCCTTCTATTAAGTTAGAAGGCTTGCAAGCAGTCGTTCAGACAAGGAGCTCTGAGTTTAAGGTCAATGTGTTGCCAAGATGGGATCATGAAGATCAAAAGCATTACCTTCTTGATCATTCTCTGTCCTTAGCTTACCACATTCTTCATTCGGGTGACTATGTTTATGTGGATGACAATTTAGAAACAAGTGAAGACTCGATGATTCTTCTTTGTTCGCTACACCATGTAACAAAAGTTCGACTCCATCACATTTAAATGTTCATATTGATGAAGGTACAAATGCAGTTGTTTTGGAGACAGTGGAACTAACCAGGTCACGTGGACCCTTTCAAGACACATAGAATGGGGTGCAGCATACAAGGCATGAATATTCAAAGGTACATCCATCATTTCATGGATGAAAGACAAAGGTAAATCGTGCAGGTTTCTAAACTTTTAGAGATTTGTGGACCTCCCAAAAAGGTTGATGAGCTCCCAAATTTTTATAATGGCAATGTTTGTTTTGAGCTTCCTCCAATTCACAACAATAGAAGGATGCTTGATATGGAGTAGAAGTACAACGTCACCTTTGGTCTCGCCCGGCATCAACCAACATGGCTATAGATTTCATTGTGCATTTGAGTTATTTTCTTGGAAGCTTTCAATGTTGCAGAGTGACATACCCTTTTTACCCCGATGAAAGGAGATACAATGATGCCTTCTTTCATGGACATCTGGATAGACAAATCAACATGGGCTATCTTGCTAGCAAAGGTAAATCTAAAATAACTGTGACATAACGGTCACTTGTTCAAATGTTTGCAAGTGTATGATCTATTATGTGATGCCAAAGGAAACAACAATTGGTGATCCATCTGGGAGTGCATGATCACAATGTAAAGCCAGGTACTAAAAGGGCAACTCTTGAAAAGGTGTGCAATCTTGTTAAGAAAATTTTAAAGATTAAGAAGGGGGGTCCTAGAAAAGTACAAATGTTAGTTTCTCGTCAAATGCTATTCCAATCTTTGACTAAAGAAAATGATTTAAAAGCCATTGATGTAGAGCTTAACCGTTTTTTGAGGAAATGATGTCCCTTGTTTAGAATAGGAGATTCAAAAGTATTGTGTCAAATGAGAAAGCTAAATAGGGTCAAGCTGTCAGTGATGGATACGACAATATACTATTGCTACAAAAATGGTGTGTTTTTCCATTCTTTCATGGAAGTCGTTTTCCAGGCCAGGGTGGACCTAACGACAAATGTTACGTATTCAAAATGTCCACAAAAGGACCTGCTTCTGGAGTTGAACTAGTCAATAGAATGAGGGGAGGAGGGAGAGGAGATTTGAGTAGTGCTTGGCTGCACTTTGATCATACTCATCGGATTGAAGGATTGGGCGACTATGTCCTGCTCGGTTTATGATCCTGGGTAAGTGAATTTATAAAAAATATGCTAGATAGCATGTTTTGATATAAGACATCTTTTATTACTTATTTGCTCTATGTGTACATCATGCGAGCATTGCAGGTGATTGCAATATGTGACTGTAAAGAAGAAGACAAAGAAAAAAAAATCTTGTTTTGGAGAAATTTAAACACAGTTGTGGAAAGGTGTGGGCATGAACCAACAGACTTTGCTGGATTTATGTCTGATGAAGCCAAAGCTAATTAGCTGACAATACTAGTTGTATACAATGGGGATGGCATAATGTAATGGAGGGGAGGGAGCGCTCGTGTCTTTTGTTGACAATGTGATGGTGGTCGATTTTTGCAAAGGTGCCACCACATTCTCAATGCGGTTGGCAAGCATGTTCTCCCTTATATTCTATTCACTTAGTTATTATTTTGGCATAAAAATTATCAATGTGTAACTAGCTCTCCATGAGCAAATTGTAAGTATGCCGAAGTGGATAATGTATCTATTTTTTAGCATAAACTTCACATGTAAATTAAACTACATGAAAGAGGGTGGTGCTTACTCTTGTATAAGGGGAGGTTGCACCCAATAGTTTTTTTGGTTCTATCTACTATATCTCTACACATGCGCACACACACACACACACACACACACACACACACACACACACACACACACACACACACACACACACACACACACACACACATTGTTGCCTATACGTGGTATTTTGTAGTCGTCATAGCCTCCACTATTACCGATGCATCAAAGTCCAAAGAATGTTCTCGATGATGTGGCTACTTATGAAATTGCAACAATAATTCAAGAAAAGATTTTTCTTTCTTTTTTTCATGGTGTTTTGAATGCATGACATTGTCAAACAGAGGATTTATTTTATGGTATTTTGAATGCATGCATGACACTGTCAAACTGAGGATTTCTTGAATGAAGTCTTTTGATTACAATTGTTAATGAATGCAGTTTGTACACACAATTATTGTGGTTTCCAAAAACAGTGGAAAAAATAAATTGTTTTGATTACAAGAAGTTGAATGCGGCTATCATCACAAATCATTTTTAATTAATTTTGTGGAATATATTAGTAGCTGTATTGTAAGTCATGAAAATTGAAGATTTTTGGATGGAATCAATGGATACATCTTAGCTATGAGGGCAAAGTTCATCATCTTAATCATTCTAGATTGTGCTTTGAGAAATGTAGAACGTTAGGTGAGAAAAGAAAAATAGTAGGGTAGCACTTCACCCATCAAAACGTGCATTTGGTTATTAGTAGAGGGACTTTTACATGGATTTGTGATTTCCAAAGGATTTATTATAATTCTGTCCACAACCTCAAGTGATTGATTTGAGATGTCCGCAAAATCATCATGTGGCATTTGGCTATAAGCATCATCATGTAAATTAAGGATGATTGGATTATTGTTCTTATGGTTTGTGGCTTAACTAATGTGTGGACAAATGAATTCTATATTGGATCTGATGGAGATTTGTAGAGTCGCCTTACATTTTTGCTACGTCAATTGTCATCATGATGTCCACCCACAAAATGCATTTATACATAGCCTATGTGGATGAAAATGATGTGCTTGTCAAGGCGGGCCTAAAATTAACACAAGTTACTTTAATAAAATAATCTCAAATGCCCAAGTGCAAAGAGTCTTGTGTCGTGCAGTTTAGGGGACTTGGATTTAAGCCATTGTTGAGAAAGTTTCCTCCCCTCGTTTTTACTCTATGTATTTATGCTATTGATCTTGTCTACATCAATCTAATGATCTTTACCCTAATTGATTGACCACATGTTTAAGTTTTGAAAGAGTGTGTGTGCGTGCAGGGAAGAGGAGATTGAGAGTATTCATTGTGTGTGGGTGGAGCAGGCCTCAAAGTGAGGAGTGTTAGGGTTCAGGCCAACTAGTCGGACACCCATCACACTGACCGTACTAACCTTATCTACTCTTTTATGGCACGGTTTATGGTTGAGATTTTTCTTGAGGTTTTGCTCAAGTTACAGGGGAGCCTCTACTAGCTTTCTCCTAAGATTTTTCCATAGTCTTGGTTTCTTGGCATCCATATAACGGACATGTGTGACAATTTAGAGTCCACAATGATTACTCATGAGAGACGGCGGTTATGTAGTTGCCAATATATGCGATGTTGGCATTGTTGTCACACAAGTCACATTAGACACCACTGTTCCAAATGTATGAGGCAACAATGGAGAACTATGCATGATACAGATGAGGTTTTTACACATGCTAAAGCGATGGCTTCATATGCCAATGACGGTGATGTCACGTTCACCTTTAGTGTTACTCTTGCTTACATGTCTTTGAGAGGTGGTTGCACTTCTCCCTGTTGATTGCTAGATGAGGATGCAATTTTCCACGTCACACCACATCGTGAGTGGTTTAGCACTTTTTTAGTGGGATCTTTGGTTGTGTGCACTTGGCCAATGGTTCGAGTTGATGTTTGGCATTGCCTAGTGGTGCACCCTATATGCTACAACATGTATGCTATGTTCCTCAACTGAGATAGAGCTTGATCTTAGTGAGACAATTTGCAGATTGTGGGTGTCGGATACTGCTTAAAAGAAATTGCATATGCCTTGTGGATCACTACTGATTACCAGGGGAGCTTGCAGTGGCTTGGTATATCCTATGTATGTATCTAAGGTACAAGACGACATAGTCTTGGTTTTGCTATTGATATTCATTGAGTGAGAGACGAGACATGTATCCTTTGCGGGTGAGCACCACCATTCTCATAAGATAGAACAATTAGTTGTGCAAGACGTGTTAGTAGACTCTGTAGAGACAAAGGTAGAGGGAGTCTACTCCCTAGGGACACAGACAGAGATGACGGACATGAAGTTCTTTTATATGCTCATGCTAGAGGCTTATGAGTTGATGTTAGGATGCGTATCTTTGCCTATGGGTGAGAGGGATACCTGAGAAGGGATGTAGCCATCCCGATGTCAATGATGATACATCTATCGATGATGAGTAGCCTTGATGATGTAGTGCATGCAAATAGCACTAAGGAGGCTAGTATCGTCAAGTTTGTGCAAATTTTCTCAACGTTCAAACGCCTCATGTACAACCTACTAGTGTCAAGGCCTGACGTAGGAGATGCAGTGGAGCATTTGCAACCAGGATTGCCAATGGTACGGTGACCAACACAAGCATGATGCAAAGTGGAGCTATGCAATCCATACAGAGTTATCCGCGGGATTTACATGCAGGCTTTAGAGTGGATACGTATGCTTGCCTATCACTAGAGCCGATACAATTGCAGTAGATCAATTCAGCAAGCCAATGGGCATAGGTTGAGAGTCTCTCAATCATTTCCTAATGCATACTAGTAGCTTAGCTAGTATACCCCACTTATTGGAACATTTGTCTTTAAGTGGAAGGTTGTTTGGGTTTAAGGCAATGTGCCTTTACCCAAGACTGGACGTCCAGTGTTTGACCAGCCACTAACCATACCCCCTAATTAGTTGTACAAATATACACTAGTAAGGAGCTCCTTGAAGAGTGTGTGGTGCGTGTGGAGAGTGAGAGAAAAGAAGAGCAGACACGAGCACTATGTGGGTGGAACTCAGTAAGGATTCAAAATTGCCTCACTACTTCTTATTGTTCTATATGATCAAAATAATAGATAAGGTTAGTACAGTCAGTGTAAAGAGTGTGTAAATGCGGTGCCTATGCAGAGAGAGAGAGAGAGAGAGAGAGAGAGAGAGAGAGAGAGAGAGAGAGAGAGAGAGAGAGAGAGAGAGAGAGAGAGAGAGAGAAGAGAGAGAGAGAGAGAGAGAGAGAGAGAGAGAGAGAGAGAGAGAGAGAGAGAGAGAGAGAGAGAACATAGGATGTGGGTGGAGTAGCTCACCACAATGTGTATGAGAGAGCGCCTTATTGTTCAATCAAGTAAAAAGTAAGGTGTGTACAAGTGATGGGTGGTTGGCGGCGAACGCCTTTGGCGCATCCGGCCGGGTTAAGAGGCACACTGCCTTTACCCCAATAGTCCCCCATTTAAAAATGAATGCGTCGATAAGTGGTACTAATATAGGACCTAGTAGTATGTACAAGAGGTATAGGGAGGAAACTTGTCTCAACCTATGCCCACTGGCTCACCCTGCAAGTATCATGTGATGACCTGTACTACTCCATGATGTATCATGCTAGTGCCAGTCATAGCACGACTGAAAATCCACTACAGCTGCTATGTCGGGTCTCGACACTAAGAGGTTGTACATGAGAGTCCTGAAGGTTGATAATAAACGTGTAATCTCTACCAACATATCCATGCCAATATCATCAATGCCGTGTGCGGTGACTGCAAGGTATGAGCTTTGTCCTAGAGTCACTAGAGTATGAGTCAATGAGAGAAGAGGTGAGATTATCCCACATGTAATGGTGCAAGGTTGTAGAGCTACTTAAAGCTCCTTTCATGAATTAAAAAATCCATTCCAAGTTTGCATTACATGTCTCTTGCCTATGGTAAGCTTGTGATGGCTAGTCAACTACTCAAAATCGTGTTTATGAGTCGAAGCTAATCTATCTTGGAACCTAATTTGCTTGATTGATGATCTAGCTCACACACACACACACTCACACATGTGCATTATGTTTGTGTATCATCCACCCTAGCTAGCACGATATCATTCCCATCAAGTGGTATCAGAGCCATGGTGTGTCAGCTAGGATTGTTGGTATGCATTTGTGTGTCAATGATTAGCATCTCCGACTAATTAAGCCAAATCTAGCTATGTGTGGGCATGTCCTTGGCACACCCAAAATGCCACTACCCTCCATGGCTAGGTAGGCTTGATTAGGGAGAGGATAGTATCTTTTTGTGTTTGCATTTAGAACACAGTTTGTGTCGATCTCTTGCTAATTTTCATCTTCAATTAATTTCATTGAGTGCATTTTCTCCCTGCATTGGTCACATCCTCTTGAAGTGCTCCTCGCAAGATTTCCATAGAGCCCATAATCTCTCCAATTCGACTCCCCTAACCCCACTAATTAAGCTCATAATGTTTCATACGATAATAGGTGTGTGTGTGTGTGTGTTCTTGCTTTGCACAGCCAAAGTTAAAATTTACATCTGTGGAGCCCCTCATACAACAAGTGGTTTGCCCACGTGGTTAGCCTACCAATTATAATGTATTGTGGTCCCACTGCTTCACGGTCAAAACCCTTGAACTACATTGGGCATATCGAGTGGATGCAAAGGCATCATTCAATTGGGCTTAATGCTCTTAGTGTGTCCATTAGAGGCCCTTCACACGCATCACCTTTTCACTCACGGGTAGATGCCAGAGCCCACCAAAATCTATTTGACTACTCGCATTGGTCTGTGTGTCACAGGTTGCCTTTGCATTAAAATCCTTTTTCGGGTCCCTTAGGCAGCATTCCCATGAGCTGAACTTCTTGGCCCCCCATTCCCATCAAAAGTAGCCACGCTTGCAAAGGGGCAGTTCCCACATTATTGCCTCAAGTCACCCAAGCCTCTAACCATAGTGGCTCGTCCCACAACCAGCAAGAAGTGGCTTCTATTGAGAGGGCATTTTCACATCACCAAGCTCTCCATTGGGCATTTAAAAAAGCCTTCACCAAACAAGATTTACATCAAGCATTCATCCTTTGGGAATTCAAAAGCTAAAAGCTTCTTCAAGGGCATCAAAGAAGACAGTTTCCTTTTTTGTGTGAAGGGTGACTTCACTTACGTGAAGAGGTACTTCACACAAATTCAAAAGAGCGAAATTCTCTCTCTCTCTCTCTCTCTCTCTCTCTCTCTCTCTCTCCCTCAATTAACTCCAAAATTTTGCAACCAAGCATAATACTCGCAATGAATATCATGATATTTGCTTATGGTGACAATTTCATAGTTGTGCTCGTCTAAAGAGGTAGACACTGGATAGGAGAGTCTCCTAAGCTAAGACCCCTCTATTAGCACAATGAGGGAAAAGGGAGTAGAAAAATTTAATGGGGAAGGGTTTCACACTTGGCAGACAAAGTTAAGGGGGTATCTCATGAAGAAATCTTTGTGGTCTGTTTTCAACACAGCCTTAGAGCAACAAGTTGAAGCCGATGGAGTGCACACTAGCACATCTACTCTAGTAGCAAGTGCACATAATTTAGTAAAAGATTAACAAGCCTTAGGTATTATCATCACTTCCTTGCATGAAAACTATGTGCATTTCATAAACGAATGTAAGCATGCACATGAAGCTTGGCAAGTTCTAGAGAGCAATTTTGGAGCTAGGGCTAAAAGAAGTAAAGTCAGTCTCAAAAGACAACTTTACAAGCTCACTATGATTGGAGGGGAGAATATTGCTAGCTTAGTTAATAGGATTAAGAGCATTGTCATGCAACTCACTTACATCCAGTGTGAGGTACCAAAACATGACAAAGTGGTCATGCTTTTGAGTGCACTTCCACCCTCTTATGACCACTTAGTCACCATCCTTGAAAAGAATTGGCTCCAGCATTTCAAGACGTCATCAATTCTCTTCAAGCAAAAGAGAAGAAGCAAAAGGGCTCATCGACTTCATCACGAGGAGCTTTTATTGTATCATCACCAAGGAGAGGATATTCAACATCATCATCAAATGTAAAGAAGTGGTATGATTGTGGAAGAATGGGACATACAGCAAAGAATTTCTACACAGCAAATCTTGTAGCAAATGTGGTAAGAAGGGGCATCCTCCTTTTTGACGCTACTCAAGTGGAGAAAGCAGCAGTGGCAGCAACAATAATAGAAACTACAAAGGCAAGAAACTTGTAAGAGGATCAGCTCATGTGGTGGAGGACGAAGAAGAAGACGAAGACCAAGGTGAGAACAACATTGTCTACTGCGATGACATACTGTGAAGATTATAGCCTCTCACTTTCAAGGGGAGGATTTTTGGTCATCCTTTGTGGATCTGTATTGACATCATGTGTGGATATTATGTATCATCCTTAGTGGATAAAGAATCCTCAATGCATTGTCCTAGTCCAAACCTCAAGGGGGCGATTCTAAGGTATGAGCTTTGTCCTAGAGTCACTGGAGTATGAGTCAATAAGACAAGAGGTGAAATTATCCCACATGTAATGGTGCAAGGTTGTAGAGCTACTTAAAGCTTCTTTGATGAATAAACAAACCCCTTCCAAGTTTACATTACATGTCTCTTGCCTATGGTGAGCTTGTGATGGGCTAGTCAACTACTCAAGATCGTGTTTATGAGTCCAAGCTAATCTACTTTGGAAGCTAATTTGCTTGTGATAATCTAGCTCACATGCACACACACACTCACACATGTACATTATGTTTATGTATCATCCATCCTAGCTAGCACGATCCCATTCCCATCAGTGACCTCTGCCAATCTATCCGCGATAGGTATCTCAACCCTCATTGCATCACCACCAGAACTAGTTACGCATGGACGGGTCAATCCTAACTCCAGGGTAGTCTTCACTCCCTCATCATGTCTATAGGGACTCTATTTACATGTCCTAGCACCACCATATCATCCTGTAGCATGAGCATGTCAAAGAACTCCATATTGCTCATCTCCATGGTAGGAGGCATCTTTGTCCTAAGAGGATCAATCTGTTGTGTCTCACTAGAGCATAGCCTCTCTAACTCTGCATCTACAGACATGGTGTACACAACATTTTGGAGCTCATCCGTGAAAGATATGTGTCTAGTCTCTCATTGGCATGATTGTAATGTAGTTTAGACTATGTCTTCTCACACCTCAGATACATGCATAGGGTAAACCAAGCCAATCATGGCTTCTCTCGCAATGACTACCGAACTGAAATGCATCTCGAAAGAGTACTCTTGAAGCAATGATCCTAACATCCATTGTCTCACCAAGATCAAATTGTGTCTCAAGTGAGGAACATATCGCACACGACAAAGTGTGTATGATGCACCATTGGGCAATGAAAAACTACATCTCATGCACCCTCTATGTCACACACTGAACCATCAGCAAGTTGCACACAACCAAGTATCCCACTACAAAAACTACTAAACCACTCACGACATGGTGTGACGTGGAAAGTAGCATTGCCGTCTAGTAACCACTATGAAGAAAGTTTGCTATCTATAGACATATCTGCAAGAGGTATACTCGAGGTAAGCATGACATCATCATCATTGGCATATACCATCATTGTAACTACCTCTCTCTCTCTCTCTCTCTCTCTCTCTCTAGGCATGGGCTACATGATCCAAGCCATAGATCACTCCATTGAGGTTATTAATTGTGCCGTAGGAAAATGTTGTAGGATTGTTAATCTTACGAGGACTTACTGTTATGGCTCGGTAATGTAGAACATGGCATGCATTGAAGTGCTCCGTGCAATAATGGCGACGTTGTCAAGCTTCAGCATTTGTTTTGGCTTTCGTCTTCTTCTTTCTGCAGAATGTCATCCCCAACTAGACCCCTTTCTACGATGATTTAGCAACTCTTTTCTATGTAGGTTGTGTGATAATTCTCACTTGGTTTTGTTAAGATGTAAGTTGCCAAGAACCCTATTCCAGCATATCAATGGTGTTTCTTTTCCCATGGAACCAAATCCCCTCTATGCATGCTTTTTATCATGGCAACCAAATCTCACCTAGATTTATAGAAAATTAGTATAGAAAATTGTAAGAATTAGCTCAAATTTTTAAAAGTTTCCTCTTGGATGTAAGGTTGAGAAAATGATTTTTCTCAAACACTCTTAAGGACTCAATATTTCTATTAACTACAACTCAAAGCTCTAGCTGAGATTATTTCCTCTTTTCTCCGAGGATTCCCTCGCCCATGCACAATCCTCAACCTCTTCCCTTCCATACTTCCCTCTCTCTCTCTCTCTCTCTCTCTCTCTCTCTCTCTCTCTCTCTCTCTCTCTCTCTAAAAAAATTCTTTGAAAGAGCCCGCACGGACTACTCTGAAAGAGTTTTTTTTAGAGAGAGAGAGAGAGAGAGAGAGAGAGAGAGAGAGAGAGAGAGAGAGAGAGAGAGAGAGAGAGAGAGAGAGAGAGAGAGAGAGAGAGAGAGAGAGGGAGAGAGAGAGAGAGAGAGAGAGAGAGAGAGAGAGAGAGAGAGAGAGAGAGAGAGAGAGAGAGAGAGAGAGGGAAGTATGGAAGGGAAGAGGTTGAGGATTGTGCATGGGCGAGGGAATCCTCGGAGAAAAGAGGAAATAATCTCAGCTAGAGCTTTGAGTTGTAGTTAATAGAAATATTGAGTCCTCTTCCCTTCCATACTTCCCTCTCTCTCTCTCTCTCTCTCTCTCTCTCTCTCTAAAAAAAACTCTTTCAGAGTAGTCCGTGCCGTTGCAGGCTCTTTCAAAGAATTTTTTTTAGAGAGAGAGAGAGAGAGAGAGAGAGAGAGAGAGAGAGAGAGAGAGAGAGAGAGAGAGAGAGAGAGAGAGAGAGAGAGAGAGAGAGAGAGAGAGAGAGATGATATGCTAAACAATCTCTTAAAGAGTCCACATTTTTTTGAAGGGTTTTGTTTATAGCTATTGAAATGACAACGATAGAACTCAATGACCTTCTTGCCTTAGCAGCTAGTGTTAGTTTCCTTGACCAACCCCTTCAAAACCAAATTTGTCAATGAATAGGGACCATGATATTTACCTTTCCTAGGCAGCACAATTGTCTCAACGTGGCACAATTTGTTGGTTGTAGCACAGCCAAACCTCCTAGTTGGTCTCCAAACGTACAACAAAACCGGTGTAGAATTTGGAAAAACTTTCAACTGGAAAGTTGTAGACCATGGCACTTTTAGGATGGTAATGAGAATCAAGTTGAAAATCAACCTTTTACACAATCAAATATCTGCTTCAAAACGATGTTGAAACTTGTGTAGCTACACTGCAATCTCCATCGCGGCGTTGCAATGATGCAAGACCTTCACTCTGCCTTTGATACCACTTGAAGAGTGCACGGTGCGTGCATAGTGCAAGGGAGAAGAATAGTAGACACGAGCATGATGTGGGTGGAGCTCTCAGTGAGGATTCACAATTGCCTCACTACTCCTTATTGTTCTATATGGTCTCAGTAGCAAAACCACATATGGCATAAACTGTCAAAACCCTGGCAAAATAGCTCAATCTCAAATGAGCGGCTCTTTGGACAACTGCACTTGTCCAAAATCCCTATAAACCTATGAATTTTTCACCAGCAAGCTATACCTAGCTCATATTGTATTTGAATATGCATACATAGCATGAAATGACACAAAATCATGCTGAAACTACTCTCTGGAATGATCCACACAATCATACAGGAGCACAACACCTGTGCCACATAATCTGCATTGGAAAGAACGTGCAACCTATGAGAATAATACTTGGAATATGGCACACACTACCACGTCAGTCGGAAAGCATGTTTACTAAAAGCTTGACACACAAAACAACCAGCCACCTATGGTTGTAAACGCCGTCCAAGAGCAAAAATTGCTTGTGGGAAATTTGCTCTAGAATGGTCCATAGGAGCCTTGTTTGTGTGGCCAAAGGGAGAAAATGTTCTTCAATTATAAGACTACGTTGGAGCCAAGCCACTTCAAATACGGGCAAGAGGAGATCCGATGCCGCTCTCTCTTGTCTATCTCCTGCTATGTTGAAGATGTGATGTCGAGATGCCAAAGGAAAGCATGCTGATGTTATGGTTGAGGTTTTGGGAAGCATGGCCATGGACAGTGACATGCCAAGGTTTGACACACATCCAAGGGACAACCTGTTTGGTATTATGATTGGGAAGCAGCCAAGGGACAACCCTATCTGGTATTATGATTGGGAAGCAGGTCTATTTTGATTTGAAGTCTAAGCTCGGAGAGATCTTTAAAGTCACTTTGGCTAGCCATTGGTGGTTTTAGCTATAGCTCCGGTCAAGGTTGCGATGGTGTCTAAACCCACAAAATGATGACCGCGCATAAGCAAGCCTCGCGTTGTGGGAAGAACCTCTGCATGAGGTATTTTCGGGTGAGCTACAGGAGTTCAGCACAAAAGGAGCTGTGGTGTTGTTGAGAAAGAAGATTCTAATAGCACTAAATAAAGTGAGTGAGCTAGAAGAGGTGCTTGTCTTGGCTCTGATAGCACAGGAGAGGGGCCAACGATGGAAGGGGCTAGCTAGAAGATTTAGAAAATTTTCTCATGTAGGAAAACGGAGTCTTTTTCAGTGTTTTTCATACAATGCGTAACATCATGAGCTTCTCCTCGAGAGGCACCGCATACCTAGCTAGGTATGATTGGGAGCAGGGGACCACCGGCCCCCCAACTCCCAATCGTACCTAGCTAGGTCTGCGGTGCCTTCCTCACAGAAGCTCATGATGTTGAGGTAAGCCAGAATGTGGGAAATATTGTGAGAATTTGTCCAAAACTTCTTGTGTATATAGCTCAATGGGAATCAAGTGAAACCTAAGGAGATCAGCCTTGTAGTAGAGGAGATGAGTTGAGGGCAAGAGGTAGAGGATGTAAACGGCCAGCTCAAGGGGGGGTTTGTCTCAAAGAATTGGGGCAAAGGAAGCTTGTCTAGCTCAAGAGATAGCCTATGATACAGGGCGATTTACGTAGCACCAATAAAAGGAAGAGGAGAAGAAGCTGGTACTGAAGGGGAAGTCATGGCTACAATATTGAAGAGGAGGCTTGCTTTGCATATTTTGGAGGAGCACTAGTCAAGAGATCGTCGACAAGCGTGGGTTGAGCAAAGCCGTCCAAAGAAGGGTCGTCACAAGGGTGAAGAACTCATTGGCTCAAGGAAAACTCTTCAAGCTTTGAAGAGAGATCAAACACCATTGGCGAATGTTTACAAACAGAGCCTGCCCTACATATAGGACAACCTACACAAGAAGATTTAGAAATTTTCTCATGTAGGAAAACGGAGTCTTTTTCAGTGTTTTTCATACAATGCGTAACATCATGAGCTTCTGCTCGAGAGGCACCGCATACCTAGCTAGGTACGATTGGGGGCAGGGGACCCCCGGCCCCCCCCCATCGGGCTGGCGGTCCCCTGCCCCCAATCACACCTAGCTAGGTCTGCGGTGCCTTCCTCACATAAGCTCATGATGTTGAGGTAAGCCAAAATGTGGGAAATATTGTGAGAATTTGTTTAAAACTTCTTGTGCTAGAACTTGTTCTTCATTTCTATCATGTTTTTTTCATATGTAGCTATGTGTCATGCTTGTATAGAGAATAGAAAATCCTTTCTTCTTCTCAAATAATGGAGCGTGTGTGAGGAGAAGAGAGAAAGAAGAAGCATTGCCATAGGTCTATAGAAGGAGGGAGTGTTTGAGCTATTGAGAGGCAAGTGTGTGTGCATGCTGGCATGTTCCCCCAATATTTCATCACCATCTTCTGTTCGTCGGATGGAAGTCGCTAGCCGATGCCATAGCCACCAATGCTCGAAGACGATGTTGGTGGCCAATGTCGAGCCGTTGATAGGCCAAAGCTGAGAAGAATTCCAAAAGCCAAAAAGCCGTAGAGAGTGTGCTCAGCGAAGCCAAAATCGAGCCAAGAGCCAATCCACTCTCTCTAGCTTCTCTCTGTCTCTCGATGCTTTGTGTGTGTGTGTGCGCGCGCACAAGCACTCAACTACACACACATTAGCACTTTAATCTCTGATTCAAAAAATGAGCTTCTGATGCTATTGTGGTTGCTCGTTTTCATTTGCAGATGCTTGGTTGAGACTACTTGATTTGCTGCACGAATTGGCTGCAATTTACCATCACTATGCTTTTGCTTGCAATTTGTGCTACTTTTGTTTCCAAGCCTTTGATTTCTATTGCTTCCGACTTAGGCCCGATTTCACCTGCTCTTCAACTTCCCACTCTATTGCCTTCCTGCTTGCTTTCAATTCTCCCAAGATTCCATGATTTGCATTGCCTGCAAAATTTGCCCGTGGTCCTCAATTTCTATAGCTTTCGACTTTAATCCTCTAAGAAGTGCTACTGTTTGATTCCTCTCTGCTGTTACGCTTCAGCCCCATGCACTCTATAAAAAGATTTTCCAAGCTTACTCTATTGAATCCAAATTTCTTGCAGAGATTTCATTCTCTAGATTGAGTTGTCAAAGGGGGAGCTGCACACACCGGTCTTCGATCCGTCGTTCGAGATCCACTCAAAGCTTGAGCTTTGTCAAAATTCAAATTTGCTGCCCGTCTGAGCTGATCTCTCCATCGCAACCACGTCAAACCGCCTTCAATCTGACACCGCCAAGCTTCGAGCTGCGCCGTCATTGAGTGGAAATAGGTTTGCAATCCTCAAGTACAAACTTACATAGAAATGTCTCTATGTAACTTTTCTGACACAAGGAAATACCACCATCACATTGCTTAAACTGTATACCGAAGTAATGATGCAACAGGCCCACATCTTTCATTTTGAAAGTAGGATCAAATCAGCCTTAAATTCAGCAATATGTCTCTCATTTTGGTCCAATGATCAACAAATCATCCACATAAAGAACCACAATGAGAAGTTCATCACCCTCACGCTTTACATACAATGTGCGACAGTTACAAAAGCCTCATTTGACCAAATGACTGCCAGATTTCTTATACCAAGAACGAGGAGATTGCTTCAAACCATACAAAGCTTTCTTACATCTGCACACTTTATCCTCTTGTCCTTTCTTGACAAAACCGCAAGGCCATGTTACATGAACTTCCTCAAATATGTCACTGTTCAAGAAAGCAATAACAATGTCTAATTGATGTACATTCCAGCCAAAATGAGCTGCAAATGCACATAGAAAACGCACAATAGTTATATGACAAGTGGGAGAAAAAGTCTCTTCATAATCTATGTCTTTTTGTTGTGCATAACCCTCTGCAACAAGTCAAGCCTTATAGCAATCAATCTCACCATCTGGCTTGCATTTCAACTTGTCAACAATTGACTGGTGCATCCAATTTACTGTCACACAAAGTATGCACTAGCCATTTAGGCATACCTCTAGCCTGCTCATTCTCAACATTTCCTCATCAAGTACATCATGTACATCTGCATAATAGGCTGATTTGTAACATTTTAAGAAACCCCCATAGGCTGTACATTTGCCTCATTGGAATTTACATTTGAACTTCCACCATTGACAAGAGGCAACAAAGTGTCCTGTGAGCTGACATTACTATCTTGTAGACCCATCAATCTACACCAAAATTGTAAACTTTTGACATTAATTTGGGAACCTGCATGGGCATATTAGGAGCATATGCATGTAAATCACTGCATCATAATGCTTGTTTAGTATGATTTTATGACTGTTGCATATAACTGCCATTGAAATTTGAATGATTGGTCATTGTTTTGCGGGAAGCTTATAATTAAAGTGTCAAGCATAAGTGCGATATTGACAGAGAGGACTGTGTGACGCAAGGTTACTAAGTATGAAGTTTAGGGAGAGAGAGAACGTGAAAGAAGCCAACTTTCTTTTGGGGCAGATAATGAGAGAGAGAGAGACGAGCTGTGAACAAGGGTTTTAGGTTTCCTTGCTGAGCAGGTTGAGAGTTAGAGGAAAGGCGAGCCCTGCTCTGCAGTAAGTCGAGGTGAGAAAAGAAAAGAGTTTTAACATCCTAGGAAACTATCCCAAGAGATCTTAAAGATTTAGCGGATGAGAGTTGAACTAAAGATGAGAAGAAACCTGAAAGAGGCCGAGTACAGGAGGCACGAGCCAGCCTAAGTAACGAGAGAGTTTGAGGGACGCCAGGAAGGGCTGAGTCGATGAGAGCCGAGTTGCGATTGCCGGACAAGATTTCGAGAGCAACTTTTTGTGTGTAGTGGGAATAAGGGCGTATAGGTATTTATAATTTTTTTTTACAATAAAGGTTTTTTATGGTTATTGGGCAGCTCTGAATCGCCATGCATGGGGGAACCGCCAGGAGGCGAGGAAGCCAGAAGACGAGAGGGGGAATTGTCGCTAGGTGAGTGGGGAAGAAGGGAGCCCAAGAGGGCTACCCTTGCGTGTACTGTGTGTGTGCAGAGGAGATAGGAGCCACCAAGGCCTGCTAAGTGTGTGAGGCCGTCATGCAAGCCCGAGAGGGCGCTGTGAGAGGCGAGCCCATGAGGGGCCGAGAAGGGCTGCACTGGGTGTGCAGAGCATAGGACGAGAGAGAGAGAGATCCGCGAGGTGGCATGGCCAGAGCGCCATAGGGAGAGGGTTTCCTGATCGAGAGGGTCGCCTGCAGTGGTCGCGAGAAGGGGAAGGACGCCATGCGAGCCCTGGTGGAGGACGTATAAGTTAGAGAGTGAGAGCCTGAGGAGAGCGTTGCAGTATACAAGCAGAGAGGGAGAGTTTTAGCGCTGGTTTTATAGTGAGAGAAAGTAGGAGAGAGAAAGATTACGCTTGGCAGTGTGTGTACGTCCATTTGCTTGACAGTGTATGTATTACCTACTTCCTGCATAATATAGGTCGCTACACAGAAAAACCTGAGAGGGAGAGAATGAATTTGTTGTAGCGCAAGTTAGAGAGAGGGCCACCTGCAGTGGTAACGAGGAAGAGCCGAGAGCAGGGTGGTGTGATTGAGGAGGGGGATTGCCAGAGGTCGTAAGCATGCTGAGAAAGGAAGGGAGAGAGCATGAACCAATTTCAAGACCAAGTAGGAAACTGTGTGTATCTGTGTGATTGATTTATTGAGAGTGTGTGTATCATCTTGAGCGTGAGCAATTAAAGAGAGGGAGAGTCATGAGCAGTTCGTAAAAGAACTGTGTGTGTGTGTTGCGCTGATTACATGTGTGTAGGGGTGTGTGTACTCCCATGCATGGAGAGCCGCCCGAAGAAGGTGCTTCTTGGTGAGGTCGCAAGCAGTTGCAAGAGAGTGTGAGGGCAAATCTGAGAGGGGGAGAGTATCCAAGAGCCTGAGAGAGTAGTAGGAGAGGCCACGAGGCCGTTGTGGGCAGGGTACGAGATCTGTGAGAGTGAGAGAAAGAGAGAGAAATTTGGAAAGTAAATTCAAAATTCTGCTGCGGAGTGACTTACTTTCAAGTGAGAGGAGCCGCTGCTCGAATTCGGACGGAGACGGAAAGCAAAATACACGAAATCAAAAGTTAAAATTCACTGGTTAGTTTTTTCTTGATTTCTAAACAAATTCATAAAACTAGAAAGAAGTATTGCTAGTTTCATTATTTGCATTGCTAGCTTCATAATTGAAAACAAATCTGATTGTTTGAAGACACATCTGCATTGAAATCATACTCGAAAATGAATTGCTACATATTTTGCATGGTTAGTGGCATTTGGGAAGAGAAATTGAATCATTGACAGTTTTTGGCATTTCAATAAAAAATTACATCATTACAAGATTATTCTGGTGTTTTTTTTATTGAAAAATTTGCAAATCTATTCAATGATTCTAGTTGCAATGTTCAATAATTTGAAGTCCAGTAAGTGATTGATTTGTTTTGTGAGTTCTGAAGTGTAGTTTTGAACTCTAGCGATCAAGTAAATATCTAAATGATTGCATGCTGATGAATTTTGACTAAAAATTCCATTATAAATGTATATGGGAACTCAGATTTTAACCATAAACAGCTTATCTGGAGAGCATACATGAGTAATCTTGCATATTAGAGAGTTGGACTACGAAGCATAGAAAAGTAAGGAAAATACGAACGCATAATTAGAAAATTGATAAATAGGTTTGAAAGCCACACAATTATGGCAAATTAATGCACGTCTAGGCTAGTTAGGAGACCGTTGGGTTACTTGAACGTTATTTAGAAGACTTGGAAGGCGACGTTCATTTGGTGCGTCCGCCGGGAGCCAGCTAGTTGTTAAAGCTACGGGGCACCCCGGTGCATATATTTTGCATGCTGGTACCCAGGGTTTGGCCAATAAACAAGAGGCAATGTCTGTGTAGTAATGCCAGGAAAGTCAAGTCTTAAATATACTTTGGGTTATCTCAGTGCAAACCTTGGTCTTGATGACCTTAAGTTTGCTAAAAGAAAATGTTAGTCCAGAGCCGTCTGCTAGTTTATAGAAGTTGAGAGATTCAATCTCTTGTTAGAGCTAGCATGTTATAAGAACAAACAGAGAGGAACATGAAGTTGGTGGAAGTAGACATAGGTGGGTGTGTAGGAGATCCTAGTGCACTCAAAGAAGAAAAGGATTTTCAAGTAGAACTACATAAACAACAAAAACTAGTTGATGAGGCTTTTGCTCAAATGCGGCAAAAGTTGACTAGATTAAAAATAGAAACTCGACAAGCTTTGATGAAGGCTAGACAAGATAAAGAGTCTGCCATGTTAGAATATAATCTATTTCAACAAGATATAATACATTTTAACGAAGAAATAGAAAAAACTTGTCAAATTTTAGATAAGCAACCTAAATCGCATGTTGAGGAAATGAAAACCATGAGTGGGTGCATTAATACAATGGGAGAGGAGCTTAATGAGTGTAAGCAGCTTATATTTGGATGCCAAGTACTTTCCAATGATGAGAGGCCACGTGAGAGTGAGAAGCCTATGACTCCTATAGTCAATAATGACTGTTGTATTGACAATGTTAACAAATATATAGATGTCTCTTTTGATAACTCATGTTTACTGAGAGATGTAGAACGGGAGGAAAGAGAGCTAGTAGATAATAATATAGCTACCTTGATAGATATCGAGAAAAGACAAGCCTTGTTAGAAGTGTGTCTTCATAGGGAGCATTTACAAATATTTCAGCAAATATTTCAGCAAATTTACTGAGAGATGTAGAAGGGGAGGAAAGAGAGCTAGTAGATAATAATATAGCTACCTTGATAGATATCGAGAAAAGACAAGCCTTGTTAGAAGTGTGTCTTCATAGGGAGCATTTACAAATATTTCAGCAAATTTACTTTGAAACTTTAGTACCCTATGAATTAAGTGGTGCATGCTATAGTAAAGAAGAGAGATGTACTTTTCTTTTGATGGAATATAGCATAAAAAGTATTCTTACTTATAAGGATGCATGTACGAAGCAATTTGCATATGAGAAATATTTTGAGATTGAAATTGAATTAGGTTCATCTAACTTTGAAACTAGACATGATTGTGACGAGTTAAATATAGAAAAAGCTTTAATTTTGAATGAGCCTAAGAGATTGAGAGAAAATCATACTCAACATGTTAGTGGGAATGGTGAGGAATGTAAGAGACATATTAGATATGAATTTCAAGTAAATGCAGTCATTTTAAGAAATGAGATTAGACAATATATTACACATATGCAAGAGGGAGATGAAACAGAGAGAGGAGAGGATAATAGAAATTTTAGGAGACCAAATGTCCACACAAGGTTTTCAATAGAGCCTAGAAAAGGCTGGATAGAAAACAAGGATAGTAAAATCTATGAAAAGAGACAATCTCGGTATAAGTATTATGGTGTAATAGGCCATATTGCAAAGTTTGGTGAAAATTTGAAATTAGTAAACCAAATTACCCGAGCTCAATGATGAGGGAATTATAGGAGAGAGTGAGTAGTGATTGCTTGGTTTAGAAAATTGAAAAACAAAACAAAATATTTTCTTGTTTGTAATATGGAATAGCTAGCTCATTTTAATTGAGATACGATATAATAAGGGAGATGTCATTTCATGTCATGTGGAAAGTGAGTGTGAGTTCTAATGTATTGTCATTCATGTGTAGATATTTGGGCTACACTAAGAAGTCTTTGTTGTTCCTATTTTGAACGTTTAGTGATTTTATGTGTGGGCAAGATGAATTAAAATCATGGAAGTTAACTAAGTGGTTAAGTTATTGTGTGAGGACAGAAGTTAAAAAAGAGATTGTGAGTTGAGAGAGAGTGAGAAGTGAGTAAAGAGTAGGAGTGAGTAAGTGTGACTTGAGTGGTGTGAGATAAGTTATTGTTGAGGAGAGGGTTCCTTGTTTATTCTTGCTCATATGCAAGTTATTTTCATTCATTTGTAGGAATAATGATGAGTTTTAGTGAAATCCAAATTCAAAAATATTTGGCAAAACTTTGGTGTTTGACCAATAGAATTTTAGCAAAATTCTCCATGAGAGTTGACCAAATGAGAAAAATTCAATGAATAATTCTATGACAATTGAAATAGGCACTTTAGACTTAGTAGATGCCATGTTTGGTGGGATCTGTGTTTCAAAATTGAAATGCATATGTTAGTGCAAGGAAAATGTGTGTTTAAGGATTAGATGTGCATGAGAGTAATGCAATGCAAAAATATTATTGATTGTACCTAGTGAGTTATAATATATGATGCTACTTTATTTGCATATACATTTTGGTTTTTGAAAAGAAGAAATTTTTCTTTTAAAAAAAATAGTGTAGTGGATAGGGCATTGAATACAAGTAGGCTTCTGAAGCTTTTACCGAAAGTAGGTAACTGGACCATGTGTGGATATCTGTAGTCCATAGCATGTAGCACCCTTTGCCTTAGCCAATGCACCTGCACTATTCCGTCATATGTAGCGAGAGGCTTTAAAAAAAACAACAAAACAAAACCACAAAAAAAAAAAACAAAAAAAAAGAAGTTTCACAAAATCCAAAAAGAATCATTTCTTTTAATGCTTGATTTTCTGTTTTATTAAAAAAAACACTAAAAAAAACAACAACAAAAAACAAAACAAATAAAACAAAAACCCATAAAAATTAGGAGTAGGATATCTACATTCCTTTAGGGGGAGTGTAGTCTAATCTTTTTGCAGAACCGAGCAATTTTGCGGAGAAGTACCTGTTACAAATTGGAGCTGCTGACTGTCAAAGCTATCTCTGGGGATGTAGCTCTAAAGTGGAGCATTTTCAAGAAGATTAAACAGGTGGTTTACTTCTAACTATACTGTTCAGTTATTTAGTTTTGATTGTTTGTGTGCTTGTTGTAATAGATGTGTCAGTGACAAGTTAGTACATCACTATTCATAGTTATATTAGACTTGTTAGCCTAGGGGGTTTATATGTTCTTTTTAACTTTCCTTTATCTAGACTTAGCAATCACTGACCGGTGACCAAGCTGTTAGTGGCTGAGAAAGGTAGTCAAGGTGATTATTTAATAGAATCACTTTAGCTAAACTAGTTTTGGGCAATATATTTATGCTCTTAATGGTGATCTAACGATCCCTTAGAAGTGATGTAGGTCTCTGTGGTTGGGAGTATAGACCTTTAAACTCTAGATTATGGCCGGTATGCTAGTTAATTTACACTAGTGATGAGCCAAGGGAAGAATAAAACAAAACTTATATGTTATATGTTGTGTGACCGTCGCCGTACAAGTTTGGTAGGCGGGTGGGTCCACTTTGTCTCTAGTGACAGAGCCACCAGCCGTAGCCAGGTTTTGTACGGGGTGGAAGTGTGAGTGCTAATAATTCCTGCTCGACGCAGCAGTGAGAGTGGAATGTGTGTGAAAAAAAAAAAACACTCAAGTCTGATGTAGCTTACTAAAAATCAAAATAAAAACAAAAACAAGAAAAAGAATGCATGAAAAAAAAAAACTTGGGAATTCAAAAGAAGGGAAATGAAATAAAGGTGATGACTTCCACTTAGATGTGAATACTGTATAGTTTCTATAATATAGGGCTTAATTGGTTTACCTCTATAGAGATCTAGCACCATGAAGGGGGGTCGTTCTTGCTATTAAACAGTAATAAATTTATGGTCTTGCCTAGGGTTGTTTCTAGTTATTCCATTAACTAGTCACTTTATTATTAATTTTAGTTGCTATTGGTGAGGTTTAGGTTTGTGATTTTTAAATCTTTGTAAATGCTAGTTAGTGAGGGTATATACGTTTCCTAGGCCCAACATGTTTATATAACTATGTCTAGTGTTTATTAATTTGTCACTGAGTTGTCACTGATTGACTGATTAACGGTTTTATTGATTGAAACAAATCTAGTTCTTGTTTTAAATCAAGTAAGAATGGACAGACTATTGGTGTTAGTGTAATGTATTTTAGGCTTTATGCTCACGAGGGCGTTCGCAGTTAAGGAGAGGAGCCAGTTATTTTTCAAAGTGTAGCTACCAAGCTGGAAATGTTGCAGCAAGTCAAAAAGTTTTTGGCAATGTCCAAGTTATTTACTTTTTCGTCGAGGACGACTTCAAATTTTAGTGTGGGGGGAATGTAGACCCATCAATCTACACCAAAATTGTAAACTTTTGACATTAATTTGGGAACCTGCATGGGCATATTAGGAGCATATGCATGTAAATCACTGCATCATAATGCTTGTTTAGTATGATTTTATGACTGTTGCATATAACTGCCATTGAAATTTGAATGATTGGTCATTGTTTTGCGGGAAGCTTATAATTAAAGTGTCAAGCATAAGTGCGATATTGACAGAGAGGACTGTGTGCCGCAAGGTTACTGAGTATGAAGTTTAGGGAGAGAGAGAACGTGAAAGAAGCCAACTTTCTTTTGGGGCAGATAATGAGAGAGAGAGAGACGAGCTGTGAACAAGGGTTTTAGGTTTCCTTGCCGAGCGGGTTGAGAGTTAGAGGAAAGGCGAGCCCTGCTCTGCAGTAAGTCGAGGTGAGAAAAGAAAAGAGTTTTAACGTCCGAGGAAACTATCCCAAGAGATCTTAAAGATTTAGCGGATGAGAGTTGAACTAAAGATGAGAAGAAACCTGAAAGAGGCCGAGTACAGGAGGCACGAGCTAGCCTAAGTCACGAGAGAGTTTGAGGGACGCCAGGAAGGGTTGAGTCGATGAGAGCCGAGTTGCGATTGCCGGACAAGATTTCGAGAGCAACTTTTTGTGTGTAGTGGGAATAAGGGCGTATAGGTATTTATAAAAAAAATTTACAATAAAGGTTTTTTATGGTTATTGGGAAGCTCTGAATCGCCATGCATGGGGGAACCGCCAGGAGGCGAGGAAGCCAAAAGACGAGAGGGGGAATTGTCGCCAGGTGAGTGGGGAAGAAGGGAGCCCAAGAGGGCTACCCTTGCGTGTACTGTGTGTGTGCAGAGGAGATAGGAGCCACCAAGGCCTGCTAAGTGTGTGAGGCCGTCATGCAAGCCCGAGAGGGCGCTGTGAGAGGCGAGCCCATGAGGGGCCGAGAAGGGCTGCACTGGGTGTGCAGAGCATAGGACGAGAGAGAGAGAGAGCCGCCAGGTGGCGTGGCCAGAGCGCCATAGGGAGAGGGTTTCCTGATCGAGAGGGTCGCCTGCAGTGGTCGCGAGAAGGGGAAGGACGCCATGCGAGCCCTGGTGGAGGACGTATAAGTTAGAGAGTGAGAGCCTGAGGAGAGCGTTGCAGTATACAAGCAGAGAGGGAGAGTTTTAGCGCTGGTTTTATAGTGAGAGAAAGTAGGAGAGAGAAAGATTACGCTTGGCAGTGTGTGTACGTCCATTTGCTTGACAGTGTATGTATTACCTACTTCCTGCATAATATAGGTCGCTACACAGAAAAACCTGAGAGGGAGAGAATGAATTTGTTGTAGCGCAAGTTAGAGAGAGGGCCACCTGCAGTGGTAACGAGGAAGAGCCGAGAGCAGGGTGGTGTGATTGAGGAGGGGGATTGCCAGAGGTCGTAAGCATGCTGAGAAAGGAAGGGAGAGAGCATGAACCAATTTCAAGACCAAGTAGGAAACTGTGTGTATCTGTGTGATTGATTTATTGAGAGTGTGTGTATCATCTTGAGCGTGAGCAATTAAAGAGAGGGAGAGTCATGAGCAGTTCGTAAAAGAACTGTGTGTGTGTGTTGCACTGATTACATGTGTGTAGGGGTGTGTGTACTCCCATGCATGGAGAGCCGCCCGAAGAAGGTGCTTCTTGGTGAGGTCGCAAGCAGTTGCAAGAGAGTGTGAGGGCAAATCTGAGAGGGGGAGAGTATCCAAGAGCCTGAGAGAGTAGTAGGAGAGGCCACGAGGCCGTTGTGGGCAGGGTACGAGATCTGTGAGAGTGAGAGAAAGAGAGAGAAATTTGGAAAGTAAATTCAAAATTCTGCTGCGGAGTGACTTACTTTCAAGTGAGAGGAGCCGCTGCTCGAATTCGGACGGAGACGGAAAGCAAAATACACGAAATCAAAAGTTAAAATTCACTGGTTAGTTTTTTCTTGATTTCTAAACAAATTCATAAAACTAGAAAGAAGTATTGCTAGTTTCATTATTTGCATTGCTAGCTTCATAATTGAAAACAAATCTGATTGTTTGAAGACACATCTGCATTGAAATCATACTCGGAAATGAATTGCTACATATTTTGCATGGTTAGTGGCATTTGGGAAGAGAAATTGAATCATTGACAGTTTTTGGCATTTCAATAAAAAATTACATCATTACAAGATTATTCTGGTGTTTTTTTTATTGAAAAATTTGCAAATCTATTCAATGATTCTAGTTGCAATGTTCAATAATTTGAAGTCCAGTAAGTGATTGATTTGTTTTGTGAGTTCTGAAGTGTAGTTTTGAACTCTAGCGATCAAGTAAATATCTAAATGATTGCATGCTGATGAATTTTGACTAAAAATTCCATTAAAAATGTATATGGGAACTCAGATTTTAACCATAAATAGCATATCTGGAGAGCATACATGAGTAATCTTGCATATTAGAGAGTTGGACTACGAAGCATAGAAAAGTAAGGAAAATACGAACGCATAATTAGAAAATTGATAAATAGGTTTGAAAGCCACACAATTATGGCAAATTAATGCACGTCTAGGCTAGTTAGGGGACCGTTGGGTTACTTGAACGTTATTTGGAAGACTTGAAAGAGAGAAAAGGAGGTTGTAACCAACTTCTCTTTATCAACCCATGCACGGCTTCTTTTCAAACTCTCTTGGATTGGGCACAACTCTCTCTCTATCGTTTCTTGCTTCTCTCTGTGCAAATTCTTCCTAGCTATGGAGGGAGAGAGTGAGGATGAAGAAGAGGATGGGATTCTTGCATTTCTCTTGTGTGCTCTAGTATAGTATAGGCTTTCTTGTGTGTGTATGGCTATGGCCATGAGAGAGAGAGAGAGAGAGAGAGAGAGAGAGAGAGAGAGAACATGGTCTTTGTGTGTGTTTCTTGAGTGCATTTCATGCAGTTTTTGTGGCTAGGAGCAAGCTCCTTGCATATACTTTGCAGGCTTGAGCCCGGATCATTGCAAGTTTGATGTGCTTGGAAGGAAGTTATCATTGGTGCGTCCGCCGGGAGGAGCTAGCCATGGAAGCTGCATTTTGTGGGCTGTTTTGAATGCTCCAAAAAGTGCAAGTTCCAAATGTTGATGAAGTCTGCGACATGGAAGTCACCAGCTTGGTCAATTGACTACCTTGGTTTGATATTCTTGAGCCTCAATGGAGGAGGTGGATGGGGTTCTTCAGACATGGCTCCATGGGAACTTTCTTATGTTGAGAGTATTTAGAGCAGTCAACAGAAGAGGCACCAAGGGTGTAGAAGCTGATGTGGCCGGTAATCAGGAACAGTTGACAGAGATAGGAGAAGAAATTAGAAGGGTGATGAAATGGGCAACACAAAAGGCTATATGCAAAGCTAGAAGGGGGTGAAGCAGAGAAGATGGGTTGAGGGCAGGAGATAGAATGAAGCACATAACAAGGGGTAGCATGTGCATGAGCAACAAAATATTTCAGGTGTTTGAATATTTCAATCAGGGGATGATGAAGGTGGAAAGCATGTTCGTGTAGCAGAGTCCATGAAGCAAGAAGGGGTTTGGTGGACAGAGAGTGTGAAGCAGCAAGGGGCAGCAGAAGAAGGGTTCTATGAGCAAAAAATCATAGAGGAGTGAATGCAGGAGACCATTTGCAGAACGATGAAGCAGAGAAGATGGGTGGATGGGCTGAGGGTAGATGAAGCAGAGTGGTAGATGATCAAGACCGAACAAAGGAGAAAGGCCATACCAAGGAAGTTGAAGGGATCCAGAGCCATGATGCTGTCAAGATCGAACAACAGAAAAGTGTTGATGGAACTGTGAGCGAGATGTGCTGTCGATCTGAGGTGGAAAAGGGCAAAGTGATTGAAGGTCTGCAGAGGATTTGATCTTGGGGAAGAGAAGCGGACTTAGTGGCCATTGCTGAAGCAGAGGATTCTCAAGATTCCGCTCTCGCTCTCTCTTGCTTTTGCACTGTCGTCTAGAGAAAAGTCGAACTCAGGTTTACAAAATAGCATAACCTATTTTAAGTGGCCCTTCAAATTAAGCAGCCAGTCCCACACAGTGTCCATTGGCATCGAAACACACAGAAGTTTTTGTATGGTGAGTGGAAGCATGCTTGAAAAACCTTACGCCGGAGCTTTTTGGCGTAGTAGGGGTCGTATTTCCGGGTGGCAGATTTTATTGAAGATGTTAAGCGAGGGTGTGCTTCACGCTTTTATTCATATTTGGGGAACATTTTGGTGCTCGAAGTTGAGGGTTATTTATTTCTTTCTTCATGAATCTTGGGGGGCTATTGCGTGCAAGAGATTGATGATGTTATCCTTATCATATGTCATGTGTAAGGAGTGATCATGTTAGAGTAGAATTAGGAGATGTAGTAGAAGTTGTAAGAGTGTGAGAGTTTGGAGATGTTTTTGAGAAGTGTGATGAAGATGTGGGGTTTGTTTGTGTTGAAGAAGTTTGGAGAAGTGGTTCGAGAGAAGTGAACCAAAAAATTTATGAAGTATGCTGAATCAGGGATGTTCTTCATCAAGTTTTGTTCGCTGGAGCTCACAAGCTAAGTGTGGGAGAAATGATAGCCTCCAATTTCATCATCAAAAAGGCTAAAAGATGTGGGTTTTTATTTGAAAGTCATTATCTTTACGCTATGTTGATGGCATCTATGGCAATGTACAACCTTGCTGCCATATTATTTTGCATCCATTGCGCCTTGTAAATGCACTTGGTTTGTTTAGCGGGTCCGCACTTGTGAATGCCAAAGCATAAAAACTCTCTCTAGTTTTAAAAATATCAAGCCATAAACCATGTATACACATGAAAGCCTATCCTAAGGTTTCAAAAGTTATGTAATCTTTTTAAATTTTGAATAAAGAAAAAGCGAAAGGAGAGAGGTCGTGTGATTTGGGGAGTTAGAGGAGGTTGTAACCAACTTCTCTTTATCAACCCATGCACGGCTTCTTTTCAAACTCTCTTGGATTGGGCACAACTCTCTCTCTATCATTTCTTGCTTCTCTCTGTGTAAATTCTTCCTAGCTATGGAGGGAGAGAGTGAGGATGAAGAAGAGGATGGGATTCTTGCATTTCTCTTGTGTGCTCTAGTATAGTATAGGCTTTCCTGTGTGTGTATGGCTATGGCCATGAGAGAGAGAGAGAGAGAGAGAGAGAGAGAGAGAGAGAGAGAGAGAGAGAGAGAGAGAGAGAGAGAACATGGTCTTTGTGTGTGTTTCTTGAGTGCATTTCATGCAGTTTTTGTGGCTAGGAGCAAGCTCCATGCATATACTTTGCAGGCTTGAGCCCGGATCATTGCAAGTTTGATGTGCTTGGAAGGAAGTTATCATATCTCTAGTACATGATAGCAAGGGGGGTTGAATAGAATCTTCCCCAAATACAACATCCCGTGAGACAAAGATACGCTTTGTTTGCAGATGATACAACCTGTAACCTTTTCTTTCAGCACTATAACCAACAAAAATACATTTGACAGCCTTATTATCCAATTTTCTGCGTTGTGTTTGTCGCACCAAATCATATGCAAAACAACACAAAAACACGCATGTGCTCAATAGAAGGCTTTCTATCATGCCAGCTTCATGTGGAGAAATAGACTGCAAAGTTTTCGTGGGACACCTGTTAAGTACATAAGTGGAACACATGATGGACTCAAGCCAAAAAGAATGCGGTAAAGGTCGATTCTTGACCATTCATCGTGCCATTTTCGTAAGTGACCTATTTTTCCTCTCAGCAACACCATTTTGCTAAGGCGTAGAAGGCACTGTACATTGTGTTTTATCCCACGACTAGCTAGAAATGCATTAAAATCATGAGATATATACTCCTCCCTTGATCGGAACGGAGGGTGCCCATAGTACATTTTGAGGCATTTTCAACCATAGCCAGAAATTGTTTGAAGCACATAAATGTTACCATATACATGTGGTAGTGATGTGTGTGTTCGAACACACTTAGGACCGCTGGGGTATTTTTTCCCTCACTAGGAGGTTTTTCCCTCGTGCATTGTATATACATCCATTCATTCTAGGGCTATCTATCTTTCCATTGCACACTAAGTAATACACTCTCTGTTGTGTGCCTTGAGCTTCTTTTGTCTTCTCCAAACTGTGTGTGTTTTCTTGCAACCCTAATTCCAACAATTGATAACATTAGCAGGTTGCGTGCTCCCGGGCTCAGTTGCCAGTAGCTCAACACACGCCTGCTCACTTTCTTTGATTTCAATGAGCTTTGGCGAGCGTCCAACAGGTCGACAAAAATTTCGGGTAAGCTCATAGAGCTAAGTCTGCTCAGATTTTTGAGTTAGGCTCATTTCGGTCTCCATCTCCACTACAGGTAGTACTGCACATGCTATTTGGTCATTTTGTGCACATAACAGGTCCCTTACAATATTCTACGGTTTGTGCTATATAGCATGTGTTGTTCCCACTTCATTTATCCTCTTTTTGGGTAGTTTTTACATCAGGTGCATCATTTACCATGGCTGAAAACAACACAGATGTGTTCAAGATGTTTGCTGCTGAGGACAAATTGGATGGGGACAATTAACCTATGTGGGGTTACATGATGCAACATGTTCTTGTGTCAAAGGGTGTCAGAAATATTATGCAGGGCATTGATGTACTTCCTAGTTCTGAGGATGTAGGCGATGCTGAGGATGTTGCAGGTCTTGTTGCAAGGATTACTGCTAGAGTTGTTTTACCTATGGCAGAACAAGCCCTTTGGGATGTAAAGGATGCATAGGCTCATGAGTTGATTACGTTCTCTATGAAGGGCACCATTACTCCTCACATTCGTTCAGAGAAATCTACAAAATAGGCTTGGGATATTTTGGATGGTCTTTATGCAATCCTCAATGCGGCTAAAATTTCGTTGCTGCGTAAAGACCTAGAATCAAAGATTATGCATGAGAAAGATGAAATGGACACTTCTCTTGCTGGTGTCAAGGATTTTAATGAGCAACTAATATCTGCAGAAGCAGAAGTCATTTTTGACAGTTCAGTTGTGTAGACTGTTCTTGATGCTTTGCCAGATTCTTACCAGACTTTTGTTAGTACATGGAAACTTATGACCCAAGGAAATCCTGAAGTTGTCAAGTTTGATGCATTATGCACATTGCTGTTGCAAGAGTCACTTTCCAAAAAAATAGGACTAGGAAGCATGCAGTTCAACATGCTTTTATTGTAGCTCAAAGAAAAGGTGGGAACAACAATGTAACCACTTCTTATGGTTTTGCTGCGAGTGGAAAAACTTATGTTCCTAATGCTTCTGCTTGCAGCACTGCGTATGGCAATTCTAGTGATAAGGACAAAAAGAAGAAACTTGCCATTATATGATCACTTGATCAAGTAATGTCCGAAATTGAAGGCAAAAGAGGCTAAGAAAACAGATGCTGGATCCACTACAGGGAACAATACAAGTGCATCGATTGTAGACTCTTTTGTCAAAGGAGATTGTGATGCTGATGTTGATGCCAAATGGGCATTCAATGCAGAGTGCACTTATGATTCTATTGTCCATGATGCATGTATGTCAGTTCCTGTAGATTCACATGTGTGGTATTTTGACAGTGGTGCTACAAAGCGCATTACCTCACATCATGATTTGTTTACCTCCATTGAGTCTGTCCCTCATGGGAATACGATGAATTGTGCCAACAATGCCTCTTATCTTGTTCAAGGAGTTGGAAAGATTGTGCTTATTGTTGCAAATGGTAGTTATTTCACACTTGTTAATGCAATTTATGTACCTGGGATCAAGAAGAATCTTTTGTCTGTATATGCACTTGCTAGACTTGGACTTGTAGTCAAATTTGTGGATGACAGATGTACAATTCATGATCTCAGGTTTGGTGATGAAATCTTTGTATCTGGCCTTTTGTGGTGTGGGCTGTATAAGTTCACTTTGTATGACAAGTGTGGACAAAATTTCATAAATGCAGTTGCAGATTCAAGAGCTGTTTCAGATGCAAAAATATGGCATGCACGTTTTGGGCATCTGAATTTTACCAGTTTGCTGTGTTTGCAAAAATTTGATATGGTTGCTTCTTTGCTGCCTCTTGAAGCACCTGTCAAACATGTTTGTGAAGGTTGTATTTTGGGTAAAAATGCAGCGTGCTAAGTTTTCGAAGGATACGTCAGTTCGTGCTACATGCAAATTGCAACTTGTGCATAGTGATGTTTGTGGGCCTATGCAAACTCTGTCCTTGGGAAATTACTTGTACTTCGTGACTTTCATTGATGACTATTTCATGCATGCATGGGTATATCCTTTGAAAGCTAAGTCCGAAGTGTTCATGTGCTTCAAGCAATTTCTTGCTATGGTTGAAAATGTCTCGAAATATACTATGGATACCCTCCATTCCGATTGAGAGGGGAAGTATCTGTCTCATGAATTTAATGCATTTCTGGCTAGTTGTGGGATAAAACACCAATGTACAATGCCCTATACACCTAAGAAAAATGGTGTTACTGAGAGGCAAAACAGGTCTCTTATAGAATGGCAAGATGTATGGTCAAGAGTCAAGCTTTACCACATTTATTTTGGCTCGAGGCCATCATGTGTGCCACTTATGGACTAAACATGTGTCCTATGAAAGCTTTGCAGTCTATTACTCCATATGAAGCATGGCATGATAGAAAGCCTTCTATTGAGCACATGCGTGTTTTTGGCTATTTGACATATGCTTTGGTGCCACAAACACATCGCAAAAACTTGGATGATAAGCCTGTCAAATGTATATTTGTTGGTTATAGTGCTGAAAGCAAAGGTTACAGGTTGTATCATCCACAAACAAAGTGTATTCTGGTTTCATGGGATGTTGTGTTTGTGACAGATACCGTTCAGCCCTTATTGTCATGTACTAGAGGCAGTAATGTAAGCTCACAAGACATTTATGACAATTTGTTGCCTCTTTTTAGTGGTGGAAGTACGAATGTAAATTCAAATGGGGCAAATGTACAGCCTGTGGGGGTTTCTAAAAATGTTACAAATCAGCCTAATACTGATGTAGATGTACATGATGTACTTGATGAAAAAAGGGTTGAAAATGAGGAGGCTAGAGGTTTGCCAAAATGGATGGTGTATACATTGCGTGATAGTAAACTGGATGCACCTTTGTCTAGTCGTACTCGTTCAGGTTCTTGCCATGCATCTTATGCATCAAATTTTTATGCTTTGGCTGTGTCTAGCCTAACCTCTATCTTTTGATGAAGCACAAAATTTAGAAAATTGGATGGCTACCATGCAATTAGAATATGATTCACTTATAGAAGATGACACATGGACTTTATGTGATTTGTCTCCTGAAAAAAAGGCCATTGGTACAAAGTGGGTTTACAAGTTGAAACGCAAGCCGGCTAGTGAGATTGATCGCTATAAGGTTCGACTTGTTGCAAAGGGTTATGCGCAACAAAAAGGCATAGATTATGAAGAGAATTTTGCTCCCACTTGTCATATGACTACTGTGCGTTTTCTATGTGCATTGGCAACTCATTTTGGTTGGGATGTACATCAGTCAGACATTGTTACTGCTTTTTTGAATGGTGACATGTTTGAGGAAGTTTATGTAACGCAATCTCACGGTTTTGTCAAAAAAAGACAAGAGGATAAGGTGTGCAAATGTAATAAATATTTGTATGGGTTGAAGTAATCTCCTCGTGCTTGGTATGAGAAGGCTGGCACTCATTTGGTCAAATGAGGCTTTTGTAACAGTCCAACACAAAGAACATTGTATGTCAAGCATGAGGGCGATATACTTCTCATTGTTTGCAGTCTGTAGTCTCACAGGTCAACAGATTTATGCATAGCCCAGGGTCTAAGTATTGGTAGGCTGTCTCAAGAGTATTTTTTACTACTTGAGTGGCACTTTACACCTTGGATTGTTTTATCCCAAGGGGGGATCATTGCCGCTAGACTTACATGCTTTTTTGGACTCAAATTGGGCTGGTTGTTTTGACACGCAAGTGTCCACAAGTGGTTTTTGTTTCATGCTTGGAAGTTCATGTATATCATGGTTGAACAAGAAGCAACCTACTGTGGCCACTTTGAGTTGTGAGGTTGAGTACAAGGCAATCTTCACAGCTACGGTTGAGTGTGTATGGCTCAGACGCCTTATGACTAATTTAGGTGTTGGACAAGACACTGCCAACACTATCTACACTGACAGTCAGAGTGCATTGGAATTTGCAAGGAACCCGGTTTTTTATGCTCGCACAAATTAGATTGAGGTGCATTACCACTATGTCAGGGAGAGGCTCTCAGCAAGAGAGGTCAACTTGGCTTATGTGCGAACACAGGACAACATTGCAAATCTTTCATAAAGGCATTGTCTCATGAGAAGTTCGATGCTTTCTGCAAAGCTTTGATCTTACTCCCCTTTGTGGATTGATCATGTCCTTAGGGCATGGCACTTCCCTTTACTAATGTGCTAGCTCTCGTTTGCCGCATCACTTACTATATACATGTGGTAGTGATGTGTGTGAACACACTTAGGACCGCTGGGGTATTTTTTCCTTCACTAGGTTTTTTCCCTCGTGCATTGTATATACACCCATTCATTCTAGGGCTATCTATCTTTACATTGCACACTAAGTAATATACTCTCTGTTGTGCTTTGAGCTTCCTTCGTCTTCTCCAAGCTGTGTGGTTTTCCTGCAACCCTAATTCCAACAATAAATACTTTGGACTTTGCTTTAAGTGGATATACCCACCATGCATGCCTGGAGTAATCATCAATGAAAGTCACAAAGTAAAGGTAATTGCCCAAGGACGGAGTTTGCATGGGCCCACTAACATCACTATGCACAAGCTGCAGCTTGCATGTGGCCCTAACTGAACCATCCTTTGGAAACTTTGAATGTTGCATCTTTTTTCTTTTTGGGTGCAAAACTTACAATTGTGAGTGGATAGTATTAAGAACATCAGAAATATACACCAACCTTGAGCTAAGACCGAGCCTTGAGGGTCAAAAGATTACAAGTTTTTTGCTTGACAGAGAGACCACAACTACTCCTAGGCTTTACTTATTACAAGATGTCATGTATTGTTCTAGACCAGTCCTCTGAGGCTTGTTTGCCTCAGATCATGTGTATTGTCACTCTGCTCTCTTGTATGATTTCACAAAAGCTTGCCACAGCCAAATCCCCCTCAAACACGCGGCGGTTCCTTGCTTACCAAATATGGTGAAAGAAGTAGTACCTGATTATTTGAGTGTAGACAAGAAGAGCAGGACTTTTCAACCTGTTTATTACTACCAAAGAACATATCATTCTTGAAGAACTTAATTTTCCATGTCCTTTGAATCCACTTGCATATTTTCCCAGCCATGCCATCCCATGAAAAGGTGGGCTAGGTCTTCACTAGCTATTCTGCACCCCAAGCAATGATCGGACCCGATTCCTCTTTCTTGTATCTTCATGTCCATCAGCAAAGCATCCCACATCACTTTCCATAGAAATATCTTCATATACTGAGGCCACCTTGGCTTCCAGCTGTTCTCCATGACTCCCTCCCACTGTTTTTCCGTATAGTGCCTCTTCCATAATTTGTTGAGGGGGCTACACCAATTAGCCTCGTGCATTAATGCATGGTAAATGCCTTTAGAACGTGGTTTCCAAAAGAGGCTACTCTCGGGCCATCTCCAAGCGTCCCATTCAAAGTTGGATTCACAAATTGGCATCACCACCTTATCAAGCTCTTTCATCACCCTGTAGACTAGTAAGATCTCAAAGCCATTCAATTGAAATTGGGTGGCTAAAGAGTCAACAGTTTTCCAGCACTTCCCGTTGCCATCCCAGAATTGCTCAAGTTGAACGAGTCCCTTATTATTCACATTCCTGGCCATTTCTATCCAATAGGGGCTTTGCGGCGGTCCCAATATTTTAGAGAGCCAAGGGGACCAGTGCAAAATGGAGTTCTTAAAGTAACTGGTTTCTTCCCCCCATTCCAAAACCTGAGCTGCACTTTTGCACTTCCTCATCAACTCCCCTAAGAGTCCACCAGATCTAAGATAAGACCACTTCGGGGCGAGAAGTTTGTCGTGCATCACAAACCCCTTCCAATTTCCCCCTTTCGATCCCAGTTTTACTGCATCAAGCATTCCTTGGTCATGATAGCCCAAGCTTGGTCCTGTTTAGCCAATGAGACCATAAATTTGGCACAAAGGGCCTCAGCATGGGATACATGGTTAAGAAAGGCGCTTCAAGAGGTGGCAAAGAAGCAACCATATTAGATTTTTGCAACGCAGCAAATTGGCAAACTTTAGATGTCAAAACCGTGCATGCCAAAGTTTTAAATCTAAAATAGCCTTGGAATCCACAATTGCATTTGCAAAACTTTTCCCACACTTTTCATACAAAGTGAGATTTATAGCCCACGACATAAAATGCCAGATGCAACAATTTCATCACTGAAACTAAGATCATGTACTGTACATCTGTCATCCACAAACTTGACTACAAGTCCAAGTCTAGCAAGTGCAAATAATGACAAAAGATTCTTCTTGATCCCAGGTACATAGTGCATCAACAAGTGTGAAAGAACTACCATTTGCAACAGTAAGCAAAATCTTTCCAACTCCCTGAACCAGAAAAGAGGCATTGTTGGCACAAGTAACCGAATTCCCACGAGGGACAGACTCAAGAGAGGTGAACGAATCATGATGTGAGGTAATGTGCTTTGTAGCACCACTGTCAAAATACCACGCATGTGAATTTGTAGCAATTGACATGCATGCATCATGGAAAACAGGGTTATAGGTACACACTGCACTAAAAGCCCATTTTGCATCAACATCAGCATCACTGTCTCTTTTCACAAAAGACTCAACAATAGCTGCATTTGTAGTGGAACCAGAGTTAGTAATGGAACTAGCCTCTTTCTTCTTAGCCTCTTTGGCCTTCAACTTAGGACACTGCTTGATCAAGTGATCATTAGCTTTACAGTAATGGCAACGCATCTTCTTTTTGCCCTTATCACCAAATTTTCCAAACAAATTGTTGCCAACAAAGAATTAGAAACATGTGATTTTCCACTCGTAGAAGAACCATGATGCACTCAATTCTAGCATCATCAAGCTCTTCTTCTTCTACTGGCCCTTCAAGGTCAATTAGCATGACCTGCTTATCAGCTTCACCTGCCTGCTCTCCAAGTACCTTCTTTTTGAGCACCTCTTCTACCGCTGCAGCATACTCCACCACCATAAGCAAGACTTCCCTATCTCTTTTGGAAAGATTCTGGACCTGTTGCATCACTACGACACATTTTACCTGTATATCATCACCTATATGCTTGGACTGCTCCATTTGGTGTCCATCTAGCATTTTGGCTTGCACTTCATCCTGCTCCTCGCACAGACTCATTTTTTCTCCAGTCACATGCAAGAGGTCAAACTCATTATACTTGGATTGAGATGAGCCGGTCTCCCAACTTGTGTCGGCATCCATAGAGCTTCTGTCACTTGGCTCAATCTCTTCTTTTGTCTCAAGCTTGGGAATCCCCTCTAGCTTCACTGCTTTGATCTCCTCTACAAACCGCACTCTTTGGCCTTCACCACACTTCAATGGAGCTTCTACAACCACAATTTGATCTGACATCACATCCTCTATCTGATCTGGAACCACTTGCACTTCCTCCACAATTGGAGCCACTGGGGAGCCACTCTAGCCGACATCCTCGACATAGGAACCACCTTGTCTCTTTGTAGCCAAAGAACCCTTGGTTCTTCTCGCACATGCACTTCTCTTTGCACCACCTGTGGCTTGACTACCACGGCATCATACTGCCTTGAGACCACTACATTTGGGAAACTCCACCTAGCTTCATGCTTCTTCAGAACCTTTTTGGTCCACCCTTTCGCTAGAGCTACCGCCTCTTCATATGACACCGGGCCATCTATCTTGACTTTGTCACTCACTTCCTCATGCAAGCAACCCATGAATTTACTCAATTTTTTTTTTACTCAACCCATGAATTTACTCAACTTCAAAAAATGACATTCTCTGCAACAGTTACCTTGATTAGCCATCCCCAAAGGACTTTGAACTCCCATATGAATGCTTGAAAATCCGCTTCCAAGCTCTGATTCAATCCATCTAGCTTTTGCTTCACTTCGTCTAGCTGCGCATCCGCTACATATCTGCTTCAAAAAGCCACCTCCAGGGCTTCACAATCCATCTTTTTGTCTATACACATGCCATCAAACCATAGCCTCGCTTTACCACGAACCAAAAGCGGGAACACTTGTACTGCACCTTCTTCTCTTGATAAACCGCTCTCCAGCACAAATAATCCATGGTCTTGAAGCCAGGTTTCCGCATCTTCGACCCTAGTGAAAATGGGAAATCCGGACCATGCCATCTCTAGCAACATGTGCTCTTCAAAGGTCACACCTTTGGCATCACCAAAATCACCACTTTCGGGGGCACCAGAAGATGGAGAGCGGGAAAGGGGGAACATACTCGGGCACAACAAAGAATGCCTCTCTATAGCCTAGGGCATACACAACCCTCCAATCCACTATAGTTCACCTTCAAAACTCTTAACACATGCTAGTAGGCCATCGCTTGCACACACACAGATGTGTAAACATGCACACACTCAGCTAACCATGGAATTCATGGCTCATTTCAAACCACACACTTCTGCTGCACATGAAACCACACTCTAACTTCCATTTTGTACACAAAAAAGGGGCCCAAGGGGCACACACATTCGCATCGGCACCACACAGACAAGCAAAAGAAGTAGAGAAGGGGAGGCAAAGGAGAAAAGATGTGAGAGAAACACCATGGAACCTTCACCACTGCTCAAAACACCATATACAACTTTTTTACATCAAACGGCGCACCCACATGGTCACCGAGTAAGAAAATGCACACTTGGGGTTGTGCACGCACACACCTCTGCACAAAAAAGCTTACCCAAGACTCACACACTCACTCTCTATGGCTCTTTGCAGGCTCACCGGCTAAAGGCCCTGGCAAAAAGCCTACTATGGCAACAAGCATGAAAAATGGCTTATATAGGGGGTCTCTCTTCAACTTGGGCATCTGGTCTCTCTGATTGGTCCACTTTGCACCCATATTTGGTAATTTTGGAAGGGGTAGCTGCCTTGTATCTGCTCTTTATCTGCTCTCTTTGCTCTCTTGAGGGGGGTGCACTTGAGAGAGGGATGCACTAGCGATGTCACTAGTGCCCCTTGGTATTTTTTCATTTTTTTTTCTTTTTCCACGTTAGGAACTCTCCCCTTTGACCAGCTACCTTTGACATGCCTTGGAATGGCCCGTTGACATGCTTTACCTTGAACCTCCTTGTATGGATTTGGAGCTCCCCTTTGCCAACACTTGGCCTCTTGGAACTCACTCTTATTGCTCCCAGATCTGCCCTTTAACTCCCCTCCTTTGCCCCTTGTGCGGATGGGTTTGGACCGCCCTAGACTGGCCATTTTGGATCCCCTTTGGATTCTCTCTCTCTCTCTCTCTCTCTCTCTCACACACACACACACACACACACACACACACACACACACACACACACACACACACACACACACACACACACACACACACACACACACACACACACACACACACACACACACACACACACACACACACACACACACAAGAACCACCCCTTACCCCGAGCACTAGCGAGGTCGCTAGTTGTGTGTGTGTGTGTGTGTGTGTGTGTGGGGGGGGTCTTGGATTTATACTTAAAAGAATGGGGGCCCTTACGATGCGGGACTAGCCGCCTACGGCCTTGCCACATCATTGATGCATATGACCACTACCCAACCGCTCGGAGTACTACCGACTACTCTTGCCATGGCCAAAACCGCCGTCAAAGCTCTCCTTCACCATCGTGCACCACCCACACAGTGCTTAGGGCGCTGCCTAAGGGCACGCAATAGTTAGTGCTCCCAAGAGATCTTGCTCCATTGTGATACATGAAAGGGAGTCCACACCTTGGGCTGAATACCCCACGCTACTTCCTCTACCTTGTGCATGTGGGATAGATCTATGCCACATGGTGCTACCACAACGAGCCAAGCTCCCTAAGCTCTTCAAAAAATCTCAGAGACCCCCTTTGAGAACCAGTTTTCCCCCCCATTCAAAGACTTTCCATATCCTGCTTTGAGGTCGGATCTCGCAGCCGCAAAGCCGAGCCGGTAGAGTTGGTCTTTGACTTTAAACCTCCCCGTGTGGCACTTTGACTTTCCCGGGCCCTCTTCCCAAGGCCGTCCAAATTGCCAAAATTAAGCTAATAGCATGACATCGGGAACAAACACGGACTTTAAACTGCAATATCTCTCTGGTTCAAGCTTTGATTGACATGTTGTTAGTGCTCGTTGACTCCACTTTTTTATACTACCCTCTAGAACCCGGTTGAGGCCCAAAAATGCCACATGGCACCTCCCCCAATGCGATCAACATGGCCCATCACTAGCCCCTGACAAATCTTCTGATGGCCATAACTCGCAATCTAAAACTCCGATCCACAATCTAAAAAGATGTGCATGCTCCATAATTCAAGCACTATGCATCTATCTATTGACATTCACTCTAGCCACGTGTCTCCAACTGCCCTATCTGGTGAGGAACTACAAGACCTTCCATGTTTGAACTGCAATATCTTTCACACCAGGGCTCTGTTTGACAAACCGTCTAGACGAGCTTGCATAGCACCTCAAAGCTTAGATTCTAGATCACTGACTCAACACTTTAGACACATGAAAAAGTTATCCCAATTGGACCACTTTGGAGCTTTTTAGGTCTAAACAACCGCATCAAGCATACACTTCCACTAGCACCTTCTTGCCCAAGTCCTCCACATTGGCCTTAGCACTTTGTCCTGCACACTTGCTAGCACCCATTGCTTGGCATTGAGCACTTCCCTTTACACACCAACTTTGGTTGCACCAATGCTAATTCGTTCTTCTTGAGCTTGTTCATCTGTATAAGGTGCAATCTATCCTCATCTCTTACACTATTCTTACCTTCATCTTTGTCTTCCTTCCCATCTCCTTGTCAAGAACTTCTTAGGATTTTCTCTTATAACCCTTTTTGCTCTCTCTTTGCTCATTACCTTAGTTTATGGATCACTGGCAAGAGCTGGTTGTATTTGTGGCCATTCCTCATTTGCAGCAAACAAGTGAATCTGTAAGGAGAGATTTTGTGAAGCGATATGGGCGCCTGCTATTCCCTCACTTGGGAACTTCGATAGCTCAAACCAAATGGTGGATGTTTCGAAGTATAACAAGAGTGACACTTTGGGGTCGGGATCACTTTTGCAACAATGTCCGCTTGGCTTTTGGTAATTGAAGCAATGGGTTTGGGTCCTTAACGCTTGTGATAGTTGCTTTTGTGATCATGTGATGGATGGACTTATTGACTTGTAAAAAATCCATCTTCATTGTATCTCTTAACAAGTTTGCCGTTTATTAAGATCTTGGTTCTTGTCTTAAATCCTTTTTTCTTTGATTTTTTTGACAAATACAATTAAATTCATTCATAGCTTCCTAGTCTGGTATTTTGAGAAATTTTTGAGGGAAAAACAAATGTAGCTAGCTTAGTTACAAAGGATAAAATTAATCTTGTTATTATATAGCAAAAACAATCGTATTACAAAAGGTAGAACTTCTTGAGTGACACAAAAGGTAACAAGACGGATCTTGTACTCATTGATTACATCGGCTAGAGAAGATTAATATGATCACAAAAGGGAGAGAAACATATTACAAAAGGTGAGGAAATTGAGAAATAAGACCTTCCCAATCTTCCTAGGATAAGTATCTTCAATAGGAAGATACACCTTTCGTTCAAAGAAAGTTCACTTGCCTTGCTTAATGCATAACTAGTCTACTTCTTCTAGAAATTACCAAAACATTGTGTTTATGTTGTTCTTGATCTTCCTATGTGGTTGAAAAGAAGAGTTTGTCATAAAAAATTCCACAAAAAATCATCTAGCTTTTTTATGAAAGGTCACTTATGAGATAGTTAAAGGTGGTAGGGGCATTACCTAGGCCAAAAGGCATGACTATGAACTCATAATGCCGAAACCTTGTATTGAAAGCTATTTTAGGAGTATCTTCTTTTTTGATCCCAACTTGGTAGAGGCCTAATCTGAGATCGATCTTGGAGAAATGTTTGACATCCTCTTCTTCTAGTTGAGTAGACACATCATCATCCGTGCCTAAAAATGAATCTGGCTGCACAGATCTGAGTAGGGCCTTTAGTTCCTTTTCATATCCAAAATCCTCTATGAGTGATGTAGCAAGCGACATCTGATTTGGTACAGGGATAATTTGAGGTGTTGGTGGCGCTCGTGTATCAGGAAGCACCAAATAAGAAGTGTTAGCTACAAGCAAGTCTCTCGAGCATCTCTATTTCTTAGGAGTTTAGGTGGCTATTTTCTTGATTGTGGCAAAAAAACCACTTTCTCTCAGCGATAGGTTCATAAATATCACAAATACACAAGGTCTCTTTAAAAATCTGACATTTCAAAAGATGAATTCTCTTTATCATGTCCAAAACTACATTTGGGGAAATAATTAACGATCAATAAAAACCATTCTTTAGCATTTTGTAATTGCTAAATTCTCCCATTTTATGCTTTTGAGAGGACTGGCCTTAAAAACCCTAGGGCTAAAAATCATGAAAATACAATATTATAGACTTGAATAAAATTAATCAGGATTTGGGAATATATCTTGACATCTTTTTGGATCCTAAGCTTGGTGATTCCTTCTTGGGTTAGATTTAAGCTGATGAAATTCTTGAATAGACGTTTCTTAAGTCTCTTACTTGTATCTTTTTCCCTTTAATTATAGGCAAATGGTTCCATTCCCTTGATTGCAATAACTTGATTTTTTTTTCTCAACCACACCATCCTTAGAATTTCTTAATATATATATAATGTTTCCATCTTGCGTACACAAAATTGAATGAGAACTAGATGATCTTCTAAGCTGTAATGAAGGTCTATGCCTTCCTTGTCTGTGAAAATAGTGGACCTACTAGCCCAATGGTGCTCCTAACTCCTTATCTATGGCCCGAGCCTTGAGTTGTAGTCTCTTAGTGATGAAATTAGGTTTTAACTTATCTTGAACAATCTTCTTCTTTTCTTTTTGTGTTCCTTTGTTCCTTAAAAATCTTAAAGTTCAAAATGGTCTTATTAACTATGATTTTTTGTTACAAAAATTTATTACTAAAGGTCATTGGTCTGTGTATTTTCAAGGGATCTTCTCTTGCTCTACCTGACACTAAAACTTGTTCACCATTTTGCATTTTGAAAAGGAAAGATGAGGTGGATAGAATATTCTGGCATTGTTTTTGTTTCTTTTCTAGAGAAGTTACTTCCATTTTCTCTTCTTATAATTTCAAAAACTTTTCCTCCTCAAGAGTTCTTGGCCATTTTCTATTTTTGTTTGCTCTTACACTGTTTTTTGGGAACTTCTCATTCTTCAGAGTTCCATGCCATTTTCTGTCCATACCTCACTCTCTTCCTACAAAACCTTACTAAAATCTTTATCTGGCCAAGGATAGAAACTACACTATGGATACACCGTGATCTCCAACATCCCTCCCGTTGGAAACCGACACAAAGACAAGACTCCTCCTGCTCTTCAATGCCAACTCAAGGGGGTGATAACATTCACTTTCTCTCATATGGATCCCTTAGCCTCGAAGCACCTTTGCTTACCGGTCCAACTTTCCAATCAAAATCTTCATAATAAATTAGAACTCAACCTTCCAAGGTCAACTTGTGAGAGTTCTCTAGTTCACCGAACACAACCATCAGTACGTTCCCCTAAGATGAGTGTATTTACTAACTACACAAATTTCTCATTCCCAAGTTTGATTTACACTCCATAGATCGAAATCCCTATCCCTATTTTTGACTTAACTTAATGGACAACATAAAATTGGGTTCAACTTTTCTGCCAACAAATTAATCCTCCGAATCCATCCACCCACCGAACGGTTGTCGTGCCGTGGCACGTACATAGTGTGAAATAAAAACATTCACCTCACTTTTGACACTTCTCAATGCATGCAAAGAAAAGCAATAATGTACATATCGTGATATATGCTAAAGCGGCTACTCGGTCGCTATCATGTATATACCTATCCGGGGAGTCGTGGCCCTGGATGTGGCGCCTTTGCGTGCTTTACCACTTGATAAGATTCTTCATTTGGTTTTACAATTTACATATTCCAAGTGTTTCATGGTGGCACACTCATCTCGCCTATAAAGACTGATGCAGGTAAAAACAGCCAAAACTAGCAGTTAACAGGTGCCGTTGCAGAATTGCATGGGAAGTGACCCAAAATGGTATATTGATGAAAAATTATGCTTATCTATTCTTTTTATGCTTATGCAAGTGATCCCACAAATTTAGGGATTTTCTGACTCCGTTTGGGATTTTTCGGATAAAAAATGACCTGAAAATGACCTCGTTTTGGTCCAAAGTAGTAAAATGGCCCAAAAATTGACAAATCAGTTCATATTGCCGTGGGGAAGGGAGAGAAGGGGGATTTTTACAGAAAAAACCAGCAATTTTGCTTTACTGTGCAATAGCTTCCATGGTTGCCCAATCTATGTGTGCTGCAGTCCCGCCTCTTTGCAATCTTGTATCTGACCTTGTGAGGGAGTGAATTAGGGTTTCCCCTTATCAAAATGGTGTGTGGGATTCACTTTAGAAGCTCATAAATCTCTGCAAAATCAAAAAATTGTCATCGTGAAGGTGGAAGCTCGAGCATTCCTTTCAACCGTTTAATGTTACGACTATGTAATTGGGGGCGAGGCTACATGATACCATGAAAGAGGTTTGGGTTTTGATTGAGAATTGTGCTTGTATGAGCATTGAGGTTTCATGGGTGAAACTTTAGCATGTTTAAATGGTCTTTTAGAGTGAAATTGAATGTGATTTGGTGATCCTCTCATCATAATCTCGACTAGGAAAATAAGCAGACTCCAAGCACTCTTAGATTTTGTGTCACCCTTAGAAAGAGGGTTGGTGATTCTCCACAAACGCTTTTTCACAAAGTGTTTGTGACTCTCATCATCAGAACTCTCACAACTAGAGGTTTTGCACCTTCCCATCTAGACCGCACACATTCCGACATTTCTGTTGAACTCGATGCGAAGTTGCTGGGGTGGGAGTTTGTGAATTGATCTAGATACCTTTTTAGCCAACTGTGTTCCTGCAGCCATGTAGATGTTTCAAGCTTTTGCCATGCACATGCAGCAACAACAAGCAGCGGAAAGAAGCTAGGTTTCAACCACAAAAGCACTACATCCCATTGTGAAGAGAATTGACCAGTTTGATGGCAAGGACAACACAAAGTATCTATGAGATTATATGAAGGAAATGGAGTTGAACCGAGTGTGTGAGGAAGATATGGTTTGAAGTTTTGAGCTAGTTTGTGTCCTGGAGATCAGAGACCGTATTAGGGCAATTCAAAATGCTCATGGAAGAAATTAGGAGGAATTCAAGCTTGCTCTGAAAGAAGACTACTTTATGGAGGACTCTGAGAGGGTGACCAAAAGAACTTTCTTAGATTGGGTTGCAAAGCCTAAAGAAGGGATTTCTGCTCTACAGAGCTTCTCAGAGAGTTTGAGCGACACTATGCTCAGCTATCACAAACTGAACAAGCTTCCTTGGATAGGGAGAAGGTAGAACTTTTTTGACAAGCAACGAGCAAAGAAATTGAAGTAAAGTTAGAGCTTCTCTTGGAAGACAAAGATACAGAGAAAGGTTTGAAGACAAGGTGGAATGATGTACAAGATGCAGTCTCCCTGTTGGCAAAAAGACAACGCAAAAGAGACAAGATGGTGGTGAACAATGGTACTCCAGTTCCTGCTATTACTAAGAAGCAGCCAAAACCTGCTATTGTAGCTTCTAAGGATGATGGGTCTATGCTTGAAGAACTTGTGAAGGGCATATGCGAGCTGAAATTAAAGCTAGCAAGGCTTGAAGAAAAGGCGCAAACATTTGAACAGTCATCAAGTCAAAGACGTCAAAACAGAGAGGGAGAGGGATTTGTAAACAGGTGCATCTAGTGTGACAGCCTAGACCATCCAAGAAGGGACCATGAAAGCTTCAAAGATGGCTTGGGTAAATATCTTGTCTTCTTCAAAGAAGGGAAGATACATCTTAGTGAAACAGGGAAGCCCTTGGCAACCAACTTTGGCAAAGAAGGGATGAAAAACTAGAGGTGGAGGGAGAAAGGATCCGAGTCCCTCTCAAGAGCCCATGGAAAGGGAGCCTCCATCATAAGAAGTACCAATGAAAGATGTTGCACCAAAGGAGAAGCAATATAAAGAAAAGAGCAAGGGAAAAAGCCCATCATACAAGCTACAATCAGATATTGAAGCTGCCATAGATTTAAAGAAGGTTTTAGAGGAAAGGATCTTAAATAGCAAGGTGGAGTTTACATTGGGAGAAGTCCTTGGCATTGCAAAAAGAGAGTTCCACGAGGAAATCATTGATATCATAAGAAGGAAGCAACAAGCTTTAATGGAGTCTATCCAATCAGAGGCTGAAGAGTGTGCTTCAAATACACATGTGATACAAGTACAACAAATAGATGAAGCTGGGAATTTTGTAAGCTGCTACCTGTCTTCGGGCGGCAGAAATAGGCATGTTAAATTTGAAGATGAAGATGAAGACGAAGCCACTCATAAGAGCCACTATTCTAGAAACCATTGGGCAAGGGCTACAACAGAAACCTTAATTAAGGTGGGAGATCTTGAGGAGCCTTATGTGGCCTTGATAGAGCATGGTTAGGAGATTAAATTCATGCCCAAGAGTCTCTATATGAAGGGAAAGTGGCCAATTGATACTGACCATGGGTGGATGATTAGGGCTGCAAACAACTCATCCGAGGATTTATGGTGCTTGCCCAAATATTAATGTAACCATAGGGGATGTGAAAGGTGAGCAAAATTTCTTTGTTCAAGATATGTCATGCCATCCTCTTATCCTTGGACAACCATACATCACCGCAGTGCAAATGGAGACAAAAGTATTGGATGATGAATCTGCCTATGCCAGGGTCAAAAGCAAAGATGGAAAATGAGCTGTTCAATTTTTGAAAGTTTGCATTGACCATGAGCAAAATCGTGCCAGCTTAAGGAACCATTCTCTACCAAAACCAAGCAAGGAGTTTTGAGATCAAAGAGAGATGAGGGGTTTTGGCCGAGTACCATTGTAAAGCGGGAGTGCAGTGGTACAAAAAGAAAAAGGTTCTCGCTTGATCCGAAGGAACACAAAGCTTTTTCTACAGGTGTCCTAGTAGCAAAGGATGGATCCGTATCTTTCATAATGCTTGGAGATATAAAGAAAGGACAAAAACAATATGTAAATAGTGTACAAAGAAAATACAAAAACCATAATTTGCTAGATGAAGACGAGTGCATTTCAGGTGTTTTTGAGGAGGTTTCTTTTGTAGATACTATGGGTGATCTCAATGCTATAACAAGTTCTAGTTTTCAACAAGGAAATAACCTGGTAAAAGTAGCTTCTATGGACATGTATAGAATCATTGAGTCTTTCAAAGATGAGGAGCTCTTCAATGTGCAAAAAGATCTAGAAGTGTGAGTGGAGACGAAGTACAAAACTATAGCAAAGAAGGTGAAACCAGTGGCATTGCCTTTGCCTACATATTGCAAGGAAACGATGGATCATGCTTCTTTGCAACCTAGTCTCCGAGATCCAAAAAGAATTGGACACAAGTTTATGCAAGAGTCATTGAAGATGTTAAAAGTTGGAGGCAATGACTCCTTGATAGAGATTGAAAGAAAATGCTTTGAACAGACACTCTCCAAACATGGAAAAGCTTTTGCATTTAAGGCGCATGAGATAGGGTGTGTGGATCCATCTAGCCAATGGTAATATTCACTGTATCTCATGTGCCTTGGAATCTACGACCAATTCCAGTGCCAAAAGCACTCTTGCCAAAGCTTATAGATTTACTCAATGAAAAGATAAAGATGGGGATTTTGGAACCTTCATTTGCCCCCTACTCAAGCAAATGGTTCACAGTACCAAAGAAAAATGGAGCTCTACTCTTCATTGAAGGCATGCAACCTGTCAACAAAGTCACAATCAGGAATATGGGTACAGGGCCAATTGTAGATGAGTTTGCAGAGGCATTTGTAGGAAGGGCAATATTTTCTATGGGGGATTTGTACTCAGGGTATGATTAGTTCCAACTAGCAATAGAAAGCAAGGACTTGACTACCATGAGAACACCCTTTGGTTTGGTACGGATGTGCACCTTACCACAGGGAGCAACCAACTCGGTTGCGCACATGATGAATGGTATGAAGAAAGTCCTTCGTGACTTCATACCTCAAATTACAGTACCTTTTCTTGATGACGTTCCAATCAAAGGATGTGACTTAGCTAAAAAAGATGAGGCTCTGGATTCGAGGGGGTGCCGTAAATATGTAGCAAACCACATCAATGATTGTGATAGAATTTTAACAAGGCTGGAAGAAGTGAACCTTACAAAAGTCAGTGTTTGGGGTTGAAGAAATATTGATAGTGGGACATCTTTGTAATCCTCATGGCCACTGACCTTGTCCAACTAAAGTGGATGTAATATAGAGGATGAAGGAATTATGCGTAAATATCACGGAGGTGAGAAGGTTTCTAGGTGCATGTGTCTTCTATCTCATATGGATTCCACATTATGCACATGTCGCAAATCCTCTTTATCAATTGCTAAGGAAGAACCAAAGGTTTCAATGGAATGATGTACATGCAAAAGCTATGAGAAAGTTGAAGAAATTGTTGTTGTCTTCACCAACTTTGAGGAAGATTGACTATGAGTGTGGAAGACCGGTGATTGTGACAGTGGACACTAGTCCAACGGGAATTGGATGGGCAGTAGGACAAGGCGATGAAGAGAAACACATGTATGTGGTGAGGTTTGGGGCCACGGTTCTAAGCTCTCATCAAAGAGAATATCCACAAGTAAAAAGGGAGTTATGGGGGGTGGTTACATATCGCAATTGCAATTTCTTTTTGAAAGAATACAAACTTGAAAAGAAAAATGCATATGCTCTTTATGACGATGATCCTTGCTTTAGAGTGGATCATGAATTTCAAACATAGAACTTTGGAGTGCACAAACGTACAATCGTAACCTTATTTTGAGTCATTATGCAAGAGTTGATGCTTGATTGTGAATAGAACCCTTCAAAGAATGATGATGCCAAAGTGAGAATGCAACATTCCTAAGAGTGGACATGCTAGTGTAGTGAGAAATGTGCATGCAATGAAGTATGAATTTCTTCTTTGAGACGGGATTAAGGCATACCTCGCTACCATGGAGAGGATTATTCTCGTAGCTAGGAAAGGTTTAAGGATTTGGGGTTTTCCAATGGAGAAGAGGGAAGGGAGGGAATGAAATTATTTAGAAAGGAATTTCTTTTTCAAAGAAAGCTTCTTTGGTTATGATAAACTTACCCTTTTAAAACTCAGCTTCCTTTTGAAAAATTGATATTAACTTAGGGTGCCACTAAAACGTTTACACATATAATTTATGCAAGATAAAGAGCATTTATTTTGGAGAACTTATTACTTCACTTTTGGAGAATAAGGCTAGTTCCAAAAAACATTCCCTTACTTAGTTGCCTTTGCTTTATGGCATTACTTTTATAAGAATAATTTAGGTAAGAGAATAAAAGTAACTTAAAAATCAATAACAAGGGTTATGTGGGAGATAAAGGGATAATTAAATATATTAGTCACTATTCAATTATGCATACTATTTAGGTAATTATGACCTCCAATCACCTATAATTAAAAAGAGTTCTTTCTACTCTCTCTATGCCATATTAGTTTGGTAGTTTAAGAAACTTGAAATAACACCGTGGTTAGTAAGGTGGTTAGTTATGAACCATAATTAGAAGGAAACAACAAAATCAAGAAGTTATTTCTTCTTCCCAAACAAAAGGCTTGCTTATAAAAAATTTGAGATCTTAAACATGAATTTAAGTAAGCATGAAAGTAAATTACTTCCAACAAAGTGGAATAGCATAAAGAGAACAAGAAAAACATTACCTTGTGTACATGGTAGAGTCTTCTCCTTGATTTGGGAGAGTATTGAAGAAGTATGTTGATGTAGGCGACTCTTTTGCTCTTCACTTTGCTTGGAGACCATCGATTAGACCACTTGGAATGAGAGAATGGCAAGGGGCAAAAGGAAGTCAAGCTATGGAAAGCTTGAGAATTAGGAGAGAGGAGAGGGGGAGGGTAATGTGAAGAAAAAGATCAAGTTTTGACAAACTTGATTAGGGTTTTGGCCATGGCTTCTCTTGGAGGTGTGTGTGTATGTGTGTGTGTGTGTAGGAGGTGGTGTGCGAAAGAGATTTGGCTATGGCTTTCCCAAGCCTACTCTTAAGCTTGCACTTCTGAAAATGAGAAGAGAAGTGTAAAATGAGAAGAGAAGCCCTCTTTTTATGCACATTTCTGATAAGTGCTTTCACTTTCTTACCTTGATAACTTAACTTCCTTTGATAAATTATTTTGATAACTTATCTTACTTATCAAAACTTTCTCAACAAGCTACTTACTCACCTCATCCTTTAAATCCTTATCTTCTCTTTCTTTTTTCTTTTCTTTTTCTTTCTTATCTTTTTCTTTTCCATTTTCCTTGTCTTATCTTTTCCCTTTTCCATATCTTTTTCTTTATGTTACTTTTCTTAAAATGAAAAGCTAATTTTTTATGCATTGGTTATGCCCCATTCCCATTGCGTAAGCCGGAAGTGGTTCGTTAGTATATCTTGGTGCTTGAATTGAACCCCAATTTTTACTCGATTTTTTTTTCTTTTTCTTTCATCTTTATAAGTCAATGTCTTAGATGTGTTGGCTTTGCGGAAGGGCTAGGAGAAGGCCCTTACTTGCCTAGCTACCATGCAGAGTCCAATGGGTCAGCAGAAGGTTGCATGGGCTGTTTTTGGTGAACAGTTCCTAGATCACTACAAGAAGCTCCCGAGCGGGATGGACAAAAAGCTCAAGAACTAGTTTGACTGCAATGAGAATGGTGAGCATGTGATTTGGATCAGACAATTCACTCCGAAGGCTCTCATTGACCATGGGGGGATACCTTCTATTTCATTTAGTTAGGGCCCTCATTCATTTTTGAATTGCAGCTCTGTTAACCTCCAAATTGTGGTGGAAGTGGAGCATTTGTTGGCTGCAAGAAAGAGTACACTGGAGAGTGTGAAAAGCACACTAAATGTAGTCCAAGTGCAACATTACTAGCTGAGATGCCAAAGTTGAATGTTGATGCAACTTCGGACGCTCACATCATAGACACAGACATGCAATTTGATGATCAGTCAACTCCAGGTGGCAGGCAAGGTTCATCCTTGGCAAGTGACAAAACTATGGCTTGTGGGGAAGGCTCGCATTGGCAATTGAAAAAACCTCACTTGCTGAGGTGGAGCCCTCTCACATAGACACTAGTTGAACCACAACAAAAGGAAATTGAACCAATGGAAGATGTTGATGTTAAGATGACAAATTTTATAGCACAAGAGGGGGTGGAAGCGATGCAACACATGGTTCATGGCTGATGCAGATCTAGATTCCCCCGTCTTCCTTAGTGATATGGTGAAGAAGTCAAGGAAGCAAAAGAAACTTGCTGATGGTAAGTTGTTTTGGCTATAGGACTTGGCTTTGTACATGCATTGAATGATTTTTATTGATGTGTCTCTTTATGGTGTAGTTAAATCCAAAAAGATGTAAGCATTAGAGATGAACCGCTCAAATTAGCAATCTAACAAGGCTGAGGAAGAGAATGATGGTGACACCTCTTTTACTCATGGCTTGTTCAGGAAAATCATCTCAACATGTAGAGGATTTTTTTAGGGTCAACCTCATTGATAGTTTTATCTCTATAGCTCATGTTCATGCTCATCAATGTGTAAGTGGCTTGGGTTTTGATTTTAGGCGGAGATGGAAAAGTGATGAGCAAGGAAGTTTCAAAGTCACCGCCTCCTACAAAGAAGTTCCCCAAAAAAGGTACTCCCCTCCAACATCCCAATATTATTTCCCACTCCTCAAAGCCTTGTGTTTGCAAGAAACTGTGACATTGAAGATGTTGGTATACTTGCAATGCCCACCTCTCTAAGTTTTTCCACCACAATATATGCTGCACAGTTTGTAAGGCCCCCATATGAGGAGAAGCCAATGGTGCACATATATTTGGTGGATTCCAGCTATGCACGTTGATGAGATCTCTATTTACGATCGTGGATGATACGGAGCAAATTCAGGGGCAACTTTGGGGGGCAAAAGCCACCGAGACTTTTTTTTCCTTCGCCGAAATATTCCTTTTCGCCGGAATATCTTGGCCGGACGACGGCCGGAAGACAATTGGAAAATGGCCGTCCGGTGGCCGGTGGCCGGTGGTCCATGGTCTTTGGTCGGTGGTCGGCGGCCGGTGGCCGGATTTCCTTGACCGGTGGCCGATTTCTAGGAGGACTTGTCTACCTAAAAGCGGCTACACATGGGCGCATGGGAGAGTCCTACTTGGACTTGGCTATCTAAGGGCGGCTGCACATGGGCGTTTAGAGGCTCCCTTACAACTATATAAGGAGGCCTTTTCATGAGTATTTTGGTAGAATGGTGTGCACACTTGACGCACACAGCACATCCTTGTGTGAGGATTATTAGTCCCTTGTATTCACTTACTCTAGTTGTCTAAATCGCCATCTAAGCTCTACCTTGAGAGCGCATGGGTGGATGACGCCATCAATTTGTATAGTGTGCTAATCTAAAGTTTTTGATTTGCCACTAATCTACTTTGCATCGTGTCTCTCTCTACTCTCCTTGCTACTAGATCCTTATTGTATTCCGCATTTCTTATAGAAGACACTTTGTGTCTTCACTCTCTTGTAATGATAGAATCTTTGATTCTTTCTTCTTGAATAGAAATGAGAATTTTATGTTGGCCTCCATTTTTTTATCTCTCAATTTATTGCAATTTTCCCTCTTGTTTAGGTTAAAAAGTGCTTAGTCTATTCCTTTTCAGTGTAAAACACGTCTTTTATAGAGATACCAAAATAAAAGGGGACTCTCAAATTGCCTATTGAAGAAATAATAATTATCAGAGATCCACCCTCTTATATTCCAAAACGCATCACATCACTTCCATTTGATATCCACTCATGAACAACATTAGTGTTTATCTTAACGATGTCCTTTGTACTTCATGGATTGAAGATCCTAATAACCCAGATGCTCACCGACCTGATCTTGAAACTACTAGGTTCGATCTCATCAACACAAAAAGTATGATAGGTGTTATTGAGGGTTTGAAGTATTTTTGCTGTATGTATGATTTGTGCATGCCCACAGAGTGACATTCCTAAGGCAGGTTTTGGGGGTCTTTGTGACTACTTTAGTGGATGGGTTGAACAACAGTTGTGTGATGTAGCCACATTCAAAATGGTAGGTGGAAAACCAGTCGTTTTCAAGAATCTACCAAATCTTTTAAAGCTGGTTTTGCGATACGGTACAAGAAATGTGCTATTAATTGACAACAGTCTTTATAAATACCATTATAATTTTCTTGGTTCCTACATCATTGTGCCTGGCCTAGAGGATCGGAGTAGTGAATTCTTGTCCAGAGATTTGCAGGAGGTTCTTGCCAAGTGGTGTGATGCTACGGATCGGTCAGCCAAGCTTTCACCTTCAATGTGAAGCCTACATTAGAGGATCACTATGCTAAAGCTGCACTCAAGAGAGGTGGAGAGACGACCAATTATGAAGGATACTTGATGGGGCCACGTTTAATGCCAATGGTATTTTAGCCCTAGTATATCATCCTTGTCATGCGAGGGATATTTGTAAAAAGCTCATGTAATTTTGAGAAGCCAAGCTTTGTAGCAAACGCTTATATTGCCAATTTTGTCATTATAGATTAACGCTCTGTACTAATCCATGTATATGCCTACTTCCCATGAGGGATGGTTTTTTGGACAACATTTTGAATGCCTTTGTACTAAGTGATTAACATGTAACTCATCGGCAACACAAAATTTGAATTTATAAGTTATTCTACTATGTCAGTTTTTCATGCTTTGGACTCTAGTTTTTGTGCTTTGGACTCAATTTATGTTGTGGGTAGTGTGTGTTTGGTTGTGGCTGTGGATGGTGCTAGACACGTAAGTTAAGGCTTCTAAGACCATATGTGTAGTCATTAGAGGCCTCTTGTCAAAACAATCATGTTGTGTTTTAACATTCTAGCACTAGAAAGTAACAATATATGTACCAACAAGGCTTGGTGAACTTGATGTGTAGGCAGGTCTTTTAAAAGGGAACTTTCAATTTATGTTGTGGGTAGTGTGTGTTTGGTTGTGGCTGTGGATGGTGCTAGACACGTAAGTTAAGGCTTCTAAGACCATATGTGTAGTCATTAGAGGCCTCTTGTCATTACAATCATGTTGTGTTTTAACATTCTAGCACTAGAAAGTAACAATATATGTACCAACAAGGCTTGGTGAACTTGATGTGTAGGCAGGTCTTTTAAAAGGGAACTTTCAAAACACCCACAATGGTAGTTTAGGGTACCCTATCCGCAGACAAATACATGTGAAGAATGCTGGGAGACTAACAACAATGGTACTTAAAGTACGTAATTTAAAGATATGTTCCATGCATGGTACTTTAAGTAGCTAATATGCACACTTCTACATTGTAGAACATGCACTAAAAACCTGTCACCCTGGTACTTTGAGACTACCTGGATACCCCCTTTAAGTACCTCAACAAGAAGTCAGATGCTTGAAACCTGAATTGTAGTAAGTTTAAAATTACTTTGAAGTACACATGTTGGTACAATAAATGGGAGATAGACAATTTGTTGTCATGTAGGTGAGCCTTTGGTGATAATACCTCTAAAAGTTAGAGTGTTCATAATAGAGACTACTTTGAAGTACACATGTTGGTACAATAAATGGGAGATAGAAAATTTGTTGTCATGTAGGTAAGCCTTTGGTGATAATACCTCTAAAGTTAGAGTGTTCAAAATAGAGACTGATGACGTGGACAAGGCTCCCCTCAAGCCACCTCTTGCACAAACACAACCTCCTCTCCTCTGCAATATTTCAAATGATTGTCTACAAAAGGGCTGAAAAATGCAAGCACCTCCAAGGACTTCACCACATTAAAAACGCAGCCAAGAGCCTCTCGGTCCCTTTTATAAAGAGAGAGTCTCCCACACTTTACCAACATGAAAACACCACTAATGTGCCTTGTATGCTCGCAGAAAAACAACACTCTGATATCATGTGAGAAGTGGTGGTGGGAGAGGGAGAAACACAACACACATGGACTGTTGAAAGAGAAAAGAGAATCAAAAGGCTACAACATTTTTGTCTAGATGTTTTGGGAGGAATTAGGTACAACAAACAATAATTGTAGCAAAAAAACTGTTTATTAGGCTCAAAGATACAAAGACCTACAACACTGTTGGCATGCTGTTGTACACATCTTTGTAAACCTTTGGACATATTCTGAAATTATGTGGCTCTCCATGCAAGGGTTCCAAAGGTATCTTGATGGATCAAACCAAGTGTGATGCCAACACACTTTTGGCTGGTCAGAAGGTATGTAATAAACATTCTTGGTACCATCAACAAGCTCAAAATAGTAGCCCTCAACCAAATAGGAATTTGGAAATACAGTTATCCCAAGAATCTCTTAGAGCTTGTGTTGTTTTGTATTTCTCCTTTGAGCACCTCGAGAGGTAGAAGTCTGCCCCGTGTTCATTCATGATGGCAAAGTTGTCACCTACACGCAAAGCATCACTAATGGCATCATGATGTCCACCATATATAGGCAATCCGATTCTTCATCATCACCTGACTGATCACTTTCTTCATCACTGCTGTCCAATGATTTGATCGTGATATACTGCCAATTTTTGACCTGTGTGTTGTTAAGGCATCACTTCCAACGTTGTGACATACAAAACTGAAAAAAACATGAGAGAGCTCTGTAGCAAAGTGCACACTTGTCAGTCCTAGAGGGTCCATTTATATAATGCAAAGAGCGTGACCCTTCCACTCGCTTGCAATCCCATTTCCTATCCCTCGTCACATCAACCACTTTGACGTCCCAAAAACTTTGATTCACCTATAATCGAGTGTTTTCATCATGAAATTTATGTTTCAAGAAACTAACCACATCCTTGGTACACTTCATGTGCCATGCATCAAGTTTAAATTTCTCTGTGTCAGAGCATTTTTGACAATTGCACGGGCCCCATCATGCTCTCCTTTGCCATGGCCCAAGGCAAAGAAAATCCATAGCATCTCAATGCCAATCCAAGAGTAGTACCTAGATCAATGACACGTCTCAAAGGCTAGGAAAAAACAAGAAACTTGAAATCATGTTCAAGAGATCAAAGAAGCTAGAATACCTTGACACAAAGAAAAATGGCGTGGATGCCTTGAATTGAGAAGCACATCCGTCTGACCAGACCCAGTGCCGCTTCAAGGAGTTGAATCCTTGCTCCTATAGCCACACACCATACAATTGCATGCAATGCTACACAAACAATGTGTCATGCTCTTTTTCATCTGCGTAGTTTCATCTTCCTTGATCATGGACAAAAGCTCATAAGCTTTTTGGAAGTCCACTCCACACGGCTCTTGTTCAGAGATGTAAAAATGTATATTCTTTAACACCCTATCAACCTCGTCTCGAACATAGGTGATGTGCACCAAGTTTGTGACTTGTGAGAAGAGTACCAATGCATTGACTGGATTTCATTTTTCTCCTTGAAAAAGTAATTCTTAGCAAAGTCTATAACAAAGACTACCACGTCTCTAGGAAACCTTTGAATGTAGTCTTTGAATTGTTAAGATTGCCACCTGGAAATAAATTGTGTTTGATGTAGGTGGCTAGATTCTTTTTAAGGAAGGATGTAAAATGTGCACATCCCATTTCCTTGACTAGTAGATCTTTGTGCTTCTTGCCCTCTTGATGGGATGCTGCAATGTCTTCAAACACATTTATTGAAATGTGGAATGCATTTTTAGATTCTTCTTTTGGAAAGAGCACTAACCGCTGTGATCCACATTGATCACGTTCTCCCTTCAATCAAGAGAGCTTATGAAACGTAGACTCATCTTGCTTTGAACATAGTACCATCTCAAGCAATTTGATGATGCTATTGTGCGTGTACGCAATAGACCCATACTTCCCTAGATCCTCTTATATGATGCATACTTGACACTTACAACCACACACTTCACTATGAACTCCTATCTTCCTTTGTCTCATCTGGTTGAATGCACCCTTGAGGTATATCATATGTATGTGAGCAATGCAACAACAAGAGTACCTATCCTTCAACTTGCAAACAAACCAAGGATTCAATCCCTCAAAACATCTGAAAGCCTGTGTTTGATGTGTGAATATTGCATCTGGAATCTCCTATAAAATTCCACTTGTCCAATGAAAATAAAATCTCATCATGAGACTATGAAGACAAGGTTAAAGTCATTGCAACTTGAACATGCTATCTAACATGGTACTTTTGTAAAGTTTTTGTTAGGTACTAAAGTATAAGAGGAGCATTCCACAACCGCTAGCATTGCCCCAAAAAAACAAAGGAAAATAGAAAGAGAAAGTATTGCATGTGCGGAAATAGCGGCGGCCAAAAACGCGGTAGTGGTTTAAAAGCAATATACAAGGTAATAGTTGCACGAATATACTGCGACTATTACCACGTGCCTTGCTGCTGCTATTATCGCGCACACCTTTATTTTTGACTTGCATAAAACATATGAAGCATCAATTGTTTTTTGAAAGAGTATTAAAAAAAAACAAAAAATTGAAATTGAATTTACTTTACCTTGACAATTTAATGTGCAAAAGATTAACTATTTAAAAAAATTACAAATAAAATGAAAATAGTTGTATATACATTGCACCACATCAGGACTTTATGAAAGTTTGGACAAATATTTTTCTATATAATCCTCCTCCTCCTCATCGTCATCCACAGGCATGCATGTTTGATTACTTTGACTCTACATAAACCCAAACCAAATTAAACAAATATCAACAGCTCAAAAAATTTGATACAAAATCATTTGTTTAAACTTACAGCTTGTAGTGATCCAACCACTGCATCGAAGTGCTTGCAAGAGATGTGGTTGTTCTCAAACAACCATCGCCAAGTTTCAAATTATGTATGCCACTCCCGAAAATTGACCATCTCTCCGATCAAGGTTGACTACGAGTGATATTTTTCTAAGTTAACAACAACAATAACAAATCATCAACTAAAATCTTTATAATCACCGATCTAGGTTTAATTTAACCAATCTTACCTATTTGTCCTTCCATGCTGCTTTGCTTCACGAGCCATAGTGCGTGGGAGTTTGTCTGGCTCAAGCTTTGCGTTGTTGTATGTAGGATGAGCCCATTGCAGCCTTATCTCTCTTTTCTTGCATTTCCCACTCCCACTCCACAACTGCCATGTTTTCACCGCGATAACTCTTGTCTGGATCTCTAACTTGGTTGGCCGCTGCGCGTTGTACACTGGACTGTTGGTTTTTCAAAAATATTTTTATGTAGATCTCCAACCACTATTGTGAAAAATGTTGATCGGGGACATTTGGAAATCTAGCATGCAGCTCATTGTCAATGTTGCATGCATGATTGGGTAGCTGGTCTCTAAACTTTACAAAAAAATTCTTATACATCAAATGTACAAGAATCTGAAGATGGCATCGAAATGCCCTGCCTTGTGTTGTACCATAGTCCACCTCCCTGCCATATTTTACCCTATAGTAGCACCCATGCATGTCTGGCATGGATGCATCAGTATCCTCGTCGTCTGTGTCAGGGGTGGCACGCTCTGAAATAGGGGACTCCGTCTCCCCCTCCCCCCAACACCAAAACAAGCGAAGCCACAAGATCCCCCGCCGCTCTCTCTCGGGCTCGCTACCCTGAGACGAGAGTCGACGCGCACCACAAGAAGAAGTGCGTCGATGGTGCTCTGGAAAATTAGGAGTGGAATGGAGTGACGTGGGACCTGCGATGCCATGGGAGTGGGACCTTGCGATGGAAGGGGAGTAGGACGGTAAGAAGGGGCCGTAGACTGAGGGGCCATCAGTGCGAGGCTCTGGATGTAAGTAGTCCCTCTTTGACTCCCCCATGACGTGGACTGTGGAGAAAACCGTAGGTCACAAGCTGCTGTGGAGTGTACCAACCAAGCAATGCATCCGTCGAACTTAGGTACTGGTCCCGTAAAGAGATAGCCTGTTGTAGGTCTGGCTCTACCATCAATGGAGGAACCTAAGTAGAGTAGGATGGCCATACCTGCAATTAACAAAAATAAACCTATAACACTCATGGTTTAGTGTTAACTATCTATAAATAATCTTAATTTATTTACTTGGTCTCACTGCCTCAAGACTCGGGTCCACTAGAGGCAATGTCCACCCTGGGTGGGAGCCCACTTGGATGTGAACCAACCAAAACAAGACCAAATGGCTGCTCCCCACCTAGTGGTCTCTCGTTTGACATCTACATTACAAAGAGCAATATGAGATTTAGATTTCCCTCCCTACTCACTCATCTATATATGTACACAAGTATATATGCACATAAGCATGTAGATACATATACATACTAGTAGACCTAAGAAGAGGCTAGTAGTGTCAAAGGTCAAGTGGCACCTCTTTAGATATCATCAAAGCCTCAACCATGGTAAAACCAAAGGTACGTTGCGGTAATCCATGCATGAGTGGATCAATGACCACAATGCCACGAATAAAAAAGGAATATACCCAAGAGGAACCATCTAACCTTCGGGTGCTATGGTCCCATACTTAGTGCCTACATACATGCATAAAAAATTTATACGTACACCCCCCCTATAATTTAAGTATATAAAATTACGTACTCTCTACAATTGATACTAGTTTAAGTATATACAATCCATCGTTTTGAGTAGAGATAAAGAGCTAGTGTTCTAAATGTAGCCATTGTTTTGTGTTGTCCGTAGTGCGAGAATGCTTTTGCCTCTATAGAGTGCTTTGAAGAAGAGCTTCTTAATTGTGCTTCTTACGCAACATCTCTTCACATCGGCTGCTTCTTCAAGGGATTACTGTGCACATTACATGCCTACCTTCACTGTGCCATTGAAAGCTTTCCAACCTAATGCCGCATCCGTAGAGAGAAAGAGAGAGATAGACAAAAAAGTAAGAGAAAGATAGAGAAGGTAGAGAGAAGAGCATAGAAAGTCATTACTGAACTCCATCTTGGGGACGTAAAAAAGATATTTTTCAAAGAACTCTAGAGAAGCCTCTGCACTCTCGCATGAGCACCCCACAAAATGGTGGCTTTGCATACAATTATTTCTCTTTACTTACTTGCAAGCTCACATGTGCAAATGGAATTCTTTCTCTCTCTCTCTCTCTCTCTCTCTCTCTCTCTCTCCCTCCCTCCCTCTATCTCCCTCCCTTTCTCTATCTCTACTCTCTCTCCCTCTCTCTCTCTCTCTCTCTCTCTCTCTCTCTCTCCCCCCCTTTCTCTATCTCTACTCTCTTTCTCTCTCTACTTCTCTCTCTTTCTATCTTACTCTCTCTCTCCTCTCTCTCTCTCTCTCTACTTCTCTCTCTTTCTATCTTACTCTCTCTCCTCTCTCTCTCTCTCTCTCTCTCTCTCTCTCTCTCTCTCTCTCTCTCTCTCTCTCTCTCTCTGGTGTTAGCATTGTAAACAACACCTTTGTTTCTACCTCCCTACAAAAAAAACCCCTCTCTATCTCTCTCTTTCTCAATCTCTCTCTCTCTCTCTCTATACAGAAGATTATGTTGAGTGACTATACAAATTTTAAACACCACAAGAGAAACTAAAAAATTGGAAGGTTCTTCTCGTTCTTGCTCTTTATCTGGCTTCATCTCTATATCTGGGGGGGTCCTTATCAAGATATTGGTGAATATATTCTAAGTCAATACTATTTAAAAAGTAGTTTCTTATGGTAAGGTAAGGTTACCTCCTTCCTGTTATCTCTCTCTATCTTGCATAATAAAAGTCCGATACAATTTGAACCTCACTCAAGGGAATCACTTAACGTAGTATGGACAAATAAAATCGTTGAAAATCTTGAAATGCACCAATTGATGGGGCACATAGTTTGAAAATCGGGCACATATTTTGAAAGTCAAACTAAGACACATTGAGGGTACATGTAGTTATCAACACAAGTGGTTCTTTTCTTAGTACGTTGTCAGTCACTATGCTACACACTCTTTGACTAGTTTTACTTAGTAAAATCATGTGAGACCTAAATTTTATATGTAAGATAGGGGTATGATAGTTTTTTTCATTGATTGTCGTATAAGCATAGAAAGGGGGGTCGTGTTCCCTAATATGAGTCGTATAAAGGGTTTTATAAGGGTTGTCCTCTCGCAGGTGGCGTCCCATTTTGTATATAGAGTGAATCCCCCGAGTAGTTAACCCAAAAGGCATAACCCAATAGGCAAAAATACACCATTCAGTTGCAAAGGTAGCTTTATGATGATCTTTGGGGTCAACCAAAAGTTGATTGTAGCTCGAAAAGCCATCTAAAAAGCTGTAAGCTTCTTTTCCTGCAACTCATTCTAAAACATGCTCAGTGATCGGAAGAGGAAAGTTGTCTCTAATGGTAGCTGCATTCACTTTCTTGAGATTGACACATACTCTTAATTTTACATTTTTCTTGGGTACTACCACAATTGAAGACACCCAATTTGTGTGTTCAATTTCATAAATGAATTCGGATTCCTTTAGCTTTTCTATCTCTTCTTTGATCATCTTGGAAAATGTTTCATTATAAGTATATGGCCTTTGTCTGCTTGGTTTCGCATCATCTCTCATAGGTATAGTATGTCGACAGATTTCTCGGTCAACACCATTGAGATCCTTATAAGACCAAGCAAAGATATCTCGGTATTCTTTTAGTAAGCTTAATAAAAGCTCTTCTTCTTCTTTTGTCAGGTCTTTTGCAATGTAGGTAGGTCTAGGATCTTCTCCTGGTTCCCTGTCCTGGTATTTAGGTTTTTCTTGAGTTTCCTTTCTCCGTTTTCTTGATGTTTTTGATATTTCTTGCTTTTTGTTTAAAGGATATCTACTAGTGATTTTGTCTTTGATACAATCATGTGCATCTATTTGCATCCAAAATTGTGTTCTACTAGAGACTGATGACATATGTCTAGATTTCAAGTTTCTCGTGTCTCTTTTTCGTTTATACCATTTCTTTCTTCTCGGTTTTTGGTTTGGAAAGTCAAAAATTTTTCCTCCCCTCCTTTCATGAATAATTTAGCTCTCACATCTTCTTTTTTCAACCCCAAATCGTCTGAGTAGCTGAATATTCTTCTAACTCATCTGTTACATCATAGTAGAGGTCTGAAAAGCCTTGTTGAGCTTTCATTAAGTCCTTGGATTCTTGAATTTCATCTTCAACGTGAAGGGTTGAGATCATTTGTATTGGAATTATGTCATAGCCATCCTCATTGCAAAATTGAGTAGGCATAGACGTATTTACGCACACATCCATTGTTGCTAAAATCTGAGTCCACTCAGATGGCTCAAACAAATGCTCTGGAAAGGGTTCATGTACATAAGCTTCATCTGTGCAATCCCTTTCTAAGATACATTCTTCTCGTTTGCTCCCATTTTCTGAAGCTCCACACATCCAAATAAGTGTCTCTTTGTTCAACCAAGATGGAAGCTTAGTTTTAGCCGAAGAGACAGAGTCAAATTCTTGTATGGGCATTTTCATGACATCTCTATAAGTGTGATCTTTTAGATTAACCCTTGTTATTGATCCCACTTGCTTCAAGTACATGTAATTGTTTCCCCAATCCTGAATGAGTTGTACTTGTCGCATGAAAGGTCTTCCAAGTTGATTTGATAATTGAGTTTCTTTTCAAAGTCCGCCATTGCAAAATTATGTTGATAATCAATTCCACAAGAGCTAACTATCAATTTTTCAAGCAGTCCTAAGGGTCTTTTGATGTGTCCATCAGCTAATTGCAATTTCATTCGAGTTTGTCTAATGGCTGGTTTTCCCCATGACTTCCATACCGCTTTTGTGACTCTAAGGCTGTGCCTGCCCCACTATCCAATATTGCCATGGTTTCTATATCATTATATCTCATTGGAAGGGTTTTATTTCCTTCTTCCCCTCCGTAGTATTATCCTACTTTGTTGATTGGGACGTATCTAATCTCTTTGTTATCCAATTCGTGTTTCAAATTTTCCAAAATTTTCACAATTAGCCCTATTATCCTCCACCTTCTCTAGAGTTTTTTTGTAGATCATTCCATAGATATGCTCTGATTTTTAACAGTTCTCCTAAAGTAGGAGTGCATTGAATGGGTGTAGACATGATTGAATGGAGGTTGTCTATCTCTAGGGTTTGTTCTGCTCTTGTTATCTGAGTGGTTTTACACACTATGGATTCATCTTCGTTATCTCCCAAGTAAGAGGGTAGTGTTTTCAGTGTCATTGGTTTAGACATTCCTGAAGCTTCGGCGTCGCAATCCCCATACAAGGATTGTACATCCATGTCCATATCAGGAGGTAGATTGTCTAACCAAACTTCCTCTATAGGACCTGACTTCAAAGTGAAGCTCCTATCATTAATCTCTCTAAATTTTTCCCATAGGTGTCTTGGTCAGTCTTCTTCTATGAACGAAATTCCATCGAAGGCATCTTCACTGTCAGGCACTATGATTTTTGGCTCTTTAGTTTCAAGGTGGGGTTCTACCATCACCTCGGATTTCTCTTAACTAGTTCCTACCACCATAAGCTCCTCAGGTTTTTCTATACTCTCGAGCTTGGGTTTTTGTTTTTTCAGCATCTCTTGAGTAATTCTTACCAAATTTTGATAAGATTCAAGCTTAGCTGCTTCCATAGCTGGAGAAGGATAGTTTTTCCATTTGTTTTTCACGTTTTGGCATGCTTTAAGTGTCGCTTGGTAAGCTTCCAAGGTTGCATTAATTGGCTCAAAAATTTTGTCTACCAAAATTGACCCTCTAGATTTCACTGTGGTTTCCTTGATTTCACTTCCAGTTTATTTCTCTTTTTCCTGGAGTAGTTTCTTGGCTTTCTCCTCGATTTCAGCCCTTTGTTTCTGTTTTCTCATCTCATACCTTTGGCTTCTGCTTCTCTTGGTATTTTGAGAGTAAATTTTAGTATTCTCTTAGCCTGGGCTCTGGTGATTACCTTGATTGGAACAATAGGTTCACTCTTCGATGAGCTACTAGGTATCACTTGGACTACGTTCACTACTGCTTTATCCTTGTTTAAAGGATTTTTTGGACAATCTTCAGGGAAGTATCCTCGCTTTTTGCAACATTGTGTACGAAAAGCTTCAACTGGCTTGATGTTCTTGTCAGGATCTGGACATTCAATCTTCCAATGATCATCTGCACCACAATTATGACAGTTTCCAGTCCTTGGCTTAATCATGGGTCTTACCATATGAGGTCTAACACCTTGATTAGCTACATAGTACATTGGTGCAAGCTCTGATGTAGTATAAGTCACAGGTTCTTCCATTGGTGGTGGATGTGAATTATACCACTCTCCTTCTATCGTTACTGTAGATGGACTAGTCTCAACATAGGGTGTAACAGGCACTAGTGCTTGTTCATCTATGGCTCCCTCTGAATGCATGTACTTTATAAGCATTAAATTATGTCCAAGATATGGAGGTTGATGACCAAACATGGGTTGAGGTCTTTCCATACCCATTGTGGTCTCTGAGCTAGGGCCATATTAGGCTGATATCTGTACATGGGTTGTCCTTGTGGCCTCATAGGCACATATTAAACATTCCCATCATACTTTGGTCGGTAATAGCACTCATTGGTCTCATGGTTGGTCCATTTACCCTCGATTGCACACCATTTTTGTGACCTAATTGGTTGTCCTTGTTGAGGTATTTCTTGCGTTGGTCCCCTTGTAAAGAAAGAGGATGCAAGAGAGCTACACAAGACAAGCACGAAGCACACAGAGATGAAAAGATTCTTCTTCTTCTTAGAAAAGAGAGTACAAAATGACTAAGTGCTAAAGCTGAAAAGTAGCACATATGTACATGCGGTCACTAAGTGTGAACATGCTAGAAGCGTACTAAGCTGGCACTATAAGTGTAGTCCAGCTGTAGAATCACTGGCAGAGATCCTCCATGTTGGTCACCTAACGCGCCGGTGAGTAAATGCCGTAAGCGGCCAAGACCCGTAGTGGATGCCAGCTCAAGATGTAGAGCTCGACATCTCAACACTCCCCCTCGAGCTCTGCATGTCGCAGAGTCCAAGCAGAGTCCGAAAACATCGAAGCTTCTCAGTTCTGAGGGCCTTGGTAAAGATATCCGCTATCTGCTCCTCTGTGCTGACTAGACCAAGTCGATGTCGCCCGCCAGCACATGCTCTCGAACATAGTGGTAATGGACCTCTATGTGCTTGGTCCGAGCATGGAACACTGGGTTCCTAGCCAACTGCATGCTGTTGAGGTTGTCACAATGGATGACAATCTGCTGGTCCACCTACAGTTCCAAGTCCTCAAGTAATGTGCGTAGCCAAGCTACCTCGCACGCTGCAACTGTTGCACCTCTGTACTCGGCCTATGTGCTCGATAAAGCAACCGTAGGTTTCTTTTTGCTGCTCCAAGTAACAGCAGCACTCCCAAAAGAGAACATGAAGCCACTCATAGATCTCCTATCAACAATGCTACCTGCCCAATCTGCATATGTATACCCATACAATGCTAATGGCACATTTGCTGCATAGAACAATGCATAGTCAAGAGTCCCTTGCACATACCGAAGTGTGCATCGTACTCCATCCAAATGTGGCTTTCTCGGAAGCTACATGAATTGACTCTCCAAGCCTTCTGTGTAGCTCAAGTCTGGCCTCGTGATAGTCAAGTAGATTAGACTACCCACAATCTTCTTGTACATCTTGACATCCTCAACAACATCACCCTTCTCTGCACTCAGCTTTGCATTCACATCCAAGGGAATAGAAATTGGCTTACAATCAGCCATACCATACTTTGACAACATGTCCAAAGCATACTGTCTCTATGACAGCCATACACCCTCTGGAGTCCTGATCACCTCAATGCCAAGAAAGTAGCGCAACTCGCCCAAATATTTCATTTCAAACTCCTGTTTGAGAAGACTCTTCACATGGTCAATCTCCATAGCATTGTCACCCACAATAATAAGGTCATCTACATATATGGTAATGACCACAATCCCCACATCACTCTCACGTACATAGAGTGAATGATCAGCATGAGCTCTCCTAAAACTAATACTGACAAGATACTTGGGAATCCTATCATACCATGCTCTAGAGCCCTGCTTCAAACCATACAAAGCTTTGAGAAGCCTGCATACATAATCTAGGTAACCTGGATCGACATAACCAGGTGGCTGATCCATATACACTTCCTCTTGCAACTCACCATTCAAGAAGGAATTCTTTACATCCATTTGATGCATAATCCATCCTCTAGATGCAACCACTGCTATGACAGCTCTCACAATCGTCATCTTTGCCACTGGAGCAAAGGTCTCCTCATAGTCTATGCCATACGTCTGTGCATAACCCTTTGCGACCAGCCTTGCCTTGTGACACTCAATGTTATCATCAGCCTTATGCTTAGTTTTATACACCCATTTACAGCCAATAGCTTTCTTGCCACTTGGCAATGGCACCAACTCCCATGTGTCGTTTGCTTCCAATGCAGCCATATCTTCATTCATTGCATCATCCCAATGCACATTTCCAACTGCATCCTCAAAACATGTGGGCTCCACATCCTGTATCACCTTAGCCATGTAGGCTTGGTGATGCGCTAGTACCCATCATAAGTCAATTTCTGAATTGGATTTCTGACTCTGTTAGATCTGCGCGGTCCTGGGTCACTCCTTTGCCCTCTAGCATCTTCTTGTACTTTCCTTACACCAGGTGTCCTAACAGCCGGAATTCCAAATTCCTCATCAAGACTTTGTTCAGAACCATCTGAATCCATGTCTACATGTGAAAACCCTGATGATGCATCAGCCATAAAGGGAGGTTCATCTATTTTTTCCTTTCCTTTTCGTGATACATTCCCTGTACTTGTTGGTGGAGTAACCTGCGTACGTAGTCTACCATTCCATGGCTTCTCAACAGAGCCACGAGAAGAGGACTCTTGTGGTCCACTCAAAACCTGTGACTGTGGCCTCACATTTTGTACAACCACATCATCTTTTACATAAGCCCCAATAGTGCCATGTGCATTACTGTACCAGCTGCTCATCTCATCAAAGACTACATCTCTGCTCACTCGTAATTCTCGTGTAGTAGGATTGTAGCAACTGTATCCCTTTTGTTCAAGGGAATATCCCACAAGAATACATTTCTCTGCTTTAGCACTAGGTTGGTAATGGGACACTTTTATGTCCTGGGATACTTTTATGTCCTATTAAGTGACCATTTTCCTTGAATTATGTCAAGAGTTTCAAAATGGATTTTGAGGTGCTATCTGTCTAGAAAGTTGTCTCATGAGCTGAAAAAAACTTGACATTTTTTTGGAATATCAATTCCATCTTTAACCTTGTCCTTGCACAACATTTCACAACCTAAACTGTGTGAAAAAACGGGTCCTATTTTTGGTTTTTTTCAACTTTTTTCAACTATACCACTCTAGAATTCATGTTTGTGAGGTCTATAATGCTAGAAAACTATCTTTAGTAGTCCTCAACATGTCCTGATGCTTCTAGGGAGAAATAAATGTTAAAGTTGTTTAGCCAATTTTAGCTCTTCTATGATTTTTTGGTGGCTTTCATGATATCCAAATGCAGTTTTGATTTTCTATGTCGCATATTGTAACATAAATCTAATATTCCTTGAGTTTTGGGGCACCTAATACCCTATTTTGCATAGTAGACAACGATGGCTGATTTTTTCAATTATAGAAGAAAACAAAACATTCTAGTATATCAAGTATAGCTTTTTCAATATTGTTAGTTTCTTGTGACAACTGCATGCATTTTGTAGGTAGTAACCATATCTAGTCATAAGGATCAAATTTGGCTAGATATTGAATAGTTTCTATGGGATTCTACAACTCATAATGTTGAACCCTGTTTTTTCATGTTTACTGTATTTAGTACTCCATCTTTGTCCCCAAGATTCCCCTTGGTAAGAGATGTATTATTATTTTGACATGCTCCATGGCTCCTTATGAACCTAAAGGACACTAGGGAACTAAGAAAACATGCATATATTATTTGTATTGAGCGTGGCTATAGAAACTTTGATGATAGGTTTGCAGAAAGATAAACATTTAACTTTTTTGTACCTATTTCTTTTGGTAAAACAAAAAATAGTGAGTGAGAAGCAATCATATGTTCTGATCACCAACCCATTGAAGTTAACTAGGGAATTTATCTCAAGTCCTACAAAAATCCATAATCTTATTTTTATGTAACAAAACGTAAGAAATGACTGTTTTGATGAAAATGTACTGGTCTATCGACTTTGGAGGCTTAGTGTGACCAAAAGATAAGAAATTTTACAAGTTTCTTATTTTTTCCATGTATAGTAGGCCTTGAACTATAGCCTCATGAAAGGATTTTACAAAATGAGTGGATCTACTATGGTTTTAGAGGTTTTTTTCAAACCCCTGAAAGGACACTTTTATGTCCTGTTAGGTTACCAACCTAGTGCTAGGATCCAATTTCCTACGCCACTCATCTGGTACATGCACGTAAGCTATGCAGCCAAACACTTTCAAGTGTGCCAAATCAGGATTTGTACCTGTAAACTTTTCCTCAGGCGTTACATCATGCACTGCAGCTATAGGTGTCCTGTTCATAATGTACACAGCTATATTTACAGCTTCAGCCCAGAAATGATGAGGCATGTTCTTCTCATTCATCAATGCACGTGCAACCTCTGCAATGTGCCTGTTTTTCCTTTCTGCGGCCCCATTCTGTTGTGGAGTATATCTGCATGTAAACTGCCTGCGTATACCATGCATTCACAGAAAATCTGAAAAATCGTTAGAGAAGTACTCTCCCCCTCCATCTGACCTCAATGTCTTGATTTGCATATCTGTCTTCTTCTCAATCATGACTTTGAAGTCCTGAAAGTGACCAAACACTCCACTTTTGTTACGCATGAAGTAGACCCATACTTTGCTTGTATGGTCATCAATGAAAGAGACATAATACCTGCAACCATGTATACTTGCAGTATCGGTTGGACCCCAAACATCTGTGTGCACCACCTCAAGTGGCTTTTTACGTACATTGCGCTCATGTGGAAATGAGCCCTTTGACTGTTTTCCAAACTGGCATGCTGCACACACTTTATGCATACCATCCACCTTGAATTTGGGCAAACCTTTTACAATCTGTTTTGATTGCATGCTGCGCAATCTCTGCTCATTGACATGGCCAATGCGTTTGTGCCAAATGTCAACATCAGCCACAACACCTGTGCCCTGTGAAAATAATGCAGCTTAATTTTACCTCAGGCATGTCTACATTCAGCGTAAACATTCTGCCCACACATTTGCCCTCTGTGATTAGCTTATAGCCATTATGGAAATCTTCTACATAATAGCCATTTGGATTGAAACGAACCTGCAAACCCTGCTCAACCATTTGTCCAACAGAAACAAGATTCTTTGTAATGTTTGGGACATGAAGTACATCTGCTAAGTACTTTGATTTCCCACTCTTCGTATTTAGAGGTATGTCCCCTACATGAGCAATGGGGTGAGCTGTGTCATCTCTTGTCTGCACATAGCCTGACACATCTGGTTTGCGCATATCTCTAAACCACTCTCCACGAGACGTCATGTGATTAGAGGCACCTGAATCCACATACCAAACATCATCTTGGGTGGAATTCTCTGCAGTCATTGTATTCATTACATGCTGCATAACAAATATGCGCTCGTTTTTGCTGTCATCTGCATCACTGCTAGTAGATGCATAGTTGCCCTGTTCTCTCTTTCCACTTGCTTTTCCCTTTGGACAGTCACGTGACATGTGACCTCTTTCACCACAAGTCCAACATTCTCTGCTATCTACAGTATGTTGCTGCCTCCTTGATCCTGCACCACGACCTCTTTGACTCCCCCTGCCTTGAGACTGGTTTCCCCTGCCACCTGTATTGTTTTGATTTGATTGACCTTCTTGAAATTGGCCCCTGCAACCCCTTGGGCCTCGACCACGACCTCTACCTTTACCTCTGTTGGAATTAGAATAGAAGGACTGTTCAAAATTATTTCTGCCATGAGAAGAAGATGTGTCAAGGTTCTTCTCCTCAAGAATAAGCATAGAAATCAAATCTTGGAACACTGGGATGTCGTCTCTTGTATTCATGGAAGACCTGAAATGTACATACTCATCTCCTAGACCATCCAAGCATGCACGGACAATGTCATCGTCTTCCACTGAGACTTTAATAGATCCAAGAGCCTCAATGATACTCTTGATCTTCAAAGCATAATCATTGATGGAGAGGTTGTTCCTCTTAACCTGATTCAGCTCCGACTTTAGTTGAAGCTTCCTGGCCTTGGTGTTCACCTCGAACACTCTGCCTAAGTTTTTCCATGCAATGGCGGGGTTTTCAGCATCCTGTAGATATCCCATCATGCCATCTGTGATGCTGATAGGAAGCCAATACATCACTTTGCTCTGGCCTTGTTGCCAGTCCCTCAAAGCTTTCCTTTGTTCTGCTGTAGCATTTGCCTCTGGAATCTCTGGTTCTTTTTCATTGTCTCCTTCTACATAGTCCCAATAACCTTTTCCTTTTAGGAAATTTGTTATTCTGAACTTCCATGCAGGATAGTTATTTTTCTCAAGCTTCTCAGTGACAATCTGACTGAAACCGTCAGACATCTTGAAGCACTAAGACAAAATAGCTACAATTTGCAAAAACCTGCAAATCTGCTAAACCTGCTATCGTGGTACCTGTAACGCTTTCTACACTCAACGAGTGTCCACAATCAAGAGTACATTCAACCACTGTACTTGTACAGTAAATCTCTGCATACTGCACTTTGGAGACCTGTTCAGAAACTTGTGGATTGCGAATGAAGGGATTGTGATGCTCTTGCTCTCTTAGCCTCTCTTGCCTGCACCAGGCTCTGATACCATGTAAAGAAAGAGGATGCAAGAGAGCTACACAAGACAAGCACACAGAGATGGAAAGCTTCTTCTTTTTCTTAGAAAAGAGAGTACAAAATGACTAAGTGCTAAAGCTGAAAAGTAGCACATATGTACATGCGGTCACTAAGTGTGAATACGCTAGAAGCGTACTAGGCTGGCACTATAAGTGTAGTCCAACTGTAGAATCACTGGCAGAGATCCTCCATGTCGGTCACCTAACGCGCCAGTGAGTAAATGCCGTAAGCGGCCAAGACCCGTAGTGGATGCCAGCTCAAGATGTAGAGCTCCACATCTCAACACCCCTCATAGGTGCTTTTTGCATGTTATTCATCATTTCATTCATCCTTTTGAGCATGTCTTCTATGGCTGTAAGCGATGCTGCAGTAGCCATTCCCACTTGTGCTGGTTTGGTAGATGTTGTTTTCTCACTTTGATTATCCTTAGGGACATCTTCTTCATTGGAAATATCACAATTGTGTCCTAGTCAATAGCATCTGACACACACTCTTCTAGGGTCATATGTTTCTTGCTATACAATATAGCATGAAGTTCTTTGTTTAGCAGTCCCTCTAGAAATAATGATACTAATCTTTCTTCTGTAGGTATTTCTAGTTCTGAGCATCTTGCAATGTATTGCTTCATCCTAGTTGCACAATCCCTAACAGACTCACCTTGTTTCTGTTTGAAGCTATAGATTTGAGCTACTGTATTATGTTTGATCCCTGTTTTGGATTATGCACCTAGAAATCCATGAGCTAATGTATTTAAGTCCATAATTGACCTTGGTGGAATGTTTTGGAACCATGTGAATGCTTTTCCTTCTAATGTCATTCCAAATACCTCAAATTGAGTATGGAAATTAAATATGCATTCTGCTCTTAGCACTTGCTTAAAGCTTGCTAAGTGGTCATATGGATCCCCACATCCAGTGTATTTTTTGACCCATTTTTGAAAATCATCTGGTCTGACATGTCTATTTGGTTCAACTCCAGGTCTCCTGGTAGTTGGTCCTGTCCCGAGTCCTTCAAACCATCCTGTTGGAAATAGTGACTCATATAGCCCTAGACTCGCTTTAGTGTCACGTGGTTTTCTTTGTGATGAGGTAGGCTCATGTTTTTTAAAATCACTCCCAAAAGATCTCTCGCGGAGTTCCTCTCTTGGAATAGTTTCTGGTCCTTGGCCCAATATCCAATCTCTTATGGAGTACCCTTGGTATTTGGTTTGTTCCACCTCCTCATGACTCATCATAACAAAGTTATTGTTATAACAATCCCTAAATAGGTAGGTTGGTAGATCTGCTGAACCCTTGTCTTTGATTTTGAAGATATAGATGATCTTCATGGGTGTTAATTGTCCTGATTTGGCATGAGAAGTCCATAGAAGATCTTTGACGTTTCTATCCTCCCAACAATAGACACCGATCCTAGGATTATCTGTGCTTAGCCATTTCAAAGGCTTTAAATCAACTCAATCATATCCCTCAAATTCTAAATTGAGTGGTCCTTCTTTTGCTACCATATCTGGAATTATGGTATTTACTTCTAACCCCCATTTGTCTATCACATCAGGGTTTTCAACTTGCAAATACTGAGTTCCATTTTTATCCATATGCATTTTTTCTTGTTTATCCTGATTTACTCTTCAAACTTTATGTCATGGTCATCAATGCGAATGGCATACTCTTCATTAGTATCCAGGTAAACCTGAGCTCTATGGCCATTCGTCTTATAAAAGGTGAGTATGTGCTTATAAAGCACTGTCATTCCGGTTCCTGAATGAGTTGAATATAAGGACATTTCAGATGTTGATTCTAAAAATGTGTCTGAGACTTCTTCAAAGATAGTGTCCAAGTGATTGCTTTGATTCACACTCTCTTCGGTAGATACTCTACGAGCGGTCTCTCCAAATATGCTTTGATTTGCTACTATACGACCAGATCTAAGGTTCATATAGACTTGTGAAGCCGTGGATAGAGTACTTACTGTCGGATTGACTTGTTATCATTTTCTTCCGCTTGACTTGATTGCAACTCGTGTCAAGCTTCCAATTCCTTGTCTGCCAGTTGATTCTTATATCAGTTTAATCAAGTTAGCTATTCTTTCACAAAGACTGTACAATTTTTGCTAAATAGTGTGACTGGTCTATGTGTATCACCTAACTTTGAGCTAAGTGAGTCAGCAATTGAGACTTTCAGATTCTTCTTTTGCAAAAAGCCAAAGGACTAATCTGCAACCTGGAAATTGAGTGAACATGTACTAATCTGGATCCAATTGAACCCAAAATTGACCGGTGGCCTTGTGCTATGTTGTTCTAACACTGTACAAGCTTAAAACTCCAAAATTCTGTCTCTGTGCATCAAAAATAAATAATCATGATTATTTACTTTTCTCAAATTTCTGCACTTTTTGGCTTGTTTTGCCAAGTATTCAACTTGTTAAGGTCTCTGGACAAGTTTCACTTAGTTTGAACAAAATTTGTCCAAGTTATTAATTGTTTTGTGTCCGTAGACTCAATTTTCAAGAACTTTGCTTAAGTCTCACTTTTGTGATCCAAATTTCACCAAATTTGATTTGTGTGGTCTACTTGATATGCTTGACCTTGTGGTATACTCAAATGTGCAAAAATGTCCAATTTTGTAGCAGATGTAAATAATCACGATTATTTACTCCTGTTATTTTTATGCAATTTCTTGGCACAATATTGACACAGAATGGTTAAGCAGCTCAATTTAAAAATAAATAATCATGATTATTTACTTTTCTCAAATTTCTGCACTTTTTGGCTTGTTTTGCCAAGTATTCAACTTGTTAAGGTCTCTGGACAAGTTTCACTTAGTTTGAACAAAATTTGTCCAAGTTATTAATTGTTTTGTGTCCGTAGACTCAGTTTTCAAGAACTTGGCTTAAGTCTCACTTTTGTGATCCAAATTTCACCAAATTTGATTTGTGTGGTCTACTTGATATGCTTGACCTTGTGGTATACTCAAATGTGCAAAAATGTCCAATTTTGTAGCAGATGTAAATAATCACGATTATTTACTCCTGTTATTTTTATGCAATTTCTTGGCACAATATTGACACAGAATGGTTAAGCAGCTCAATTTAAGCTCCCTAGCCAAGTTTCATCAAGTTTGGATAATCCTTGTTCAAATGGTCAACAGTTCTATGTCTGCAGACTGACTTTACAAATTTGGCCACAATTTTCACTTCAATGATCCAAGTCTTACCAAATTTGATTTGTGGGCTTAATATAACATGTTAAAACTAGTGGTATGTTGGGTTGGTAAAAAAAATTGAGAAATGAGACAAATATAAATAATCGTGATTATTCACTTCTGGCAAATTTTTACATCTTTTTCATCAAATGAGCATGTACACTTGTTTACTATTTCAATATAAGCCTCTGAGTCAAGTTTCACTAAGTTTGAACAAGATTTTCCCAAGTCACACTCAAGTTCTCGACAATCAGTACAGATTTCAGTTTTTTTCAAGGTTTTGGTTAGTTTGGTGATCCAAATTCTATGGGCCTTTACAAAAGATGTTTATACACATGCATAGAGTCTCTGGTATCAACCTTGGTCACTTTTGAGCTAAAATAATCGTGATTATTTACTTTTGGCCTAAAATGAGCACTTTCTTTAACTTTTTCAAAGGAGAGTCTTTTTATGATCTATTTTAAGCCTCTGAGTCAAATCAAAACTTAATTTGGCCTAAAATATCAAGAAAAAGTAAATAATGTGATTTTTTACAAACTCTTAAAAAATTTACCTTAAATACGTCCTTAAGCTTAGCCACTGGTTCATACAACTTTTAAAGCATAATCTCCACCCGGATTCAATGGTTGACAGTCTTTTGGTGCTATTTCCAGCCGTAGTCCTGAAATTCTGTAACTTCACATAAACAACTCACAATTGATTCTTTTGGAGAGAGAAATGTTTTGATATCCACCTCGGATTCTACTTAACCTACTCCTAGGTTCTACTATGATGGGGTTATGGAGAGTGTCCACAAACACTCGTTTTCTTGTTTTTTATAGTTTTCTGAGCCTTGATCTTAAGACTTGTCTCGTCCGTCAATCATTCTAAAAATATTAATATAATCCTACAATCCTAAAAGGTACTTAGCAAGTACAACCTACCTCCAAGTTACCTCTACACAGCAAAAGACGACAATATTAAGCTATGCAGTTTTAAAAAGAAAGTTTTGACTCTAGGTGATCCTAGAGGAAGTTAAAGGAAAACTACACAAGACGCTCGTGTTTTTTCCTAGCTTAGGTCTCTTCGATCCCCGGCAACGGTTCCAAATGGGGACGGGTGTCTAACCTCACTCCTATCTTATTGCATATATAGCAAGAACCACGAATATAATTGTCAATCCATGGGACGAAGCTGACTCGACTAGTGCATAGAGGCTACAAGAGGTTGTCTATCTCTTGAAAAAGAACAGACAACTTGCATCTAACTCAAACTACACTCAAATGGCAAAAATTACCAAAAGCTAGTTGCTAATCGGCAAACAAATCATAACCATTGTAGCATCAAACGACATCCAAACGTTAAAAAACTTATAGGACATGTTTATAAGACCTAAGCACATATGCTTATGGTCTCAAATCTCACTTTAGGTCAAGTGCAAAAATCACGATTATTAACAGCAGTGAGTTTTTGACCTAGTTGTTTTCGACCCAGAATGCATCTAAATTCTTAGCAATGATGCCCCAATACCCCGCCTATACTTATTTTATGATTTTTAAGCTTAATTTCCTACTTATGATGAAATTAGACTACGGGTCGGCGACGCCAAAAGCTACATGTTACCATGAAATGCTTACGTCAATGCATAGAGCTCTTACCTGCGGTTGCAACGCAACGGACGGCACTGCAATGTGACAACCGAAAAGGGAGTAGGAAGCGCAAGAAGGAGAGAAGTGAGCGTCGTTAGCTCACGCTATGTTCTACTATCCAAAACTTTCAAAATACTTACAAAAATTGGCTTTTGTACCTTAGACAAGGTTTTTATGGTCAAAACTAATAATCTGGGAACTCTAACTAAAAATAGGTTGATACAATCTGGAAGCTTGTAGCTTTAGCTCATCAATTACAATGTTTATCTGGAAAGTAGGAGTTACAGCATTCTTGATTTATCAGACTAATAAGTGTTTTTACAATAAAAGCTCCGAAAAATGTTATCCTAGTTAGCTTGATGGTAACAGCTTCCTAGTGTGTATAATGGAGTTACAATAACCCTTTATTATTTAGCACAAGAAGAACAAAAAACCCCCCTATCCCCCCCCAACCCACCCACTAAACCATCAAATACTTCAGATTCACAAATTGAGGTTATGAACTTATTCCTGATATGATTTGATGTGAACAAAGCTAACCAAGATTTTTAGAGTAGTGCTAACCTAAAACTCATCAAACATGTGTATCAGATAGATCACCTAGAGAGTATAGTAGCATCTGAAGTAAATCAACAGAGATTGAAGTGACTAATGATAACTGGTGGGGCATTAGAGAACAAATATTTTTGGAAAATCAAATCATAATATTGGCGAATGCATGTGCAAAACGTCAAAAAAGGCTATTATCTTCTCGAGGCCCAAAATTTGTGGGTCACTTATGGCTTGAATTAGAATCACCATGAGGAGAGGGTGTGACCCAAAGTCCATTTCATCACCATCTACACATACTAGCCCTTGTGTAGATGTTATTGCTTGCACACACAAAAAAAGACATTGCCTCTATTTGTGACCTCTTTCCATCACTAGCTAGCTCAAGAAAACTCTCATTCTTGACTCAATCTACCTCCCAATATGGAGAAAACTTTCATTCTTGACTCAATCCACCTCCCAATATGGAGAAACAAAGGCTTCCAAAGCAATGTAGGTAGTCTTAGAGGAAAAGCAATGTGTCTAGTCTTGAAAGAAAAGTACCAAGAGTTGGTAGCCATAGCATATAGTATAGGCAAACAAGAGTCACAAATAGCTATTTCCTACTAAGGCATAGGCAAGTACATATTCAAGAATAATGAGAAGGAATTGAAAAGAATTAGGGTATGGAACTTTTGCTAGTGGCACCAAAAATCCCCATTGACATGTCTGTGATAGAACAATGGTAGATACCTTAAATTTTGAGACTGCTACAATAACTATCAAAATGAAAGGCAAATTTAGTTAGTTGCTCTAGTAATTTGAGACATTTTTAGACTACCATATGATTAGAAAGCTAAAGCTTGTACAACTGATAAGGTCAACAAATTTTTGAATGAAAAACTTGAGAGAAGGAAAAGGAGGAAATTAGGTGGCCAAGGAATCCCAATCCCAACTTTGGAATAGAAAGCATCATACAAATTTTCTGTTGAAGCTTTGAGCTTAAAGAACAACCTAACTTTAGTATGTCATTTCCAGAGCTTTGAAAAACAAGTGCCTTATCAATTTGAGTTCCATATTATATAACAATGGTTCATAGAGGGTTCAAATAGACACGATGAAAACACAACACTTATGAAGGCGTGGTACATATGGCAGTTTTTTAACCAAGTTGTTTAGCCAATCAAGGACTTTTGGAGCACCTCCAAGGAAGCCAAGATGAAGAGGATGATGATAAGGAGGAGGAACGTACGGAGATCGATTCTAATTATTTTGAAAAGGATGATGATGAGAATCTAGATGCCCTAGGTCAAAGCCAAGGCATTGGTCAGAGGCTAACCAGACACTTGATACCTTTCAATAATCACATGACCAAATGCCAGAGAATCGGCCATACCAAACACTTGACAACCAACCAAACCAAACCCTGACCAACAGACTGATCACAGGTAGCATCGAATGGTGTTTACACGTAGAAATAAGGGGAAGAATATTCAAATAGAGATCGATTCAGACACTAAATCCACATTTACAAATCGACATCTCAAAATTAAGAAAAGAAAAATAGCTCCAGATTTAGAGATATCTTGATGATCAAGATGCTTATTTAGATCTTGAGTACTTTAAAATGTTGAGCATCGTAGCTTGGAGAATGTTCATTGAATGGAAAGCCCATATATATCATGATGGTGCAGAATGTCAATTGTTTATTCAACTGCTATTCAAGTATTGGACATGATTCTAGCATATGTAATTCCGTCGTCGACGGATGCTAATGGTAGTCCCATGTTGAGGAAATTGACCACTATGAATGTCCAAAGTCTAGGAATCGAATTAGAGATACTGTTAGGCAATAAACCATCTTATGATTGTAGGAAGGATGTCAGAATTGAGCTCAAGAATTTTCACCAAATGGAAATCCTAGATAGATCATGTCGGTGATGAATCTCAACTACCTGTTCATCCAAATGCTATTCAAGTATTGGAAAGGATTCTAGAATATGTGATTCCATATGCAGATGCCAATGGTAGCCATGTTGAGTAGATTGACTACTATGAATGTTCAAAGTCTAGGAATCCAGTTAGAGATACTGCTAGCTCAAGGAGACCCTACAAAATATGCAAATTGGTCAGAAAATACTTGATCACTTGGTAGTTGCTATCTTAGAGGATACTGCATCAACAAGCAGCAAAGGCAATCCTGAAAGAATTTCAGTGAAGGAACTAGAACAATCCTTGAAACACTTATTCCATGTGATTAGGATTGTTCAAAAAAACACGCATGGTGAAAACAAAGTAGTCATGCATTATATTGCGGTTGTACCCAAATTTACCAATTTTGATGTATGTCTTGCCCATCAAGGAAGATGAGCTATCGAGGTTCTACCTAGCTCTGTACCTAATCTACAATGAACCTATAGATAAAATGGAGGTACATTTAGATAGTAGACCAGATCAGAGACATGAATGAGCAAAGCAATACTTTATGGTCTGCATGAAAGTCATTACTCAATGACACTACAAAGAAAGAGGTGGTCTCAAAGCTGAAGGATGACATCATCAGTTTCAGAGGAATGATGAACTCAATGGAAAGCTCAGGTTAGCTTGCTGATAAAGCACACAGACAATTTACTTTAGTTGTTTGTCGAAGCCTTGAAGATTCTTGGAAAGGAACTGGATAGTAAAGCCAATTTAGAGCCTCAGTTTGGAGAGATGTCTGAAGTTTTGTCTAAGGCATAGATAAAAGCCAATCAGCCACACCAAGCTAGGTGGATACAACTATATTCATCCACCACAAGCTGTCCAAGGCAATACTGACAAAGAGCAAGAAGAGTATGTATGATCAAGACACGAAGACTTGGCACCAACTAACACCTTATGTAGTTGAGATGTTGACGAAAATAAGGGAGCAACTAGAGCAACAGGCAATTTATCAAATAATCATAAAGGAAAATGTAGCCCCTAGCACTCCACATAGTCAGGTGGTGAGTAGACCTACTAGACCACTAGTCCACATGGTTTTGAGACGTGAGGAAGTCTTCAGACAAATGCAAAGGCAAGTGTAATAGATGAAATTCTGAAATTTTGTATATGAAAAAACTTCAAGACACGAGAGGAGGATGGAGACCAACACTTAGAAAAACACCTTACACGAGAGTTTACTTGGAATCTATTCGAGTTACCTGGTGGAGTTACCATCAATTACGTTATACTGTACGACTACGCCAACCATTCAAATTCAAGTGTAGATATCTATAAACTAGACCCACTATTCCTATTTTGGGGTCTTAACTCGCAGATCTCGAAGGCTATCTGAACATCTGCTTATAAAGCCTAGGAAAGCTTAGGAGTACGCTATATTCATCTTCCTATCATTCATAGTATCCAATTAATCATTCCAAATTTTGATCTGAACCACTTGTAATTTTAACCATATTCTGAATTTGAATTCAATTCCAATTGTCTCTTGATGTGAAGTCTATTTCAAATAAGCTCATTTGTTCATCTAAAGTGTGATGTGAAGTGATCTAAAGTCTAAATCTGTCATTTACTCATCTGAAGTCTGGAGTTTGGATTTGTCATTCGGTTATTTCAAGTCTAAAGTTCCCATCTAGTCATCTGAACTTGGTTAGTTAATTCGAGTCTCACTCTAGAATAGCCGTAGAGGGATTCAACTCATTCCAAAGGAGATTAATAATCTATTCGTTTCTTGTAAACAAATCAGCCCACTGTGGATCTTCTGCACATGGATTTTCTTCATATCCATTCAAAGGCCTTCACTCGAAGAGAAATGTGCTAGGGACTACAAAGGGTTGGATCCTTCTCCTAGCATATTACAAAAAGTGCTCATCCATGGTTATAATGGAAAGCTAGGAATGCTAGGGGTATTTCTAGCTCTAGTATAGATCAAGATTATGTATCTTTTATCACCTGCTTGGCTTAGGTTGAGTTTTCGTAATGAAAGTAGATGAAGAATCTTTAAATGACATCCAAGAGAGAAAAGACCATAAGGATGAAAGAAGGAAGTGCCCCATTCTGTTCTTCCACTAGAATACTCGTGCTTTTAGGACATAAAGAATCATTTTTTAAATTAAGGCTTTGTGTTCCATAAATATCTATACTCTTTATAATGCAGCTTAAAATTTTCAAGGAAGGAGAGGACGTCCACGTGTCACTCTTTGGCTCATTTCAAAAAATACCTGACAAAACATCTAATCTAAAATGCAAAAGTAAAGGGTAAGATTGTAAGAAATGACATCCTTTTCACATTGTAAGAAGTGACAAGCCTTTTCAATGTAAAGTCAAGAGACTTTCTATTCCACATAAAATAAATGTTGAACTTTGATTGCACATAACAACAAGGTGAAAGCTCACTTTGGCATTCTAAAAGAATAAAATGGAAGAAAAGCTAAGTCATTCAAGGCTGCTTAAAATGAAAAGACCCATTGACAAACTGATTTCAATTATTCACAATCTGTTAAATGAAAAGACCCATCAACAACTAAACAATAGAAGATTTCAATCATTCACATGAAAAGGTCGGTCCAATCAGTTCATGTTGAAAATAATATAAGATGAGCAAGGACAAAAAAAAAAAAAAAGGCAAAGTCTTAAAAAGCCCTTTAAGGCTATGAAATGAAAGGGACCCATTTGACAAACTCCATCAACATTTAAGACAAGTCTCCATTGTTGGCACTAAAAACATTGGAAGGATGCCTAACTCTACTCAACACTAAGGCTTCTTTTAGAAAGCCAAAAAGGATATAACTTTAGTGGAAGTTTTGTTACTTAATGCAAATTTACTTCTTGAAGATATTAAAAAAGAAAAAATTTAGTGATTTTTTTTTGTTTAATGGATATGTAATTTTTGAAGATATATTTGGTTTTATCTTTTTAAGGAGATTTTTTTAAGACCAATATTGATATGTTTTAAAAAAATTTGAAAGTATGTATTCTTTAAAGAGCTTGAGAGAAAGAAAAAAGCTCGCCTAACGTTGACTTGGGTTGTCTCACTTTGAGGACATACATGACATGCAAATGCAGGGATCGTTATCCACATTATTGACCATGAGAGAGAGAGAGAGAGAGAGAGAGAGAGAGAGAGAGAGAGAGAGACCATCACATTGCATGTGTGCATATACATGTACATTTATGAGGGGGAGGGAGAGAAAGAAAGATTTTACCGTTGAGCTCTTTCTAAATTTTCAAGATATTTTTTTTTGGCATTAGTGTATTTTTTAAAAGATAGCTAAAGTTTTTCATCCATAGAAAATGGATTAAATGCCCGACAAAGACCAACCCTCAAATTAACACCCCAAATGGGTAGAGAGATTTCCCAGTTTGATGGACCTTTTTTTGGATATTTTGTTCTTTTCATTTTTAAGAGTTAACATGTGGACCATGCTTAAAATTCTATAAATTCCTTAAATTTTGGCAGGCAAGGGTGCCAATCTAAAATCAACGAGAGAGAACACCCCGAATGGATTGAGAGATTTCCTAGTTGATGGACCTTTTACCAATCCTTGGATATTTTGTTCTTTTCATTTTTAAGAGCTTACATGTGGGCCATGCTTAAAAATGTATAAATTCCTTAAATTTTGGTAGGCAAGGGTGCCAATCTAAAATCAACACGAGAGAGAGAGAGAGAGAGAGAGAGAGAGAGAGGGGGAGGACGATTGTTAAGTGCCGTATTTAATGTGTTGAAATGCAAAGTCCAACAAATGACGCATGAGGAGAGAGGAAGACATAACAAAATACTCGCGTGTAGGAACAATCTAAAGTGACTTTAAAAGTTACAAGACAAGCCTTCAACAAAAGTGAATATCTATGGGGAGGAGGAGGAGGAGGATAAAGAGAGAGAGAAGATAAACAAGAAGAAAAATTTTAATGCCATCGGAACAATCCCAGAAGATATATCTTACAACATGGGTAAGAATAAAGTTATTTTTGTTTCATCTTCTCTCTCTCTCTCTCTTTCTCTCTCACACACACACACACACACACACACACACATACATACACACACACACACGTTTTGATAAAAGGAGAATTTGAAATGTTGTAGGAACATCCAATGAAATCTCAAAGATCTATCTAATGGTAGAGAGAGAGAGAGAGAGAGAGAGAGAGAGAGAGAGAGAGAGAGAGGCAGACCAATCATAGCCATCTATATTTTTCTTTTCGAAAAAATGAGAAAAAGGAGTTCGCTTCTCCTTTTTAAATGTCCACCTGGGATAGTCACTTCAACTAGAGGATTTTTTTTTGGGGACGGGGGGGCGGGGTCGGGGAGGCGAGGTCCGGGAACAAGGGGAGCATAGAAACTTTGAATGTCATAGTTATTGTATTGGAACAATAGCAAGATGCCTCTCTGTGACAAATGTGACAAACTCAAGACATATGTGACAAAGCTGACAGCGCTAGCTCTCTCACTCTCTCTCTGTCTCTCTCACTCACACACACAGAGCTACTATGCGAGAGAGAGGTCTCCTACTACGTTAAAAATCTCTCTTCTTCTCTTCTCTCTCACACAGCTTCGTGTGAGAGAGGTCGCACGGATACATACATGATACAGCCATTTTGAGCACAGCTCTCTCTCTTTCTCTTGCGCACAGCCAGGTCGGCGTTGAGTACTACTGCTAGTAAATGGGGAGAGAAGCACTAGCGCTGCAGGTGGTGCTGGTGATGATGATGATGTGGGGATGCAGGGCAGCGCCGACGGCCAGCTGCCTAAGCAGCTTCTGGGCATTGTCAGGGCCGTGCGATCCCTACTTCGAGGTGCTAGACGTGCCCTCGGCTGCAAGCTGTGGGCCCATGGGCGACCTGCTTTCCTCCGACGCCACGTGCATGTGCGAGGTGCTGGATGCGGTGGAGGCCAATATTGGCGACACCCTGAACAAGACCCACCTCGTCGAAATATTCGTGCAGTGCCAGCTCGACGTCCCCGCCACCGCCACCTACTGCTTACCTCGTAATAATCTTTCTCCCTCCCTTACACCTGTTCATGTTTGCAGGTGCTTGTGTGTGTGTGTGTCTGTGTGTGTGTGTGTGTGTGTGAGAGAGAGAGAGAGAGAGAGAGAGAGAGAGAGAGAGAGAGAGAGAGAGAGAGAGAGAGAGAGAGAGAGAGAGAGAGAGGGGTCTAGCTTCTTGGGAACATTCCGGCTAGTCTTGAACTCAAGACGTATTACTCCGAGGGGAAACGGGATAAGCAATCCACCAATGTGTGTGTGAGAGAGAGGTGATATGTAACCAGAAATCCTAGGCATCGTGCACCTCTCCTGAAGAGTTCTAGAGTGAGCTCTTCGCATAGGAGCACTACTAAAGACTTACCACCCAACCATAGGAGTCCATCCTATAAAGACTTAAACCTTGATCATTCACACTTGATCAGACAAAACTCAAGGCTTTGGTTTGCAAAGTTACACACCCTATGATTGTCCAAGGTCTCCTAAATTCTTGTGTGGACTCCACCCCCTAGCTCTGCATGAGCAACGCACACTAATGCCACGTGTGCTCCATGGTCTTGATGCTATAGATGATGTGACAGAGGGAGAGAGAGGGAGAGGGAGAGGGAGAGAATGCAAAGAGACCTCAATGATCTACTCGACAAGTCTTGAAGTCAAGACTTGCTACTCATTGAGAGACTTAGCCTATAGGGGGGGAGGGAGAGAGTTTTGATCATTGGAGGCATATGTTACTTTGTCAAAAATAATTATCTCTACCGACGTCAAGGGAATTTTCAAAGGTCTCTCTCACTAGTGGACGCAAATGGACTCCCTTTGAAGGGCTCTCCCATAGACTTGCTAGCGTCTTGGCTTGGAGGCATTGTATAGCAAGGGTTTGCCTCGACTTAGCCTTGAGCCAATTGAAAATTTAGACGAGCCGGTTGCAAACCATGGTAAAGGTAAGAAAACTTAGTAAAATATGCAAGAAAATAGGTCAAGAATCCTAAATTTCAAAAATTCTATTAGTATTTCTAGTTTGCATCTTTACGAGGAGGACACCTGGCTGTTTAGAAAAAAAAGACTCTCTTAGAGATAGCTTCAAGGGCACCCCAGTTTCTTTGCTTAGAGGGCTCCCCATAGGCCTACTAATCGTGCAAATAAAGGGCCTTCATGAATCATTAAGGTCCGTTCCCGTAACATGTATAAAAATGACACCTTCATAGGAGGCTTTGAAAAGTAAAGGGCCATGTACGAGTCCACAAGCAATCACATACAAAACCTGTTCGATTATCCTCTTCTCAATATTCTTTGGAATGGTGACACACTGACATTATTTTGGATGGTCGCCACAAAGGCCTCTAGGTAGCCAGTGATGGCCTATCATTGGTTTCGGAGGTGTTCAACCTTCTAGGGGCCACCCTCTAATTAATAACCAAGGAGCAGATAGTAGTTGGTTTATAGACATGCCTTTTTAGATTTGACTGGCCCTTCAAAACCACTACAATATGTCTATGCAAAGGTCGAGAGGAGGGTCCGAGGGTGCACTTACACATCCTCCCCTCCCTCTCCCTCCCCCTCCCCCTCCCCCTCCCCTTATTGAACAAAAAAGCCTGTAATATCACCTCTTCACTAGAGGTGTTGACTATGGTTGTGTGGTGTTTGCATCAAATATTTTTTACAAAAGCACTTTTTCATTGGTAGTTGCTCCAGTTTTGAATGCTCCTCGTTTCCTTCCATGGGGCTTGTGTGATCAATCTAGAGGGCCCTCTTACAAGCATTAGGGTGTCCTTTAGGTTAGCCCATGTGTCTCAATATGGCAGCGAGGCCCTGGGTTCAAATCGGGTCGACGATAGGCCCAGTTTTTTGTGTTGACTTGCTCTCATTTTGCCTCAATTCTTGTGCGTTCGGATTTAATCCGCCTCGGCCTTCCCGAGTCCAATTTCCGGCCGTCGATCCCCCCCCCCCCCCAAAAAAAAAGTAATTGTGTCAGGCATTTCCCAAAAGCAAGTTAGGCTACACTTATCTTTAGACTATTACTACAAGAGACAAGAATCTTCTTATGATATCACAATACAACGCTTTTAGGAAGTAGCCTAAAATTTTGATTTAAGTAGTCTTGCATTGCGTTTTATACAATGCAATTGTTTTTTCCCTTACCTTATTTTTTAATAGCAATTGTTCGTTGGTTTTTTCATTTAAATGCACGTGATTACATCCTTAGAATTTCGATAAAATTTGCTCATTCATGAATTAATATGTACATTTTGTTACATTCGTTGCATTAGGTCTGCCATATTCTCCACCACCACAACCACCATCTAGTGATAGACCACTCTCAAGCTCCCCTCCACCACCTTCAACCATGCCATCTTCCTTTTCAAAACTCCTTGGAAATGATGGTACTACAGTGACACATGGATCATTAGTCTTCCGTACTGCAAGCTTGTACACGTTAGCCTTCTTCGAATTTTTCTAATGTAAATTAAAGTAATGCAATTAGGTTAGCACCTTTTCTATCTTCATCGATAGGCAATGGTCAACCTCATGTTCTTAGTGCGCTTTCTTGTCAAATTTCACAAGGAAAGGCGAGATTTTCTGTATTCTCTTCAGTAAAATGAATGTTGTCATTATTATTAATTGCTCTATGCAAATTCTCTTTAAAATTGGATTTGTTTTGCTAGTCCCTCTTGTTACATCCAGTTCTACCATCAATGACTTGTATAAGTGATAATTGATTAGTTTGGCCACCTACTTGATTAGTTTGTTCACATTAACAAAGCAAAACTAGTTTGTCTTGATTGGTTTGGTTATGTGTAGGAAGAAGTGTATACATTCCATTTTTAAAAATATTTTTAGATTCTACAAGCTTACACCTCCCTGATCTTGACACAAGCATGGTATTCTTTTTTTTTGTTTCCTAGCCAAAGCCAATAAAAATAGGGTTAGGTTTAGACATGCTTAAAGGAGGCTGCCCTCACTTGGTCTCTGAAGTGAATCAACATCTAACTAGGTTAATGTTGATCATCCATGAAATCGTCCATAGCCTACATAACATGCATCATTAGGCAAATATGTTGGGTAGCATCCACGTAAAGGAGATAGAATTCGTAGCGACGCCTTGTAGTTGCATGTTTTCAAAACACTCACGAGCATCCTCTTCATGCCTTTGTTCATTATAGGTGGCTATAAGCCGGGTCAAAGATACGATATTGTTAGGAATGTCAAACACTTCTAACGTTGTTTTTGCAAGCCAATCAAATTTGAAATACGTGACGAATAAAGAGTTCCCATTGGAAAATTTCTATCGCTTATATCCCTTTTTTCAAATTCTACTTGTATTTCTTGCCCCCTTTCAATAGCCCTTAAATATTCATAGGCTTTCAAGATCTAAACATATGAAGTACAATTTGCTAAGTTGTCATGTCGTATCCATTAGATGAAACTTGTTCTCTCATGGACTATCCATTACACTTGGCATACATATATGCAAGAGGATTACCCTACGTTGCAACAACCCTACCTCAACATCTCATCGTAAAATTTCTTTCCCATATTGATTGCTATCATCTTGACAAATGGGGCATACATGTCCACCAAGATGTTGCCAATCAATACGTCTTCCTCTATGGATGCTTAATTGTAACTAAAGAATCCATTCAAGAACTTGTAGGATTCTTTTCACGCTACTCTCTCTAGCACATAGTATCAACTGCATTGCATTTATACGCTCGTATAACAAAAATTATACGTATAAAATATCAATATACGTTGTATTTTCGAATACTTATCGAATAACCGTATAAAATCGTTTTCGATCGAAAAATACGTTTTCGATCGAAATAGTTTTCGATCGAAAAATATCTCGATCGAAAAACTGTATATATATACAATCGTCGTCGTATTCGATCGAAAAGCATTGTGGACTTTTTTGGAGTTTGGAGAGCTTGGAGCTTCTGAGAGTTTGACAGATAGAGACAGCGTCTTCGGTTTACAGCGATTTTCAGGTATATTTTTTAAAATTTCAATAAATATTAACTTTTTCTTTGTATTGTGTCAGACTTGTGTGGTGCAGTAGTTTCGGCTCTCACCACAAAGTTGGCTTGCAGGTCGTAGGCCACTTTGTGGTGTGTAGCCATATGGCTCACTCTAGAGGTGTGTAGAATATAGTTTCCTTTCCCGTGGTGTGTAGTTATATAACTTACTCCAGGGAAAGCTTAGGGTAAATTTAGATTCTCACTCGTATGGTGTAGTAGTATATCTCTCACCATAGAGATGAGTTAGGATTAGCGGTCGACTCGTGGAGTGTAGTAGGCATGATGCTACACCTCTCACTTCAGAGTGTCCTATAAAATTTATAATTTTAAAGTAAATCATTATTGATTATTTTACATAGAAGCACAAAGATTAACGTTCGTCATTTTAAGAGTGTAGAGATGCATACTTTATGCCTTCTTCATCTTAATGCGACTTTCGTTATTTTTGTGCTTCTATTTCTGTAGTGACATCGTTGTTCATTAGCAGATGACTTGGTGTTACTCTGAAAGTAGATATATACAACAATTGATTTACATTTGAGATTGTTGAGCTGTTTGCTGATGGTTGTGTTGTGTGTTCCACTCACTCCATTAGAAATAGCTTATAAAATTTACAATTTTAGATTAAGTTTTTTGTCATATATGTTACATAGAAACACAATCGTTATCACTCGTTATATTAAGAGTGAAGAGATGCATATTTTCATGCCTCTTCATCTTAATATGACATATTGGTTACTTGTGTGTTTCATATTCCAAAAGAACATCATTTTTCATCATTAAATGACTTGGTGTTGTTTTGGACGTAAACACATACGATAGGTAACTTACATCTGCAATTGTTAATTTATCCGCTGATAGTTGTGTTGTGAGTTCCACACACTTTATCAGGGATTAGATTGATAAAAACTATCAATCTATTTTATAACAACATCGAGGACTTGTACTGAGAATATCTCACACTACCTGAGCTGTTCACATGTACGATTTTCTAACCCGTTAGATGTAATTTCTTTCATCATCTCACACTTCTGCACATAGCAGGGTCGAGTTCTTGTACTGAGAGCATCTCACACTTCTCCTGGCCTGTTTCTCTCTCTCTCTCTCTCTCTCTCTCTAATTTAATTTTCATGGTCTATTCGCACAATGTTTTTTGTAATCATAAGATTTTCTCTTTAATTTGAAATAATTTAATATTGTTTAATAAATGGGTATCATCATTTAATATATATAGGGGTAACACTCATTATATAATAACTATATTACTATGGTGTACAATCTTTTCGTAAGATTCTTAATTTATAATTTTGTCATACATATATGGCAGACACGAAGCTAGCGAAACATCAACGAAAGTTCGTCTCCGAAGTGATTGTGAGACACTTCCATTACACGTAAGAGACAAAGATTAGGCATTGTTTAAACCCTGTCGCTCCGGAGCATTTTTATCAGCTTACAGAGACTCTAACCAAGTCTGTGTTTGAGCAGCTCTAAGCAGAGTTTGCACCAGCTATTTTTAACATAGTCGTCCTGACATCAGGTACTTTAGTAAACATGGTCAAACAAACCATTGGACAAATCATGAAAACCTTTCAAGAACTGAAAAATCCTGCAATTACTTCCTTGCCAAACATAGCTGAGCGCATACATCTTGTGCAACAGCTTTATACGAAGTTCAAGAGCAAGGAAAAGTTAGAAAGAGCAGCAAAGCGTGCAAGAGTGGAAGCCACCTCTTCTGAAGCTGCTGTTGAACCAGAAATCATTCTTAGAACAGAGCTTGCAACGTCATTTGTTGCTACATTAGACCTCTTTCAGCTACCACCTATTTTACACCTTTTACCCGACACAACCGTCTTCAATATCCAAGCTCCACAGCTGGGAGAGGGAAGATGGACACATGTGAAGCGTGTGGGCGTCACACATCCCGCTTTCAAAGATCAAATGTATGCTGCAAAAGTGTTCAAAGTACACTTACATGGGCCCACCATGGAGCAACAGGTCAAAGACGAAGCAACAATTTTGGATATTTCACATCGAGGTATTATCTACCCTCTTGCCATGGTGCGCCACGTGGAGCGACCAATGCTCATTTCACGATTTTGGAATGGCGGCCATGTGGAGCAATGGATCAAAGAATGCACTGTAGACGGCAGCCAGCCTGTCATTCACGATTACGTACTCACTGCAGGAACAGTAGAGCTATTCCAGGAGAATATTTTGCAGATCATCAATGCTCTCCTTCAAACTCTGAAGTATATACATACGCATAACTACCTCTACAATGATCTACACTCTCGAAATATGATGCTGCATTTTGGCGAAAAAGGTGTTTACGTCGGCATTGTGGATTGGGGTTCATGCACCAAAACAAATACGATAGCCGGTTTTCCTCCTCTATGCGATATGCATATAGAAACTAGAAAACAATATGAGAGAGATTATCCATGGGCAGCCCCCGAATGTATATCTAGTAATCCTCCCTCCTGGACCAAAGCTATGGATATTTATTCCATGTGTCATACATGTAAACGCATTTTGAAGTGTTTACCAGAGCCCCAAGAACAAAGCAAGAGACATTTTTTGAGTAATGTACTTGCTCATCTTGAAGCCGACAAGCGCCAAAACCCCAAAACCCGGCCTAATGCTTTTGATCTCTCCTTATGTTTAAATGGTGCCCATAGAGTGGGTTACAACATTGTAATGACATCTGGCTTATGACCGGCTGATGATTAATGAAAACACAGTTTCATGATTTCATCATTGTTTTACTTTTGGTGTCAGATTTAATTGTATGTTTAATTGAACAAAATATCTATGTTTGTCATTCGATATACTATCCAATGTCAAATTAATTGAATGGGTATTTAAAAGTAATGACATGGTCACCTGATATGCAGATATGGAAGAAGAACTCAACCACGGTGAAGCTCAGGCAATTTTTAAAGAAGAACAAGTTAGATGTGGACAAGCAGATCTTTCTACTATTGCCAACATTGAAGAAGATGAATCTGAGCTGCAAGGCGAACCATTAACCCTTAGAGAGTGTAAAAAGCTTTGCCCTAATCACTTTTTACTCCATCAACTATTTCAAATAAGTGGCAATGCAAAAGATACAGCTCCGTTAAAGCTCTCTGATTTGCAACATAAAGGACTGGCACGTGTATTGCTGCAAAGGTTTATACGACAAGAGAGATGCCTACCAAACAACAACCAAGTAGCAATTTACTTTATCCAGTAATGCTATGTTCGATATGTTTTGCTAAAGAGAGTGGATTGGTCAGATTGTCCAGGCACCGCTGGCGTTGGATGTGGACGCATTGCAGAAAAGGTGGCAGCACGCAATGCAAATAATCCAATGCCTCCTCGCAAGCGTCCTATTGTTTTACTTCCTGAAGAGTCAGAAAAACTGACTGAATTAGCCCCAGCCAAGGACAAGACCTTGCCAGCCAAGGAGAAACACAGGACATGCTTCGTGGACATATTCTTGAGCTTGAAATAGAGTTAAGTGATGCACAAGCAAAGCTTCAATGATATGAATCATTGTATGGACCTTTGCCAGATGATAGTACCACTTCACATAAAGATGTTGCTCAACCATCCCGGGAGCTAGGAATTACAGATTTTACCATAGACGAACTTATAGAAAATCTATCAAACTCATAAGTCACTCAGAAGCTTTTTGTAATCTCAAAATTATATCAAACTCTTTTCGATTGAGTAATTTCCCAGAACCTTGTTGTAATTTCAAACCTACATCGACTTTATGTAATTTTTATTCGACAAGATATTATCGGCAGTTTATATTTGAGTGTGAGTGAATATGTGCGTCTGAGAGAGAGAGAGAGAGAGAGAGAGAGAGAGAGAGAGAGAGAGAGAGAGAGAGAGAGAGAGAGAGAGAGAGAGAGAGAAAGAGAGAGGTTTTGATGTGAACGACAATGAGATAACACTTTCTTTCATCATATACAAAAACTTGTTGAGTAAGTATTACAATGGTACTCTCACAAATCATCTCCATCTTCAAAAACTGCAACCATATCATCTACTTCGTCCATATCTGAGCATTTTGAAACTATCTCCCATTCCATATCATCATCATCATCAACTTCTGCAGAAATAGCTTCATGCGTTTGGAAGACTCCATATTGCTTTTGAGCGACTCTAGTTGCAATGTTTTGAGGCTTATAAATAAGTCTCATATTGCAAAAAACATACACCAAATCAGCAGCCCGTTTAGTATGAAGTTTGTTTCGCTTTTTAGTGTGCACAAAAGTCGAATGCTGACCAATTTCGCTCACAACTTCCACTTGATGCAGCTACTGATAAAACTCTAACTGCAATGTGTTGCAACTCCACTTTCTCTCCACCATACTCCTTCCACCATAAAGGTGCACTTGTTTTGCCAATGGCATCTATATGCCACGAATCCTGAAACATACCAGTTCTGTTGGCATAATCTACTCGCTGATGAAAAGCTGTTTTTCCATCTTCGTGCCCTAAGAGTTGGGAGCACACTGTTTTGAAGTCGGACAAAACTTCTTTGTTGGCAGATTGCTGATGCATTTGAAACTTAGGATCCAATACAAAAGCCGCACTATGCAATGGCGTATGCAATTGCACCCAACGCTTGTTAACAATTATAATCATGGTAGCTTTATCCTTTGCACCAAAGCTGACATTTTCTCTTAGCTTGCGTATAGCCTCTGACATATACCAGTAGACCCGACCAAAAATAAAAGAATCTGTGTCAACTACTCTCAAAAGATCTACAAATGGCTTTGACACAGTTACTATTCTTTCTACATTACGCCAAAAAACTGGCGAGTTTACTATTTGCGCACATCAACCAACTGCTTCCTGATAACTTGGATACTTGCTAAACCATCCATCCCATCTTCTGTCTGCTAAGGTTTCCATCAATGCATGCTTCAACTCTTGCAAAGCAGCAAGAACATAGTATGTCGTAGCAAACCTTGTCGCGCAAAATATTTGCAAAGCTTTATTTGGTGACTTGGTTCGAAAAAGAGCATACGAAAATTAATGCTCTTTAATGAATTTCACCACATGATTTGCATCCAATAAAGTTTGCTTCACACATGCCATTTTACCAATATCTTTTAAAAGCAAATTTAAAGTGTGAGCTGCACATGGTACCCAAGAAATCTCCGGATACTTGACTTGAATAGCTCTTCCTCCTCCTTTGTAGTTGGCCGCATTATCTGTGACAATAGCAGTCACATTCTTGTTCCACTTGCCTTTGCAATTGCATGCTTATACACCCCTGCTAGGTAGGTGATAGTCTTCTCTTTCAATGAGCTGTCAATTGCTTCCACGAACATAGCCCCTCTAGGGTTAATAAGCATTACATTGATTAAAGGTTTTTTCTGACAGTTGGTCCATCCATCCAATGCTATGGTGCATCCATATGCTGGAACAAACTCTAGAATTGTGCGTTTGAGAATGGCTTCAGTACTGTCTTTGACTTTATCAAGATATTCAGTTCGCATCTTGTTATAGTTAGGAAGCACAAATCCTTTTTTGGTTGTACTCATCAAAACATCTTGAAATATTGGATTGCGCATAGCATTGAACAATATGCCACACGCAACAAATGCTTGTGTCCATTTTAAATGCAACTCAAGCAACCCTTGTTTACCTAATGCTTCAGGCATTGTCTGTCCATTGGATGATGCTCTGTCGGATTTGCTTGTGCTAGGAACTCCTCCTGATGTAGAAGCATGTCCATGAAGAGGGTTCAATTGAGAACTTTGATCGTTTACTTGAGTGGTACACACCTCTTCTGTTGCCTCATTGCATACAGATGGTTCAATATTCGTATGAATATCTTTAGAAACATCACCTTTATGTTTAGCTGCAAGAATCAACTTTACTTTGCGAGAATACATGGCAAATTTTTTATGAATATCTTTTGGTGGTGCCCCGCACTTTTCAACATTGCCAGGGACTTTAAATAAGTGCTCTTTAATTCTGGTTGCATTACCACTGAACTCGTGGCCACAGGATTTACATTTAAGTCGAGATGTATTTCTCCCAGCTTTCAACTCATGCACATAACTCCACTCTTGTCCTTTCACCATGATGCACAAAAGTAATTTGCTAGTAAAAACAAAGTCAAGGATCATTTTCATAATCAAAACCAATTAAAACATTAAATCAATTTAATTAACAATGATTGAACGAAATGAAAATAATTAAAAACAATGATTGAACAAAAATACAATAATAAAAAACAATACCATTGGATTACATATAAATTGCATCGATTTATCTAAAGTGCAAGCTTGTAGCTTTAACACATTACGATAATCAATAATTATGATTAAATCAAGTATTAAAATGATTATCATTATAAATTGCTATACATACAAGAGCTATAAGTGACATTTTTAAATGTCAAAACGATAATCACTTACAATACTTGATAATTATCGTATCTATGTAAAGTGCGAACAAAAAGTTCTTACACTTTACTATAGATTTTTAAGAGATTATCTATTTACAATGCAACCATGTGTATGCTCTCACACAGTATGATAGATTATGCAGTCCAAATAAAGATAAGAGAATATCAATATTTTTGGACATGTTTTTCCTAAATTTTTACTCTAGTGAGAGCATAGCAGTGTGAATAGCTCTACACAAAACATAAAAATATAATTTTGTTTCATTATATTCATTTTGAAGTGAGAGAAAATCTCTACACATCAAAATCGAACTTTAAATTACATAAAATTAATTTTTATGTAATTATATTTTTAAACTAATTATCTCATGTGAGAGTTCACTCTACACACAACGATAATATCTTATTTTTTTTAATTAGTCACTTTCAAGTGTCAATTAATTGAACACATTGACAAGTGATTCTTATAATTATAGTTTGTATCAGGTGAGAGATTAAACTCTTCACAAAATACAAACTTTCAACTATTTACTAAGTTTTTCAAAACAAATTCATATATTTGAATCACAAAACTTAAAATTCTATTGAATTTTAATTTTTAATAAATTCATATTTATTTTTTTACAAATTGCTTTTTTTGATCGTTTGGTGAGAGTACTCACATGGAAAACACTGACTGTGAAAGCTGGCGTAAGGACTGTCACGTGCTGCTATATATACTAACATATTCGATCGTTATAATTTTTGATCGAAAATAATTTCGATCGAAAAATTAGGAAGTTATATGGTTAGCCGTTTATGCTGATGTGGCACCGTATAATACGGCCGTATAATTTAGATAAACGAATAATACGCCCATTATTCACTTATTATACGTCTCCCGAATAACGAATAATGCAACTCAGATAGTATGTGATAAGAAGAGGGTAGTTGTCTCTAATTGTATTTGCAATAATTAACTTTAGGTTGACACTGACCCTAAGCTTCCCATTCTTTGTAGGCACAACAACCTTTGAACAAGTTGTAGGCATTCCATATAAAGATACTAGTAATTTTTCATGAATACAAAGCGAGGGTCTTGTTGGATTTCTCTCTCTCTCTCTCTCACTCACTCACTCACTCACACACACACACACACACACACACACACACACACACACACACACACACACACACACACACACACACACACACACACACACATTTTTAACGTGAGACAATGGAACTTATCTATTTTAAACTATGCGGATCCAAACAGTACAATACCTTTGCTGGTCCCCTTGACCAAATGTAGCAATACCATGGGTGCTAAACAAAGAACAGTGATTGTCACACCACTTGACAAACCATAAACCTCTAACAGTATTATGTCTTGGAATGAGCCTCAAATATTGTTTTTAGGATTTTTGGTTTAGCCTTGAGCTCGCTACTAAATGCTACTTCACCTAGAGAACATACCTACAGAAGAATCTAGTCAATTGTCTCTATGCTCAAGTTTGGTCCTTGGACGTCTAAGGTGAACCTCCACATTTAGAAAAGCCATACCTTTTCTCAGTCTGAGTTATCATTAGTCAGACCTTACAAAACGTGGGTAACAAGACATTCACTCGAACTTGACACCCTTATGATGTTACGGATGATATATTCATCCTTATTCTCTCGTCAATTTTGGCACCAATCAATGAGTACACACATATTTTGCAGGAGCTTAATACAACCTAAGGATCTTGCGTAGCATAATTTCTCGCACTTATAACCCATACAAACACTCATATATTCACTCACATAGCAACATTAATTATGGTAGGTACATCATTCTCTCTCTCTCTCTCTCTCTCTCTCTCTGTCTTTGAGCTGGTAAACACCTTCTATTTTTGATCTGCATTAATTGGACTACCATACACCGAACGATTCTGGTGAACATTCTTTTCTCTCTCTCACTTATAATATCCAAAGCATAGTCTCCTTCTCTCTCACTTGGGTATCATCTGATGTGCCTTTCTGTGTAATGCATTCGTGAGGTTACCTGAGTGTACCTCAAAACACCTTGCTTGTGGTATGTCTGGGAGCCCTTGGCTTGCCGTTACAGCGTGGTTGTGTCACCCTTCATCTTGACGTGCAATACACTTGCAGCTTCTTTGTGGATGTAGATCAAGCTGCTTTCGTTCCCCCATACACATATACATACTACACTTCACCCGCAGGGTTATCAACGAACCATCAACTCACAGACACACATACACACACTTGAATGTGCGAGGCTTCACATGTATGTTGTCGTGGAGTTTGCACATCAATAGGAGACTTTTTGCTATTAACATTTAACAGGACTCGAGCAATGGTAAATTCAGCAGGAATTCATTATGTCTACTGATGCTTGTCGAGGTAGACTCCCCATACTTGATCGATAGCATTCTCCAATTTACAACTTCACAGCAAGGACTTCACGTAGGTTCTATTGCACCTACTCGGTATTTAGGCATTTCATGTTGGTCGAGTTATTGCTTTTTTAACACATGCATAAATGATTTTCATCCATGGGTAAATACGTATCAGTAATTACGCATCAGATAATATACTTGCTTAATATGTGTAACATTTGAACTGGTTGGTGTCTCTATTTTGGGATTGCAAGTATCTTGGTATTATCTGGCTCTGTACTGAGTAATCATATAATTGGGTAGTTTTAATGATCTTTGGATAGAATTTTGGATTGTATCTGTTCGGATTTACAACTCTAACTAAGTATTGAATCATGAATTTCAACTAACCTAGTACTGATTTTTATTGTGGACTTGCTAGACATCCATACTTTAGTGTTAGCTACCCTATTTATGTAATAAGATACAATTTCCTAGTATGATAATCTACCAACATGTGTAGCATCGTGATTTGCATACATATAGGTGTTTGGGCACCTACTCAGGAGGTTTAGACTTTTTTACTTGAATATATATGAGAATTTTATAGGGCCACGGCTCCTAATCTGTGTAGATTCAATTGATTATTTTGAACTACTATAGGTCTAGAATTGTAGTTATGCATAGGAAACATGTTTGGTGGTGTTTACATCTAATAAGCAGTATATCAAAACGTTCTTTAAGTGTCAAAAAGGATTCTATATCCTTTGAGTCCTTTTACACATAGAATCCTATGCAAGCTAGAGCTAACCTCGAGGTGGGAATCATACCCAAGCATGAGGTGCTAAGACGCTTAAAGTGGTATGGGAACCTTGCCCAAAGCTTGAGGTGATTTATATGCTTAAATGACTAAGGTTTTTGAAATGTTAAATTCAAAGATAAATTCTCAAGAGGCATGAATGTCCATGCTTGATTGACTAAGGCTTGAAGTATTCAATTCAAAACAAATGACTTAAGAAGCATAAAAGATGCGTGCTTGCTTGATTGATTAAGTCCTTGAAGTATTCCATTCAACCAAATGACTTAATAAGCACAAAAAACACATGTCTATATGATCCTCCACATGTGGCTCTCATGATGTGTTTGAATGCTATTGGTTAAATTTTAAAGGGGTCCAATGAGAATTTAGATATATAAAAATAAATAATTACGTTCTTTCTCTCAAATAGAAAAATGGGGACACATATCCAAATGAAATAATAAAATAATACGAGGGGAGAGAGAGAGAGAGAGAGAGAGAGAGAGAGAGAGAGAGATGGAACAAGCATGAGAGGGGGAGGTATACTCTCCCACACACACACACACACACACACACACACACACACACACACACATACATACACATTCTCTCATTGTGTGGAGTGAAAAATGCAAGAGCTCCATCTCCTTCTCCAAGTTTGTTGAGAACTGGAGAGCCTACACCAACACTCTTGGCTATGGAATGCAAATCCAACCAAGAGCCATGCTTCAATGCTTAAGCTTTCCATCTTCTTCATCTTCATTACTATGCTATTATGCTATGCTAAGCAAGAAGAGTGATGATAAGTGAGGAACTATTTCTTTCTCCTATGGAATTTTTCTTCTTCGTCTTCCCTACTCTCATTGTCCACTAGCTCTGTCTACCTTCGAAGGTGTTTGAGGCTTTAAGATTGAGGGTTGGGATAGTTAATGCTTTTTGCAAAGTTTATGTTATGCTCGTGATGTATGAAGCTTTCTATCTTCATAGCATCACCAAGGTCACAAGGAACACAAAGATTGTATTGTAACAAAGTCTCTCTTGATGGGAGAATCTATAATACAAACGCCTTTTGGAGGGGGGATCGGCTCCAAGTAAATCCAGTCCTCATCTATTGTCATGTTCTCTAATACTCTCTCTCTTGAAAAAGTATTGTTCATGCCAAGTTAATTAAGTACCATGTTTATGTTGCTACCATCAATTAAGTTCACCCTCTATGTTCTCAAAGTGATCTCACAAAAATGCTCACCTTAATTCTCTTAATTCCGCTATTTTCGAAGTTCATAGGCCATTCCCATTACATTGGTATCAGAGCATTTGGTTTCTCTTTGGCCTATTAATGGTTGATTTTGTTAATTATATTAGGGTAAGTGGGACTGGGATCTATTATCAGTTTTGTTGAGCCCACTATGTGGGATATGGTGCACACCTTGAGAGCTTTGGTCTTAATAATGGATTCTTCTTAGACTTGCCTACGGCTTTACCATTATTGAGCCATAAGAAGTTTGAAAGGAGCTATCCCTTGGCAACTTCGCTATGCTAGACCCACTCCACTACTCTCTATAATTAACCAATTCGAGCCGTGGATGTAGATACTTAAGTGCTTATTTTAAAAGGCTAAGAGGAGTAGCAACTAAGGTTTTGAGTTACCAAAGAATACACTAAGTAAACACATAAGTATAATTAGCATGGCTGATAATAACCAAAAGAGTAGAATGAACATTGACAACTTTGATTTTGCACATAAAGGTGCTAATGATGATGCCCCCATGTTTATTAATTATCTTGTTACTAGGTTGCATCAAGCTATGGGCAACCCTACTTTGCAAGCCGAAGTTACCCAATAACTTCGTGCTTATGGGATTTCCCTTCCTCTCCAAGAGGAGAGAGAGCTTAGAAGGCCTCTTGATGAGACCCCCAAAAGAAGACTCTCTCCCATACGAGAGGAGGAATCCAAAGAACAAGAAAGTAATGAATCCCTAAGTTCCTCTGAAGATGTGGTTGCACGAAGACGGTAGTATAGACGATCATCAACTCCTCCTATGAGGAAACGGTCAACACACAGTCCTTCTCCTCGTCACTCCAAAAGGGAAGAGAGGAAACAAAGGAAGAAAAGTTCAAGAAAGAGGTCACACTCTTCTCCTTCTTCTTCACCTTCCTCCTCTCCCGACGAAAGCTATGGCTATTCTCCTACAGAATACAAGAGGGGAGGACATCTCAAATCATACCCTGCATGGCGAAGATCACAAAAGCTTAAGAGATTCAAAGGGGGAGGAAAGAGTATCTCTTTTCTCACCTATGATGGCACCTTTGGTGCCACCAACAAAGTATTGGCCTTCATCCAACAATTTGATGAGACCTTTGGAAACAAGGGATTCACGGAGCACTCCAAGCTACACCATGTAGCTATGCACTTCTAGAAATCTACTCGGCAATGGTAGGCTAGCCTTCATGGCAACGGCGAGGCCCCATAGGCATGGAAAAATCTACTAGTTTCCATCATGAAGCAATTCCTTGCAAATAATGCAAAGGACAAAGTGCTTACCACATGGCGGAGTTTGAAGCTACTCTTCAATGAATCTACCCACAATGAGTCTACCCACAAATATGTAGACAAGTTTTGGGGTTTACATCTCAAAGCTACCGGCTTTCAAAGCATAGACTTCATCAAACAAAAACAACAATTTTGTGTGGTATTACTTGAAGAAATGTTCGAGCATGTCAACTCACAATGGCCTAGCACTATGACCAAATCCATCCACCATACTATGGTTGCTTCAAGGATCAATTTCCAATAAGGGGTGATAAGATATTTCAAGCCCATGGAAAACAAGGATCGAAAAGAATCTAAAGGGAAGAGAAATGCTCAAAACTCTTCCCAAGGCAACACCAACACCAACAACAACAAGGCCAAGGAGAAATGATCTTACAAAGGTTTTAAAAAAAGATCTCTCCCAAAGAATTACAGGCCTTTCATAAAGACCAAAATGCTTTAAGTGTAGGGATCAAGGACATGGTTATGGTTGAAGCTCCAAAAGAGGATACTCATTGCAAAGGCTCATTCCTCTCTTATGCTTGGGGAAAAGTAAGGGAACATGATGCCTTCATCTTGTTTGACCCTGGCTCTACTCACAACTTCATATCAATGGAGTTGGCCACCAAGTTGGGTATTCAAGCTTTTGAGATGGGAGATACTGTAACTGCTAACACAACTTTCAAGGGATAGCAAGCCTCCATTACTCCCTTGATTGGAAAGTTGAGGCTTCATGTCCAAAGCTACGTCGACAAAGAAGACTTTTTTTTAATATTCCCTCTCCAACATGAGGATGTTATACTAGGGGCACCAGGGTTCAATCGCATGGCTGCTAACATGAAGCTCCCTGAAATTAGAATCTACTTCACCTACAAGAAAAAGAGCATGTACATAGATGCTAACAAGTCGGGGAACACCATATCCCCGGTAAATACGCTTGCTTTTGATAAGTCAATGAAAAGCTCTATTTTTAAACATATGATTTTTGTTAGGAGAATCTATAAATGATTCTAATGTTTTCACAAGTAGCAATATAGGGAATCAAGAGGAATTAGAGTTGTCTAGTTTCCTAAATGGATTTCAAGATGTTTTCAATGATGACATCCCTAGTGAGCTACCTCCAAAACAAAGGATGATGACCATGCAATAGAGCTTCTACTACAATGCTCACCGCCTAATAAACCTCCTTATTGAGTTTCACAAGTTCAACAAAAGGAGATCATGAGGCAAGTGCATGAATTGGTGGAAAAAGGGATGGTGAGGCCTAGCTACTCTCCATTCTGTTCACTAGTATCTTTAGTGCAAAAGAAAGATGGCACATATCACATGTGTGTCGACTATAGAGCACTAAATAGGATCACTATTAAAAAAAGAAGATTTCTCGTGCCGCGGGTAGAGCATCTACTTGATAAGTTGCAAGTTTTGGCCTGACAAATGTTCTAGTCGCATTCAAACTCATGATGGACAAAAATCTTGAGACCACTCAAATTCTCTTGAGGAGTACAAGTGACATCTCCATAGGTAATCTTTCAAGTTGTGAGAGAGAATAAGCTTTTCATTAATCAGAAGCAAAGTGAAATTTTCCTACAAGAGATTCAATATTTAGGTCACATTATCTCTCAAGATGGTATATGTATGAATCCATCAAAGTTAGAGGTAATAAAAGCATGGCCTAATCCAAGGAATCTACATGAGCTAAAAAGCTTTATTGGTATGTGTGCATACTATAGATGCTTCATAGCAAAATTTTCTCAAATAGCAAGACCATTACATGACTTAACAAAGAAGAATGTCAACTATTGATGGACTGCTAAGGAGAAAAATTCTTTTGACAAGCTCAAAGAGAAGCTTACCTCTCAACCAGTCCTCATGCTTCCAGATCGCTCAAATCCATTTGAGGTCCAATGTGATGCTAGTGGTGATTGCCTTGGAGCAATATTGCTTCAAGAAGGGCATGCCATAGCATATGAGAGTCAAAGGCTCAATGCCGATGAATGGGTCTTGGGCATATACAAAAAAGAGCTTTTAGCTGTTCTACATGCCCTAGACACATGGAAGCACTATCTCTTGGGGGCTCCATTCATCCTACGAATGACAAAGCCTCAAAAACTTCATGACGCAAACCAAGCTTTTCGACAAACAAATGAGGTGGAAAAATTTTCTTTTGCAATTTAAATTTCATATTTCTCACATTGTTGGCAAGCACAATCAAGTCATTCATGCACTTTCACAACGGCCAAGGGTAAATGTGGTGTCTATAGCAACTAACAATGATCTATCTTTTATGATAGATGAGTGTGCTACTTTCCGAGACTTTAAGTAGGTAATTACAGCCTTTGCATTAGGGAAGAAAAAAAGAACCATTAACCTTGAAGTATGGTTATCTTCCAAACGGCAATAGGCTATGTGTTACTCACCTATACAATAAGAAAGTCAAGTATGAATCCCATGCTTCTCATTATGTGGGGCAAAGAAGGATTCCATAATCTACCCTTCGGGGAGTAGAAATGTATTTCTCTTGGTCTACCATGAAAAGTAAACATACAAGATGTTTCAAAATGCATGGTATACCAAAAATTGAGATTTGATTGAGGGAAGCAACTTGTTTCAATTGATAGGCTTAGCAAGAAAACACACTCTGTGACTGTAAAAAAAAGACTATTAAGACACATCAAACAGGAACCCTCTTTAGATCTCAAATTTTCAAGTATCATGGCTTGCCAACATCCATAGCGTTGGACAAAGATCCTAAAATGATCAATAATCTATAGAAGGGTCTCTTTGAGGATCTAGGAAGTAGATTAAATTTCTCTTTCCGTCTATCATCCACAAACGGATGACCAAAGTGAAATAACTAACCTAACGAATCTTGAATCTACTAAAGCCTATGTCATGGAAGTAGATCAACGTTCTCAATGAGAGAAGTACCTACCTCTTATAGAGTATGCGTACAATGACATTGTACGTACTTCTATGGGAAAAGAACCTTTTGAGGTTAAAGAGGGAAGATCGAAAAGTCCCGTACTACTTAAGGTATATGGGAAGATCTTCACTGCTGGATGAATATAGCCGAGACTTACAAGAATCTTTTCCAAAGAGTAAAAAGGGTTATATCCATTGGGTTTCTACTAATAAGCATAGAAGAGCCTTAGCCTTTAAGAAAAATGATTGGGTCTTGCTAAAGTTTCTCAAGACTCATCTAAGGCATGCTACGAGTAAAATTCTTACGGGCCACCAAGAGTATTATGCTAAACTAGCAAAAAGATACTATGATTCCTTTTGAATTCTTAAGCCAATCAATGAGATGGCTTATCAATTAAAGTTGCCCAACCATTGGATCATTCACAATGTTAACCATGTGAGCCTACTTAAGCCTTATAAAGGAGAGCCACAAAAGAACCAATAATGGAGGACCCGCTAGAGATCAAAGATCAAGAAGAGGTGTTGCAGTCCGAATTGATCCTTTGACACACGAAGACAAGGTACTAAGAAATGGTAAGATTATCCAATGATATCTTGTTAAGTTTAAGAATTATCCTTTTAAAGATGCTATGAACCTTGTCAATGCTTACAATGCTAAACTAGAGTAAGCAAATGAAAATGCATTTTAAATGAACAACGTTTTTGTCTTATAAGACTCATTCTCTTTCTTATATTGTGCACAAAATTTAAGAAGTATGCATGCTTAGGATCATGTTTGTGGTGACGACGTCTCCCAAACACCAAGTAGAACTTTTCACTCTACTTTGGAAGTATGATATGGACTAAAGAGCAGACATGCTTGCGGTAGCTAAGTCTCCTGAGCACCAAATGGATTAGTCATCCATTCTGGAATGATGCGTAGGGTAAAAAGGGATCTTCTACCCGCTAAGAAACATGGACTAATGACTAGGCTTTATCTTCTCTATCTCATAGTCGAGGATGACTATGATTTCAATAGAGACATAATGTCATAAAATATAATATCTAACTTTACCAAATGATCTTCTCATATTAAACTGATCACTTAATATGGGAAGATAAAAGGGGAACAAGAGTTAGTATATATATATATGTGCTTCTAAACCTATCTCAATAGGGGACCAAAAGGAGAAATGGTTGCATCTCAATAGGGGTCCAAAAGGAGACGGTCTACCAAAGAGAAATGTGCAATAAGTGCTTCTAGATTTACCTCAGCAAGGGACCAAGAGGAGAGATGGTTACATCTCAAAAGGGGTCCAAACGGAGGTAGTATATCAAAGAGCAACGTGCATCTAATGGAGCTGAAAAGACCTTAGGGTTAGCTTCATTAAAGACCTCCAAAAGTTAGTGTTAAAAAGTTATTTGACCTTATGCAAGCTAGGGCTAACCTTGAGGTGGGAATCATACCCAAGCATGAGGTGCTAAGACACTTAAAGTGGTTGTGGGAACCTTGCCTAAAGCTTGAGGTGATTTTTATGCTTAAATAACTGAGTTTTTTGAAATGTTAAGTTCAAAGATAAATTCTCAAGAGGCATGAACGTCCATGATTGATTGACTAAGTCTTGAAGTATTCAATTCAAAACAAATGACTTAAGAAGCATAAAAGACACATGCTTGCTTGATTGATTAAGTCCTTGAAGTATTTCATTCAGCCAAATGTCTTAATAAGCACAAAAGACACATGTTCAAAAGATCCTCCACATGTGGCTCTCATGATGTGTTTGAATGCTGTTGGTTAGGTTTTAAAGGGGTCCAATGAGAATTTAGATACATAAAAATAATAATTAAGTTCTTTCTCTCAAAGAGGAAAAAGAGGACACATGTCCAAATGAAATAGTAAAATAATACAAGAGAGAATGAGAGAGAGAGAGAGAGAGAGAGAGAGAGAGAGAGAGAGAGAGAGGTGTGGAACAAGCATGAGAGGGGGGGGGTATACTCTCTCACACACACACACACACACACATTCTCTCATTGTGCGGAGTGCAAAATGTAAGAGCTTCATCTCCTTCTTCAAGTTTGTTGAGAAGTGGAGAGCCTACACCAATAATCTTGGCTATGGAATGCAAATCCAACCAAGAGCCATGCTTCAATGCTTAAGCTTTCTATCTTCTTCATCTTCACTACTATGCTATTATGCTATGTTAAGCAAGAAGAGTGATGATAAGTGAGGAACTATTTCTTTCTCCTATGGAATTTTTCTTCTTCGTCTTCCCTACTCTCATTCTCCACTAGCTCTGTCTACCTTCGAAGGTGTTTGAGGCTTTAAGATTGAGGGTTGGGATAGTTAATGCTTTTTGCAAAGTTTATGTTAAGATTGTGATGCATGAAGCTTTTCATCTTTATAGCATCACCAAGGTCACAAGGAATATAAAGATTGTATTGTAACAAAGTCTTTCTTGATGGGAGAATCTATAATACAAACGCCTTTCGGAGGGGGAACGGCTCCAAGCAAATCCAATCCTCATCTATTGTCATGTTCTCTAATACTCTCTCTCTTGAAAAAGTATTGTTCATGCGAAGTTAATTAAGTACTATGTTTATGTTGCTACCATCAATTAAGTTCACCCTCTATGTTCTCAAAGTGATCTCACGAAATTGCTCAGCTTAATTCTCTTAATTCCGCTATTCTCAAAGTTCATAGGCCATTCCCATTACATGAGGACCGTATTTACATGGAGCCAGTCCCCCTTCCATAAAGGCTTTGTATTATAGCTTCTCCCATCAAAGGAGACTTTTGTACAATAAAATTCTTGTGTTCCTTGACAAAACTCATTGGTGCAATGAAGATGGAAGCTTCATGCACCAAATTATGCTTGAAACACATACTTAGTGTCCCTAGCCTCAGTCCCAAGACCTTACACACCTTCAAAAATGGTTAGAGCTAGCAAGGAATGAGGATAGATTGAGAGGAAGAAGAAATATCTTACGAGAAAGAAGTATTCTCCTCACATAATCACTCTAATAGCATAACTTAGCTTAGTAATTAGTATGTTAGAGGAGATGAGCATGCCATTGAAGCTTGGCTCTTGGTTGGATTTGCATTCCATAGCCAAGAGTTGTTGTTGTAGTCCTCTACTTCTCAATGCTTGGAGAAGGAGATGGAGTTCTTCTTGCACACATGAGTTGTGTATGTGTGTGTGTGTGTGGCAATGAGTTAGAGTAAAATGCAGACTTTTTCCTCATCTTGGTTGACTCCTCTTGCTATTTTCTCATGATGGCATCCTATTGGCTCCTGCAAAGCTTAGCCAATGACAATGTAGAAGCATAATTGCTAGCCTTGTGACATGTGTCCTTCCCCTTTTGTGAGAGCTTTAGGTAATAAAATAATTCAATTAAACTCTCATTGGACCTCTTAGTCTTCTGGCCAATAGGAATCAAGCAAGCCATTGGGCTGCTGAATGCTCATTGGACCCCTTGGTAGACTGTCCAATAGTCTTCTAGGGAGCTTAATTTTTATTGGGTCTTTTATCAAGCATTTTTAAATTGATTAGACTAATTTTACTCTAGCCTAGTTATCATTGGTCCACCTCTATGGCCATCCAATAGGATTTGAGGGGAGGTTGGGGGTAACTTGCCTAGGAGTCTGACATGTGCCCAATATTCCCTTTGTGTCAAGCGGGAGCCTTGGAGTGTGTGTGTGTGTGTGTGTGTGTGTATGTGTGTGTGTCAATGTTTTTCTCTCATCCCCTACAATAAGGGCTTGCCCCCTCCTTCCTAGGGATGTGGGAAGAATTTTTAGACGTCCCATGACCATCCAATTTCTCCTTGCTTTGGCCATTGGATAAAAGAGTTAATTTTTGGAACCTTAGCCTATGGAAGTCTTAATGGAGCGAAACCTTAGGTCTTTTAAGCCCCATTGAAGCACATTCCTATTTTGTAGACTGTCCCCCTTTGGATCCCTATTTTCCCTCCTTTGGATCCCTGACAGAGAATAGTCTGGCAAGGCTTACCAATATTCTAGCTTTTACTCCCCTAGTACTTCCCCATATTAAATGATCAATTTAACATGAGAAAATAATTTAGAAGTATTATATATTAGTTTTTATAACATAATCTATGGGAATTTTTTTCATAATTGTCGGAATACAAAGAAGATACTGTCCAAAATTTTGAAAATCTAACACACAATCACACTCTTAATAGACTTAATGGCTTAAGGTTGGCCAAGAGTTACACAAGGCTTGACAAATATACTGGAGAATTTTGTGAATAAAAGCAGTTTTTGTTTTGATAAATATACTGAAATACTCTAAACTCCCTTGCATGTTTTAGACTAAAAATTGATGGTTTTCTTGTGGGATGAGATATCAATGACCTAGGGGACCCTGGTGACTTAGGGGTACACAATATCCAGCAGCTTGGCTCATGATTTTTGGTGAACACCAATAGTTCTAGTTTTGATACATTGACCAACTTTTTTAAATTCCCTCCCTCCCATGAAAATACAAATAAGGGAGAAAGAAATCCAAGTAAGAGGAAGTGAAGAAAAAGGTCACCATCCTCATCTTCTCCTTCCTCTTCCCCTCTTCGTCATCACCATCTTGTGAAACACAGAGCATAGACTCTCCACCTGAGGGGGAAAAGAGAAGGGGTAAATGGAGGAGTTATGCAACATGAAAGAGGTCATGTAAGTTGAACAAGTTTAAGACTCATGATTTAGACAAATTATTAAAAAGTGCTCTTTCTTGTTACATGAATTTTATCAAGGAGTCTAATAAATATGCATGTGTTCCTAATGAAGTCAAAAATGAAAGTAAAGAGGAGTTAGATTTGTCTAGTTTCCTAGATGAGTTTCAAGACACATTTATGGATGACATTCCTAGGGAGATACTTCCCAAAAGAGGACAAGATGATCATTCCATAGAGCTTATATACCTAGTAGTTCACCTCCTAATAAGCCTCTTATCGAGTCTCACTAGCTCAACAAGAGGAGATTATGAAGAAAGTGAACAAGCTTGTGACAAAGGGGATGGTCGGGCCTAGTTCATCCATTTTGTTCACCAATTACTACTGAGGGCAAGCTTTTTGAAATGGGGCATCTAAACCTAAACCAATGGGCCTACCCTCACAAAATGTTCGTAAAGAGGTACACACACTACTTGGGGCACCACCTTCTTTTGGGAGTGGAGAAGGAAACCAATCAAAATAACACTTGCACTCATCCACTCAAGCAACACACTTTGAAAACCCCCTTACTCTATATACACTTTGGACACTTGAACACCATTAATGATTATGCAACCCAATGCCGTGCATCAAATGAAATATGCAATTTGTGGAATAGCATTCACCTTCTCCCCATAAGAATACCCATAATACATCCAAACTCCTCCTCTCTCAAGCAGTCATAAAAAAAATCATGCGCGCAATACTTGCCTCTCAAACACACAAGAGAATCACTTACATCAAACTAACACACTTTGCATAGAGAGCTCATCTCCATCTATGCAATGCCGTGACACAAATAAAATCACCATGAGAGGTAGCCACATGCATATGTAATGAAGCAAAAGAGAGTTGGAGTGAGAAATTTCTTTAGACCAATTGAATAAGTGTGGAGAAAACAAACCAATGGTAAATTGAGAATAGAACACTTACTTGATTTCTCGCACACCTTTTAAGGGGAGGACAGACGTTGGCTAACCATCACGAATTGCGACACTTGAAAGTTTGAAGATGATTTAATGATCATTAACATAAGCATGAGAGAGATCATGATGTATTTACAAGTTATTGAGGTGCTACAAATGATTTATTGGGTTGATGGAGTAAGAGATTGTAGAATAGAAAGAGTGGAGGATAGAGTTGCACTTCCTCCAAAGAGGAGGGTTAGGAGGGAGGATGTGAAAGAGGGAGAGTTGGGGTTTTCTCTACTATTGATCAAGAAATAACATGAAGTTGAAAATATAGGTGTGTGTCCTTCGGAGTCTCTCCAAGGGGGGCTATTTATAGTAATGTAGGAGTGGGATTATGCTACACTTAATTAGGGTGAGTGATTAGCCCTAATTAAGTGTCCTTTGACCACTCATTGAATATTGGACATAAAAGGGACTATTTATTCACCAAAAATATCATTTTAGACCGTGAAGGCTCCATAGGGGTGCATAATGTAGGTGGGCCCCACCATGAGGCCCTACGGGTGGCTCCTGCGGGGTATCTCAACTTGTCTGTCTTGGCATTTAGAAAGCATCTTTAGGTTGGTCCCGTCACATGCAAGTGACCTTGAACACTCATTGCTCTTTTAGAAGATGAGTAGGGGAAAAATAAGATCTCACCCTCTTGATTTACTTGATTTACAGAACTCCCTTTTGCTGCGAATCTGATAGATTTACACTATTTTGACCATAACTTTTTACGTGTAGCTCGGAATGACATGCTTCAAAAGGAAAATTTGACCTTCTCAACATGTTTGATATGAATTTGGACTATTCTTCACGCCCATGCACCAAGGAATTCGGTTTGGAAGGTCCACAGTAGGCTAGGGAACCTTTTGCTTCCAAGTCTTCTTGTATGGGCCCTTTGCTTGTATAAATCCAAGGGGAATCATGCTTTTTCAAAAGGGTATGATGTTTAAACAAATAGAGGAGGGCCCAATATTATTTGCTTATGAAAAGAATATACAGTTTGAGTCTTTTTGAAAGGAGAAAAACTATATGTATATTCTTAAGAGATATTGGGCCACCTATGTAGGGGGCATAGAAGACTTGTAGAGATGGACCATAATCTTTGGTAAAGACAAGTGGAGAGTTGATTTTTCATGGTAATCTATCTATATGGGATGGAAGATGGATATATTATTTTTCTACTACTAATTCACAAGAGGTAAGAAAGTTTGGGGGTAGATAGTTGGTTATTGTATGCTTACTTTTATTTACAAAGCAAAAAAGAAAAGGGTGGTAATATAAATATATGACTAAGGTGACATTTTTGGGAAGAGTACAATGTATGTGTCGCCACGAAGGTTAAACGAAGAGGGGGAATTTACTCTAGATAACTTAATAGCGTAGAAAAATATATACACATATGAAGAAGAGGACGTTGAGTAGGCTGAAAAATGTTGCAAAAATATGGTTACCATTTTATGCCACTCATATTAGCCCTCCCTCAAGCCTAGAGATATTCATATCTTTAGGAGGACGGTGTTGCTTTTTTTTTTTCTTTTTTTTTGTCATTTTTCCTTTTCCACTTTTTTTTCTTTTTTTTCAATAGGAGGAGTGTCATGCACTCTTTTACTCCATTAGACCTGCTTTTCATTACCTCAATCCCATAAATAGGAGATGGGAGGGTTGCCTTGGGTATGTTCAGATTCCAAAGCTGGTTCTTCTTTGCACATCAAAGCTTTAAAAATAGGTGGAGCATTTGCCAAGCCGAAGGGAGCCATGCCAATTTGGAGCTTAGACGATGTAGGCAGATGACTTCCTATCAACGGATTGATACGTTGAAAGTAGGACTTTAATCTCCATCCATTGACTCTGGTCTTGTGAGTTTTTCTGATAAATCTGCTAATCTGTAACTACCATTCCGAAACTTTGTTTTTATCATGAAAGGTCCCTCCCATCTTTGCAAAAACTTTTTGTCAAGTCGAGTATCAAGTCGGTTATCATAGCGAAGAACCAACATACCTTCCTTCAATCCTTTCTCCTTGAGCTTCTTGTTGATTTTGTCCCTTTGGCTTGTCGCTTTGGTGATGTAGTGATCAATGGACTCTTCTCTATCTAGCTCAAGTTGTTGGAGATCTAAGATCCTTTCATGTAGAACCTCTTTTGGTTTTTTTGCCACTCTTGCAAGAACGCGCAAGCTTGAGAGTTCTACCTCAATGGGGAGAAGTGCCTCCTGTCCATAAACTAGATGAAAAGGGGTGAATTGGGTAGATACCTTGAAAGATGTCCTATATGCCCAAAGAGCAGCCGTCAAATGGCGATCCCAATCATTCGGTTGGTCCACAACCTGCTTAGAAATGATCTTACATATCATTCCATTCACTTTTTCCACCAATCCATTGCATTGAGGATAGTAGAGTGTGGAATGCAGGTGTTTCACTTTTAACCTCCTCAAGAGATCATTCAGAAGGTCAGCCCTAAAACTCGGGCCTCGATCTGATAAGATTTCTAGGGGTGTTCCAAACCTACTACAAATATGGTCAAAAATAAACTTTGATACCTCTTCAGCTGTGATTCGGGTTGTGCTTGTTGCTTCCGCCCATCGTGTCATGTAGTCAACACCCATGATGATGAAAACCTTCCCTGTAGAAGTATGAGGTAGGGGACCTATTGCATCCACACCCCACTTTTCAAAAGGGCCATAAGATATTATTGGGACTCGAGGCTCATATGTTAGTCGTCTATCCCCAGCAATTTGGCATGGCTTACATGCCTTACACCAATATTGGACATCACGATGTAAGCTCGGCCAAATAAACCCTGCTTGTAAAATCTTCCTACTTGTAATATCTTGAGAAAAGTGACCACCACAGACATCATCATGACATGAAAGAAGAATTTTCTCTATCTCTTGCACACCTGGTACTCTCCTCAAGACCAAATCTTTCCCTTTGTGATATAAATCATCCCCGATCAACTGGTAAGGTGTGGCCTTCTTAACTAGTCTATGTCTTTGCACCTTGTCTAAGTGTTTGGGACACTCACCTGCTTGTAGAAAGAAGATAATGTCTTTTAGCTCCTCTTGACCTTGATATTTGGGTTCATATAGTTTCACACCTCCTACCGCCATTTGAAGCTTTTCATTTGCGAGTAAGTTTGCTTCCTTGTTATGAGTTCTTACAATGTGTTGTACTTGTGTTGCTTTAAAACCCTTCATCAAAGCTCTTATACTACTAAGCCACTCAAACAATGTACAATTCTTGCACCTCCAAGTCCCTTGGATTTGCCTGACCACTAGCAAAGAATCACCTTTTATAATAAGTCTTTGTATGCCTAATTCTTTGCATTCTTCTAACCCAACGGTTAGAGCAGCATACTCAGCCTCATTGTTAGAGTGAACGTTGGGTAGAGTGATACCTTTTCTAACCATTACCTCCTTTTGTGGGTTCAAAATGATGATCCCCCCTGCTGCTTTGTCTTGTTGGCGTTGATAAGCTCCGTCAAAGCATAAAGTATGGGCATTATCAATCTCCTTCACTTTGAACTGTTTTGAGCCTTCCTCTCTTTGTAGTCATGATCCTTCCCTTTCTCTCACTTTGTAGGTGAGAATGTCTACAAGTCCTGCTCTTGTGCTATTTTCTACAAGTAAAGTGTATTCAAATTCTTGGAGTTCAAGCACCCACTTTGATATTCTAGATGAGAGACTCATGTGTTGTACTACATATGGTAGATTGGCTCTAAGGTGAGAAAAACAAATGGCACAGGGAGAAGATACGATTGAAACTTCCTTACCGCAAACAAGATTGCAAAGACCACTTTCTCCATTTCAGTGTATCCGGATCTTCTCGACCGGAGTCATCACCTTGCTTGCAAAATAGATCGGCCTCATGTATGATGTTTTAGGATCTTTTTGCATCAAAACAACACGAATTGCTTCGAAACCTACACTTGGAGTGACATAGTAGGTCTCCTTTGGATCTGGTGGCATTAGGATTGGGAGAGAGCTAAGAATGCCCTTCACTTCCTCAAAACATTTTGCATGTTCCCTCCCCCATTCAAATGTAGATTGGCTTGCCAACCTATGCAAAGGGGCGATGGCTTCTGCTAGGAGATGGATGAAGCGAGACATGTACCTCACTTTGTGGTTGAAGGTCATTAGCTCCTTAATTATTGTTGGTGGAGATAATGACAAAAGGGCCTCTACTTTAGAGGGATCCACTTGAATTCCTTGTGAAGGAACCACATGGCCTAGCAAAACCACCTGAGATTCACCGATATGACACTTCTCTGGGTTGAGTTGTCCCCCAAATTGATGGAGCCTCTTAAGCCCCTCTTCAACCTTTAGGCAGTGAAGTGATCTACAACTATAAATACAGAAATCATCCATAAAGACTCTTATAGATTTTCCAAAGAATGGCTGAAATAAAAATATTGTGAATCTCATGAAGGTGCTAGGAGCATTGGTGAGCCCAAAAGGCATTACTCTGAATGCAAAACATCCCCAAGGTGTGATGAAGGTGGTTTTTAGTTGGTCCTCTTCTGCTATTCTAATTTGAAAATATCGTGAATACCCATCACACACACTGTAGCATTCGTGACCTGCTACTTCATTCAAAATCTCATCTTGGAAAGGGTCAGTGATAAACAAATTGGGATACCTCCTTAACATATTGATGTAGGACCTCTTGTCCTCACAAGTAAGATCTTTTGCAAGCATCTTCTCAAATCCTTCTTCAAGATGGTGGCATCTTTCATCCCCTCGTGTGTGATTGTCTGTTGGCTTTTCTTCTACAGAAACATCTTGGGTGTTGGCGTTGAATACAATTCCCATTACCTCCAAAGAAGACTCCTCTTCACTGGTTGATGCACTGTTTGATGCTTCCTCATCACTTGAGTAAGGACTCTCCTCCTCGCTCTCTTCATCTGCCGTGGTTTCATAGTTGATATCTAGTTGCTCTCCTTCTTGCCAATCATACACCACCGGTTGACCCTTCTCAAGAATCAAACGACCACTTCCCCATTTTTGATCTACATTCACAGCAATGAGCCAAGGCCTCCCTAGGATAATGGGATAGACCTCCCCCTTAGCTGGCATGACATACATATCCACTCGTGCATCTATGTTACATACAGAGACTTTTACATTTTCAATGATCCCCAAACACTTCACACTTGAGTTGTTGGCTAGCCTAGCTTGACAATTAGAGGACTTTGTAATTTCAAGCCCTAACCTGTTCATTGATTTTTTCGTGATCACACACATTTGAGCTCCACCATCAACATATACATTAGACACCTTTTTACCCCTTATGTAAGCATCCACAATGGGTTCCACATCTTTTTGTAGCTTTGAGGCCACAACCTTAATGGAAGATTTGCTTTCTTTTTTGGAATTCTTGTACTTACCAACTTTGGCCATTGCCTTCTTACTTTGGCTGTTAGGTGTAGAAGTTGAGGCCATGAAATGTTTGGCTTTTGGGTTTGTAAATCTTCCAGGATATTGTAGGGCTCTAGCTCCTTTCCCAATGGGAAGTCGTTGATACCAATTTCTCTTCGCCTTGATCTTTTTTACATGCTACTTTCAGCTTCTTCCATCTTTGACTTCTTCTTCTTGTCCCTTTTGGCTGAATTTGTTCCTTCACTTCTCATGTCTTCATCCTTATCATGTGCTCTTGTGCGTTTTTCTGCCGGCATAACATCAAATTTTAGAGTGTGCTCATCTATTACCTCTTCTAGCTTGATGATTTTGACTCCTCTTTCTTCCTCCTCATGTGGGACGGGAGGTATATTTGCTGGTGGTGGTGGTCGACGAAGGATTGGTGGGCCTTGAGCTAGTTCTTGCTGCACAGTGAGAGGAGGCGGTCTGGGGGGATATATGTCTCCCGGAAGTCACCTTGGATGTGGACAATCGTACATGCCATGGCCCATTTCATTGCAATTCCAACATCGCAACTCTTGAGCTTGTCTTCGTTGATTGTGATTCCCTTCTCTTGGTTGTCGTTGTTGAGGTAGGCCCTGTACTAGATTCAGAGTGAGGTTCTCAAGCTGTTGAGTTAGCCTTTGTAAAACCTCTTGTTGAGATTTATCTCCTATTTGTGAAGATTGTGCAAGAGGTTCCCGAATTGGTGCTTCCATGGTTTGTGAAGACTCCCTCACTTCATTCAAACCCCTTGCTCTATGTGCTTGGAAGTGTAGTTTTCTAAACTTGATGATGGCTACCTCACGTGCTTCTTCGAAGGTGGATGGAAATTTTAGCCCTAATTTAGCCTTTAAAAGTGGATACAAGCCAACCATGAATCTCTCTTTTTTTAGAAAGTTAGGTGCACCACCATGATTTTCTAATGTAGCCTCCCACCTACCCCATAGATTGACAAAGGTTTCTTCATAAGAGGGATAGTCTTCAAGTGATACCTGCTTATGTCCAATAAGACATTTCCATAGTCCTTCAGAAGTATCACCTTGCCCGAACTTGGAGAGGAAGCTTGCTCGCAGTCTCTCCCAGTTGGACTTGATTTGGGGTTGCAAGGTCTCATACCATGCTTTAGCTTCTGCTTTTAGAACCAACGGGAAGGCTCGTAGCTTTACTTCCTCTTCATCTCTCCCGGATATGAGATGTGCCATCTCCTAGTTGTCAAGAAACTCTTGCGCATCTTCCCCACTTCTTGCATAGAACGTGGGAAAAGAACTTGACATTTTGTTTAGACTTTTTGAAATTTCTTTTTTTTAAAGAAACTTTTCTCTTACGGGCCGCACAAGATTGTTGACACTATAAATCTGATTACATTAAAATGAAGATGTACACATCCATTGTTAATTCGTACTTTATCATAGGTAGAATAAATGGATTAATTGAAGCATTGATTTCATTGAGGCGAGTGGATCCAAATATCCTCCTTATGATAGATTGAAACCTAAACTTAGTTGCAATGATTATATGAATGGATTGCCGAGCAATAGGCCTAAAAGGTTCATTGTTTTGATCGTGATTC